>NC_083841.1:9376453-9633953 GCF_015708825.2 Lethenteron reissneri | reverse complement strand
TCTGTGTGAGTTTATGTGTGAGTCTCTCTGTGTGAGTTTGTGTGAGCCTCTCTGTGTGAGTCTGTGTGTGTGAGTCTCTCTGTGTGAGTGTGTCTGTGTGAGTCTCTCTGTATGAGTCTGTGTTAGTCTCTCTGTGCGCGTCTGTGTGAGTCTGCGTATGAGGCTCTCTGTGTGAGTCTGTGTGTGTGAGTCTCTGTGTGAGTCTGTGTGTGTGAGATTATCTGTGTGAGTCTGTGTGTGAGTCTCTCTGTGTGAGTCTGTGTGTGTGAGACTCTCTGTGTGAGTCTGTGTGTGTGACTATCTGTGTGAGTCTGTGTGTGTCTCTCTGTGTGAGTCTGTGTGTGCGTGAGACTCTCTTCGTGAGTCTGTGTGAGTCTGTGTGTGAGTCTCTCTGTGGGAGTCTGTGTATCTCTGTGTGAGTCTGTGTGTGCGTGAAACTCTCTATGTGAGTCTGTGTGAGTTTATGTGTGAGTCTCTCTGTGTGAGTTTGTGTAAGCCTCTCTGTGTGAGTCTGTGTGAGTCTGTGTGTGTGTCTGTCTGAGACTCTCTGTATGAGTCTGTGTGTTAGTCTCTCTGTGCGCGTCTGTGTGAGTCTGTATATGAGTCTCTCTGTGTGAGTCTGTGTGTGTATGAGTCTCTCTGTGTGAGTCTGTGTGTGTGTGAGTCTCTCTGTATTAGTCAGTGTTAGTCTCTCTGTACGAGTCTGTGAGTCTGTGTATGAGACTCTCTGTGTGAGTCTGTGTGTGTTTGAGCCTCTCTGTGTGAGTCTCTGTGTGAGTCTGTGTGTATGTGAGTCTGTGTGTATGTGAGTCTGTGTGTATGTGAGTCTGTGTATGAGACTTTCTGTGTGAGTCTATGTGTGAGTCTCTGTGTGAGCCTGTGTGTGGGTGTGAGGCTCTGTGTGAGTCTGTGTGTGTGAGACTCTCTGTGTGAGTGTGTGTGTGAGGTTATCTGTGTGAGTCTGTGTGTGAGTCTCTCTGTGTGAGTCTGTGTGTGAGGCTCTCTGTGTGAGTCTGTGTGTGTGTGTCTCTGTGAGTCTGTGTGAGTGTCTCTCTGTGTGAGTCTGTGTGTGTGTGTGAGACTCTCTGTGTGAGTCTGTGTGTGTGAGCCTCTCTATGTGAGTCTGTGTGTGAGTGAGACTCTCTTTGTGAGTCTGTGTGAGTCTGTGTGTGCGTGAAGCTCTCTTTGTGAGTCCTGTGTGAGTCTGTGTGTGAGTCTCTCTGTATGAGTCTGTGTCTGTGTGTTAGTCTCTCTGTCCGAGTCTGTGTGAGTCTGTGTATGAGACTCTCTGTGTGAGTCTGTGTGTGCGTGAGACTCCCTGTGTGAGTATGTGTGTGTGTGAGCCTCTCTGTGTAAGTCTGTGTGTGTAAGTCTCTCGGTATGAGTCTGTGGTGTTAGTCTCCCTGTGTGAGTCTGTGTGTGAGTCTCTGTGTGAGTCTGTGTGTGTAAGCCTCTCTGTGTGAGTCTGTGTGTGCGTGAGACTCTCTTCGTGAGTCTGTGTGAGTCTGTGTGTGAGTCTCTCTGTGGGAGTCTGTGTCTCTCTGTGTGAGTCTGTGTGTGTGTGAAACTCTCTATCTGAGTCTGTGTGAGTTTATGTGTGAGTCTCTCTGTGTGAGTTTATGTGTGAGTCTCTCTGTGTGAGTTTGTGTAAGCCTCTCTGTGTGAGTCTGTGTGAGTCTGTGTGTGTGTGAGTCTCTCTGTGTGTGTCTGTGTGAGACTCTCTGTATGAGTCTGTGTGTTAGTCTCTCTGTGCGCGTCTGTGTGAGTCTGTATATGAGTCTCTCTGTGTGAGTCTGTGTGTGTGTATGAGTCTCTCTGTGTGAGTCTGTGTGTGTGAGTCTCTCTGTATTAGTCAGTGTTAGTCTCTCTGTGCGAGTCTGTGAGTCTGTGTATGAGACTCTCTGTATGAGTCTGTGTGTGATTGAGCCTCTCTGTGTGAGTCTCTACGTGTGAGTCTATGTGTATGAGCCTCTCTGTGTGAGTCTGTATGTGTGAGTCTCTGTGTGAGTCTGTGTGTGTGAGTATCTCTGTGTGAGTCTGTGTGTGTGAGGTTATCTGTGTGAGTCTGTGTGTGAGTCTCTCTGTGTGAGTCTGTGGGTGAGGCTCTCTGTGTGAGTCTGTGTGTGTGTCTCTGTGAGTCTGTGTGAGTGTCTATCTGTGTGAGTCTGTGTGTGTGTGTGAGTCTCTCTGTGCGAGTCTGTATGTGTGTGAGTCTCTCTGTATGAGTCTGTGTGTGTAAGCCTCTCTGTGTGAGTCTGTGTGTGTGTGAGCCTTTCTGTGTGAGTCTGTGTGTGAGTGAGACTCTCTTTGTGAGTCTTTGTGAGCCTGTGTGTGAGTCTCTCTGTGTGAGTCTGTGTGTGCGTGAAGCTCTCTTTGTGAGTCTGTGTGTGAGTCTGTGTGAGTTTATGTGTGAGTCTCTCTGTGTGAGTTTATGTGTGAGCCTCTCTGTGTGAGTCTGTGTGTGTGAGAGTCTCTCGGTATGAGTCTGTGTGTTAGTCTCCCTTGTGAGTCTGTGTGTGAGTCTCTCTGTGTGAGTCTGTGTGTGTAAGCCTCTCTGTGTGAGTCTCTCTGTGTGTGAGCCTCATCTGTGTGAGTCTGTGTGTGTGTGAAACTCTCTTTGTGAGTCTGTGTGTGAGTCTGTGTGAGTTTATGTGTGAGTCTCTCTGTGTGAGTTTATGTGTGAGCCTCTCTGTGTGAGTCTGTGTGTGTGTGAGTCTCTCTTTGTGAGTCTGTGTGTGTGTGTGTGAGTCTCTCTGTATGAGTCTGTGTCTGTGTGTTAGTCTCTTTGTCCGAGTCTGTGTATGAGACTCTATGTGTGAGTCTGTGTGTGTGTGAGACTCTCTGTGTGAGTCTGTGTGTGCGTGAGACTCTCTGTGTGAGTATGTGTGTGTGTGAGCCTCTCTGTGTAAGTCTGTGTGTGTAAGTCTCTCGGTATGAGTCTGTGTGTTAGTCTCCCTGTGTGAGTCTGTGTGTGAGTCTCTGTGTGAGTCTGTGTGTGTAAGCCTCTCTGTGTGAGTCTGTGTGTGCGTGAGACTCTCTTCGTGAGTCTGTGTGAGTCTGTGTGTGAGTCTCTCTGTGGGAGTCTGTGTCTCTCTGTGTGAGTCTGTGTGTGTGTGAAACTCTCTATCTGAGTCTGTGTGAGTTTATGTGTGAGTCTCTCTGTGTGAGTTTATGTGTGAGTCTCTCTGTGTGAGTTTGTGTAAGCCTCTCTGTGTGAGTCTGTGTGAGTCTGTGTGTGTGTGTGTGTGAGTCTCTCTGTGTGTGTCTGTGTGAGACTCTCTGTATGAGTCTGTGTGTTAGTCTCTCTGTGCGCGTCTGTGTGAGTCTGTATATGAGTCTCTCTGTGTGAGTCTGTGTGTGTATGAGTCTCTCTGTGTGAGTCTGTGTGTGTGAGTCTCTCTGTATTAGTCAGTGTTAGTCTCTCTGTGCGAGTCTGTGAGTCTGTGTATGAGACTCTCTGTATGAGTCTGTGTGTGATTGAGCCTCTCTGTGTGAGTCTCTACGTGTGAGTCTATGTGTATGAGCCTCTCTGTGTGAGTCTGTGTGTGTGAGTCTCTGTGTGAGTCTGTGTGTGTGAGTATCTCTGTGTGAGTCTGTGTGTGTGAGGTTATCTGTGTGAGTCTGTGTGTGAGTCTCTCTGTGTGAGTCTGTGTGTGAGGCTCTCTGTGTGAGTCTGTGTGTGTGTGTCTCTGTGAGTCTGTGTGAGTGTCTATCTGTGTGAGTCTGTGTGTGTGTGTGAGTCTCTCTGTGCGAGTCTGTATGTGTGTGAGTCTCTCTGTATGAGTCTGTGTTAGTCTCTCTGTGCGCGTCTGTGTGAGTCTGCGTATGAGGCTCTCTGTGTGAGTCTGTGTGTGTGAGTCTCTGTGTGAGTCTGTGTGTGTGAGATTATCTGTGTGAGTCTGTGTGTGAGTCTCTCTGTGTGAGTCTGTGTGTGTGAGACTCTCTGTGTGAGTCTGTGTGTGTGACTATCTGTGTGAGTCTGTGTGTGTCTCTCTGTGTGAGTCTGTGTGTGCGTGAGACTCTCTTCGTGAGTCTGTGTGAGTTTATGTGTGAGTCTCTCTGTGTGAGTTTGTGTAAGCCTCTCTGTGTGAGTCTGTGTGAGTCTGTGTGTGTGTGTGTGTGAGTCTCTCTGTGTGTGTCTGTCTGAGACTCTCTGTATGAGTCTGTGTGTTAGTCTCTCTGTGCGCGTCTGTGTGAGTCTGTATATGAGTCTCTCTGTGTGAGTCTGTGTGTGTATGAGTCTCTCTGTGTGAGTCTGTGTGTGTGTGAGTCTCTCTGTATTAGTCAGTGTTAGTCTCTCTGTACGAGTCTGTGAGTCTGTGTATGAGACTCTCTGTGTGAGTCTGTGTGTGTTTGAGCCTCTCTGTGTGAGTCTCTGTGTGAGTCTGTGTGTATGTGAGTCTGTGTGTATGTGAGTCTGTGTGTATGTGAGTCTGTGTATGAGACTTTCTGTGTGAGTCTATGTGTGAGTCTCTGTGTGAGCCTGTGTGTGGGTGTGAGGCTCTGTGTGAGTCTGTGTGTGTGAGACTCTCTGTGTGAGTGTGTGTGTGAGGTTATCTGTGTGAGTCTGTGTGTGAGTCTCTCTGTGTGAGTCTGTGTGTGAGGCTCTCTGTGTGAGTCTGTGTGTGTGTGTCTCTGTGAGTCTGTGTGAGTGTCTCTCTGTGTGAGTCTGTGTGTGTGTGTGAGACTCTCTGTGTGAGTCTGTGTGTGTGAGCCTCTCTATGTGAGTCTGTGTGTGAGTGAGACTCTCTTTGTGAGTCTGTGTGAGTCTGTGTGTGCGTGAAGCTCTCTTTGTGAGTCTGTGTGAGTCTGTGTGTGAGTCTCTCTGTATGAGTCTGTGTCTGTGTGTTAGTCTCTCTGTCCGAGTCTGTGTGAGTCTGTGTATGAGACTCTCTGTGTGAGTCTGTGTGTGCGTGAGACTCCCTGTGTGAGTATGTGTGTGTGTGAGCCTCTCTGTGTAAGTCTGTGTGTGTAAGTCTCTCGGTATGAGTCTGTGTGTTAGTCTCCCTGTGTGAGTCTGTGTGTGAGTCTCTGTGTGAGTCTGTGTGTGTAAGCCTCTCTGTGTGAGTCTGTGTGTGCGTGAGACTCTCTTCGTGAGTCTGTGTGAGTCTGTGTGTGAGTCTCTCTGTGGGAGTCTGTGTCTCTCTGTGTGAGTCTGTGTGTGTGTGAAACTCTCTATCTGAGTCTGTGTGAGTTTATGTGTGAGTCTCTCTGTGTGAGTTTATGTGTGAGTCTCTCTGTGTGAGTTTGTGTAAGCCTCTCTGTGTGAGTCTGTGTGAGTCTGTGTGTGTGTGAGTCTCTCTGTGTGTGTCTGTGTGAGACTCTCTGTATGAGTCTGTGTGTTAGTCTCTCTGTGCGCGTCTGTGTGAGTCTGTATATGAGTCTCTCTGTGTGAGTCTGTGTGTGTGTATGAGTCTCTCTGTGTGAGTCTGTGTGTGTGAGTCTCTCTGTATTAGTCAGTGTTAGTCTCTCTGTGCGAGTCTGTGAGTCTGTGTATGAGACTCTCTGTATGAGTCTGTGTGTGATTGAGCCTCTCTGTGTGAGTCTCTACGTGTGAGTCTATGTGTATGAGCCTCTCTGTGTGAGTCTGTATGTGTGAGTCTCTGTGTGAGTCTGTGTGTGTGAGTATCTCTGTGTGAGTCTGTGTGTGTGAGGTTATCTGTGTGAGTCTGTGTGTGAGTCTCTCTGTGTGAGTCTGTGGGTGAGGCTCTCTGTGTGAGTCTGTGTGTGTGTCTCTGTGAGTCTGTGTGAGTGTCTATCTGTGTGAGTCTGTGTGTGTGTGTGAGTCTCTCTGTGCGAGTCTGTATGTGTGTGAGTCTCTCTGTATGAGTCTGTGTGTGTAAGCCTCTCTGTGTGAGTCTGTGTGTGTGTGAGCCTTTCTGTGTGAGTCTGTGTGTGAGTGAGACTCTCTTTGTGAGTCTTTGTGAGCCTGTGTGTGAGTCTCTCTGTGTGAGTCTGTGTGTGCGTGAAGCTCTCTTTGTGAGTCTGTGTGTGAGTCTGTGTGAGTTTATGTGTGAGTCTCTCTGTGTGAGTTTATGTGTGAGCCTCTCTGTGTGAGTCTGTGTGTGTGAGAGTCTCTCGGTATGAGTCTGTGTGTTAGTCTCCCTTGTGAGTCTGTGTGTGAGTCTCTCTGTGTGAGTCTGTGTGTGTAAGCCTCTCTGTGTGAGTCTCTCTGTGTGTGAGCCTCTCTGTGTGAGTCTGTGTGTGTGTGAAACTCTCTTTGTGAGTCTGTGTGTGAGTCTGTGTGAGTTTATGTGTGAGTCTCTCTGTGTGAGTTTATGTGTGAGCCTCTCTGTGTGAGTCTGTGTGTGTGTGAGTCTCTCTTTGTGAGTCTGTGTGTGTGTGTGTGAGTCTCTCTGTATGAGTCTGTGTCTGTGTGTTAGTCTCTCTGTCCGAGTCTGTGTATGAGACTCTATGTGTGAGTCTGTGTGTGTGTGAGACTCTCTGTGTGAGTCTGTGTGTGCGTGAGACTCTCTGTGTGAGTATGTGTGTGTGTGAGCCTCTCTGTGTAAGTCTGTGTGTGTAAGTCTCTCGGTATGAGTCTGTGTGTTAGTCTCCCTGTGTGAGTCTGTGTGTGTAAGCCTCTCTGTGTGAGTCTGTGTGTGCGTGAGACTCTCTTCGTGAGTCTGTGTGAGTCTGTGTGTGAGTCTCTCTGTGGGAGTCTGTGTCTCTCTGTGTGAGTCTGTGTGTGTGTGAAACTCTCTATCTGAGTCTGTGTGAGTTTATGTGTGAGTCTCTCTGTGTGAGTTTATGTGTGAGTCTCTCTGTGTGAGTTTGTGTAAGCCTCTCTGTGTGAGTCTGTGTGAGTCTGTGTGTGTGTGTGAGTCTCTCTGTGTGTGTCTGTGTGAGACTCTCTGTATGAGTCTGTGTGTTAGTCTCTCTGTGCGCGTCTGTGTGAGTCTGTATATGAGTCTCTCTGTGTGAGTCTGTGTGTGTATGAGTCTCTCTGTGTGAGTCTGTGTGTGTGAGTCTCTCTGTATTAGTCAGTGTTAGTCTCTCTGTGCGAGTCTGTGAGTCTGTGTATGAGACTCTCTGTATGAGTCTGTGTGTGATTGAGCCTCTCTGTGTGAGTCTCTACGTGTGAGTCTATGTGTATGAGCCTCACTGTGTGAGTCTGTGTGTGTGAGTCTCTGTGTGAGTCTGTGTGTGTGAGTATCTCTGTGTGAGTCTGTGTGTGTGAGGTTATCTGTGTGAGTCTGTGTGTGAGTCTCTCTGTGTGAGTCTGTGTGTGAGGCTCTCTGTGTGAGTCTGTGTGTGTGTGTCTCTGTGAGTCTGTGTGAGTGTCTATCTGTGTGAGTCTGTGTGTGTGTGTGAGTCTCTCTGTGCGAGTCTGTATGTGTGTGAGTCTCTCTGTATGAGTCTGTGTGTGTAAGCCTCTCTGTGTGAGTCTGTGTGTGTGTGAGCCTTTCTGTGTGAGTCTGTGTGTGAGTGAGACTCTCTTTGTGAGTCTTTGTGAGTCTGTGTGCGAGTCTCTCTGTGTGAGTCTGTGTGTGCGTGAAGCTCTCTTTGTGAGTCTGTGTGTGAGTCTGTGTGAGTTTATGTGTGAGTCTCTCTGTGTGAGTTTATGTGTGAGCCTCTCTGTGTGAGTCTGTGTGTGTGTGAGTCTCTCTGTATGAGTCGGTGTACGAGACTCTCTGTGTGAGTCTGTGTGTATGTGAGACTCTCTGTGTGAGTCTGTGTGTGCGTGAGACTCTCTGTGTGAGTATGTGTGTGTGTGAGCCTCTCTGTGTAAGTCTGTGTGTGTAAGTCTCTCGGTATGAGTCTGTGTGTTAGTCTCCCTGTGTGAGTCTGTGTGTGAGTCTCTGTGTGAGTCTGTGTGTGTAAGCCTCTCTGTGTGAGTTTGTGTGTGTGAGAGACTCTGTGTGAGTCTGTCTGTGTGAGTCTCTCTGTGTGAGTGTGTCTGTGTGAGTCTCTCTGTATGAGTCTGTGTTAGTCTCTCTGTGCGTGTCTGTGTGAGTTTGTATATGAGTCTCTCTGTGTGAGTCTGTGTGTGTGAGTCTCTGTGTGAGTCTATGTGTATGTAAGTCTCTCTGTGTAAGTCTTTGTGCGTGTGAGTCTCTGTGTGAGTGTGTGTGAGACTCTCTGTGTGAGTCTGTGTGTGCGTGAGACTCTCTTCGTGAGTCTGTGTGAGTCTGTGTGTGAGTCTCTGTGGGAGTCTGTGTCTCTCTGTGTGAGTCTGTGTGTGCGTGAAACTCTCTATGTGAGTCTGTGTGAGTTTATGTGTGAGTCTCTCTGTGTGAGTTTGTGTAAGCCCCTCTGTGTGAGTCTGTGTGAGTCTGTGTGTGTGTGTGAGTCTCTCTGTATGTGTCTGTGTGAGACTCTCTGTATGAGTCTGTGTGTTAGTCTCTCTGTGCGCGTCTGTGTGAGTCTGTATATGAGTCTCTCTGTGTGAGTCTGTGTGTGTATGAGTCTCTCTGTGTGAGACTGTGTGTGTGAGTCTCTCTGTATTAGTCAGTGTTCGTCTCTCTGTGCGAGTCTGTGAGTCTGTGTATGAGACTCTCTGTATGAGTCTGTGTGTGTTTGAGCCTCTCTGTGTGAGTCTCTACGTGTGAGTCTGTGTGTATGAGCCTCTCTGTGTGAGTCTGTGTGTGAGTCTCTGTGCGAGTCTGTGTGTATATGAGTCTCTCTGTGTGAGTCTTTTGTGTGTGTGAGTCTCTGTGTGATTCTCTGTATGAGTCTGTGTGTATGTGAGTCTGTGTGTATGTGAGTCTGTGTATGATACTTTCTGTGTGAGTCTATGTGTGAGTCTCTGTGTGAGCCTGTGTGTGGGTGTGAGACTCTGTGTGAGTCTGTGTGTGTGAGACTCTCTGTGTGAGTCTGTGTGTGTGAGGTTATCTGTGTGAGTCTGTGTGTGAGTGTCTCTGTGTGAGTCTGTGTGTGTGTGTGAGACTCTCTGTGTGAGTCTGTGTGTGTGAGTCTCTCTGTATGAGTCTGTGTGTGTAAGCCTCTCTGTGTGAGTCTGTGTGTGTGTGTGAGCCTCTCTGTGTGAGTGTGTGTGAGTGAGACTCTCTTTGTGAGTCTGTGTGAGTCTGTGTGTGAGTCTCTCTGTGTGAGTGTGGGGGTCGCTAGCCCCCGAGATCCCTCCCTCGATAATGCTAACGGCCGGGCTAGCATCATCAATCGCCCCCCCGCTGCTAAGCGAACCGCTGCTAAGTTCCTCACCCATGGTGTGGGAGCCGTCGCCCGAGGGTTCCACCCCACCGCGGGTCCGCGTAGCAGGCATGATTAATTACGTACGCGCACACCCACACACACAGCTCCGTACGGCACTCACTCTTGCGCTTCTCTGCGCCGCGCTGGCCGCTCACGTTACAATCGCGCACCTGGGGTACGCCGATTTCGCACGACGAGAGCTTACGCATACCCCGTACCACACGCGTTCACACTTATAACACGTAACGAGCACACGCCAGCGGGGCACACGCCGACACAACGACTAAAGTCGCCGCCGCCGTGCGCGCGAGATAAACCGTACAACAATGCGCAGCCGATTACGCTATGATCGCGCACCTGGGGGACGCCGATTACGCACGCTGCGAGCTTACGCACACACAGTACCACACGCGTTCCCACACGCTCACACTGCACGACAAGATCACGCGAGACCACGCTTCGCTATTAATGATTTATTACCTGATAACTAATGTTGAATTAGTGAGTCGACGAGGCTGGCCTATTCCACTAAACCGGCACCTATTCCCTATTTATCGGCTATGATTCTAAGTCACCTTCTTACTCACTGTTAAGTGTCCACGGCGGTCCGCTGATCCTTGTGTTAACCGCGTGCCTCGGTGCGTCGCACGGACGTCCGGGTCGCTGGCTCGAGCTGCGTCTGGTCGCCTGGCGCTGGAGTAAGAGAGCGATTTCCCCTCTGCGCTCCTCTATTTATCCTCCCTACCTCCAAAGGGGATGCTGCGCTGAACAATGGGCTCGTGCACCCCAAGCCCGCGCACGGCAGTCCCCAGGCGCTGTTGATATGCTAATCAGTGAGCGACGTTGGCGGCGTACATCCTAATTACTCCCTTACCCTTCCTAACAATGGGGCCTGCGCGCTCAAGTGCAATTATCCCAACCCCCCATGACTATGCGCAACAGCCCCTGTGACCCCGCTATTCATGCTGTCTCGTGCCTCCCCTGCTTGCCCCGTCGACTCGTGGGGGTGTGTGTGGGGGGAAATGCGCCTCAACCGCGGTGGCCGAATGCCCCACGCCGCGACCACACCATATTAAGGCCGGCAGCAGCACCGCGGTACCACGTAGCACGGGGGAGGTCATCCAATTCCCTGATCGCCGGAAACCGTGAGAATTAATCCCGATAAGGGTCTCTCGGATAAAAACCGGTCGATCAGGTAACCTTCCCTTCCAGCTCTATGGGGGGGGGGGGGGGGGGATGCGTGCGGGTGTGTGCTTATGTGGGGCGGGTGATGGGGGGCAGTGCGGTGGGGGAAGCCGGGCGGCTCCCTGGCTCGG
The DNA here is from genome assembly GCF_015708825.2 of Lethenteron reissneri. Classification (NCBI taxonomy): domain Eukaryota; kingdom Metazoa; phylum Chordata; class Hyperoartia; order Petromyzontiformes; family Petromyzontidae; genus Lethenteron; species Lethenteron reissneri. The sequence continues at coordinate 9,623,484 of NC_083841.1, read as the reverse complement.
CAGAGCGGCCCCGTCGCTGTGGCACCACATAGCCCCCCGGGGTGCCAGTCCCCGTCCCGGGTTGACTTGAGCACCTCGCCTGGGTTGCCCCCACGAGGTATCGCCGCGGGGTCCGCGGGATTCGCCCGGCCCTTGTGGCTGGCCTCGGGGGTGGCGGCTCCGTCTCCTGGGGCTCCGGCGGTGGTCTCCTCCTCCATTCCAACGGCTCCCCTCGGCCTCTGGCACCTGCGGGCTGGGGAACAAACTCAGAGGCGGTGGGGTTTAAGGGTCGCCGTCCTCGTCGCCCCCGGCCCCGCCCGGGACCCCTCGGAGCCCGGGGCTCCGTGGGGCCCATGTACTGCGCGAGGCCCCCGGGCACGGGGGGTGGGGGGACCCCGGGGTTTCGGGGTACTTGGACGGCGGGGCTCCCTCCCTCGGGGGCTGCTCGCCACGGCTTCAGTCGGCGGATGTTGACCACCATCTCCCGGCCCCTCTCTCCTCCCTGAATCAGTACCGTCCAGGGTGAGATCTGCCGTCTCACAATCCAGGGTCCTCGCCAGTAGGTGGTCAGCTTCCCCACCTGTCCGGCACCGACGCGGGGAGTGTACAGCCACACCTCGGAGCCCGCAGTGTAGAAGGGGGGCTCCATACGGGGTCGGGCGCCCTGCTCTTGCCGCTGGTGCGCGGCCTCTCCGTGCGGGTAGGCTCGGCCCATGGCCCCTCGCAGGGTCTCCAGCAAGTGCTCCACGGGGTGGCTCCCTTCCTCCCGTTGCGGCGGAGGGACACCGAACAGCAGATCTGCGGGCAGGCGAGACTCGCGACCAAACATCATTAGGAACGGGGTCTGTCCTGTAGAGGTGTGAACGGTGGTGGTGTAGGCGAACAGGGCATAGGGAAGGTGTTCGTCCCAGTCCTGTTGATTCGCGGCCGCCATGCGTTTAAGCTTCCCGGCCAGAGTCTGGTTCATCCTCTCTACCATCCCGTTCGCCTGGGGGTGATACGCCGTGGTTCGGTCCTTCTGGATCCCGAACTCTCAGGACAGTGCCTGAAATAGTTCGGCCTCGAATTCACTACCCTGGTCGGTAATGACTCGTTCGGGGATCCCGCATTTAAGTACGTAGTTTTCCACGAAGGCCCGGGCCACTACGAGGGCTGTTTTATCCGGGATAGCCACCGCCACGGGGTAGCGGGTGAAGTATTCCACCGCTACGAGAATATATCGGTTGCCCCGGTGGGATCGTGGAAAGGGCCCCTGCAGGTCGATTCCGACCAACTGATTCGTCCGACTGACTCGGAATGGCCTCAGGGGTACCTGGTACCTCGCCGGCTTTTGCCCACACTGCTGACAGGCCCGGCAGCCCTGCACCCAGGCGGCCACATCTTGTGCCAATTTGGGCCAGAGATACTGGCGACGCAGGGTCTCTCGAGTGCGTCGTTCCCCATCGTGGCCCCCGAGTGGGTGGTCATGCACCAGCCGTAGCAGCTGGGGTCGCACCTGGGCAGGAACACAGATGCACCCCGGCTGGCCGGCCTCGGTTAACTCCCGTACCACTCCGTTCTGCACACACAACCGGGCATACAAACCGCTCCAGGGTCCTGGTAGTGCATCCTTCTTCTCTCGCAGTGCCGCCTCCACCGCCGCCAGATCCGGATCTCGCTGCTGGGTCTGTCTCAGCTGCTCGTCGTTTAGGCCCGGGAAGGCGCAGCCGACGTCCTCCTGGATCCGTCCGATCGGGTCCCGAGCCGCGGGTCCCGCGCTTGCCGGGCGGTCGACGGGATCCTCAGTGCCACCTGTGAGGGTCTCTGTGGTGCACACTGCACTCTCTCTCGCTGGGGGGGGGTCAGTGGCCGCGGCCTCTCGGGGGTCCGTTGCCTGCCGGCAGCGTCCCCCCGTGAAACACGGGCAGGCCTCCTCCGCCCTCGTCTCGGCGTACACCGTGGGTCGCCTCGACAAGGCGTCCGCGTTTGCATGCGTCCGGCCAGCCCGATACTCGATTTGCAGGTTGTACTCCTGCAACTGCGCCAACCACCGGGCCATCTGCCCCCGTGGCTCCTTGAATGTAAGAAGGAACTGAAGAGCATAATGGTCAGTGCGTACGCGACATCTCCTGCCGTACAAATACGGCCGGAACTGTTTGCATGCGAAAATCACGGCGTACAACTCTTGGCGGGTCACGCAATAGTTCAGCTCGGCCCCACTCAAGGTCCGGCTGGCGTACGCGATGACTCGTTCCGTCCCATCCTGTACCTGTGACAACACCGCGCCCAGCCCGCTGCTGCAGGCGTCGGTGTCCAAAATAAAATCGGTGGTAAAATCGGGGAAAGCAAGGGTGGGGGCGTGGGTGAGGTGGTCTTTGAGAGTGGTGAAGGCCGTCTGGCAGGCCCCCGTCCACTGGTAGGGGTGCTTAGGGGAGGTGAGTTGGGTGAGGGGGCGTGCAATCTCGCTGAATCCTTTTACAAATCGACGATAATAGGTGGCGAGCCCCAAAAATGATCTGATCTCCGTCAGATTCCTTGGCCGTGGCCACTCCACTACGGCGCGTACCTTCTCCGGATCGGTGTGCACGCCTGCCTCGCTGACGCGATGCCCGAGGTACCCCACCTCGCGTTGTGCGATGTAACACTTACGTGGCTTGAGCTTGAGATGAGCCGCTCGCAGTCGCTGGAACACCTCTCGAAGCCTGGACCAATGCTCAGACAAAGATCTACTGAACACTATCACATCGTCCAAGTAAATCAGGCACTGTTCCCACTGCAAGCCCCGCATCACCAACTCCATCAACCGCTGGAACGTCGCGGGCGCGTTAGTGAGTCCGAACGGCAACACTCGAAACTCAAACAGGCCCATCGGGGTGGTGAATGCTGTTTTTGGCCGATCCTCCTCCGCCATCTCCACCTGCCAGTACCCGGACGCGAGATCGAGGGTGGAAAAATATCGCGCTCCGGCGAGGCTGTCGAAGGTGTCGTCGATGCGGGGTATGGGGAAGGCATCGCCGAGCGTGACTGCATTTAGTTTACGGTAATCGACGCAGAACCGGGTTGACCCATCCTTTTTCGTTACTAGTACCACTGGGGCTGACCAGGGGCTCGCCGAGGGCTGAATTATGTTATCGCGAAGCATGTCCCCAACCGCCTCTTTGATCTGGGTGCGTTCGGGTGCGCCCACTCGGTACGCAGGGAGTTTGATGGGTCGGGCTGCACCGGTGTCAATTTGGTGCTTAACAAGGTCGGTCCGACCCACGTCCGAGTCGTGTTCGCTGAACACGTCGGCATACTCCCGCAGTAACTCGCGCAGCCGATCGGCCTCTCCCTTAGGTAAGTCCGCCCATGGTACATGTAACGCGTCGAGCAGGGGAACGACCTCGGCTCGGGGAGTCGGGCCGACTCGCCAGGCCAGGTCCTGCTCACCCTCCGGACGACCGGGGTCCTCAGCCCAGAGTGCGAACACCGAGTCGTTAGAGTGGCGTGCGTGCAGGGGGTGTACGGTGGCTATCGGGGTGCGCCGTCGCATTATCGCTGGGGTATTGTGGGGGTTAAACATCCGCATAAACAATCGGTCCCCATCTGCGTTTACCAACGTGGCGGATCCCACAATCCCATACCGTTTTGCCAACTCCGGGTGAGGAGTTAGCATTACCTCCCCTGATGGTCGGAGCGCGGGGTCGGTGGGGGATGTTGCCACCGGCACCAGCATCTCGGTGAGCGGGCCGATGGTGACTGCCGTCGCCAGGATAGCGGCCACAGGTGCGAAGCGGGGGCGCGTCGGTTCTCGTCCCAAGAACGGTATCCGCTCGCCGTTGCTCTCCATGGTGGCGCATCGCTGGCGGGGTTGCACGTTGAGTCCCAGCCGTTCTAAGAGGTCGGTACCTGCGATACACTCGTGACACAACGCACTCGACACGTAGAACTCCTGGGTGCACACCTGACTGCCTATGCGGACCTCTAGGGTGGCTTTCCCCAGCAGCCCCATTCCGGCTCCGCTCGCAGTGTGCAGCGCGCGGTCCGGGGCCTGCAGGTGACGCACGTCGACCCCGATCGCGCTGCAGTGCGCTGCGCTCACGAGCGAGGCCACCGCCCCCGTGTCCAGTAGGATTCGGGTACGCACTCCGTTTACCTCCCCTTCCACCAGCGACGTGGCCCCCGTGATCCCCGCCACCAGCTCCCGTAGCCAGTCGCCAGGAGTCACCGTTTCTGTGGGCGTTGTTGCTGGAACCTGTGTGGAGATCACTCGCTCGCCATTATTCTCATTATCGTCTATCTGTATCGGGACCGCGTCGATTGCACCCCTAGTTGGTCCGCTCTCTAGGGGGCGTTGGAGTTTAACCCCCGTGTCTGTCTAGCTCGGGTGATTTCCGGACAATCCCTCACTAGATGCCCTCGGCGATCGCACATATAACATGCCCGGGGAGGGGGGGCGGCTCCGTAGCGGGTCCCCTGTCCGCTCCCTCTCCCAGTACGCAGTTGTCCCAAATCGGACTCTAATTGGGACACCCTCCCGGCTAGTCCCCCTACTGTCGAGCGTAGTTCACCCATCTCAGACTGGAGGGTCTTCATATTTTTATTTGCGTCCTCGCGTACCTGGTTTACCTTGTCGTCTATCTGGGTTACCTGGCCGGAGACATCCTTTATACCTGTTTGTATACCGGCAACCCATCCCGGGGTTGTCTCGCGGGACACTGGAGGCTCTCTTTCCCGGCCCCTTACCCTCCTCGCGAGCTCCTGTTCCTCCTCCTCATCTTCCGAGAGCAGGCTCGCAATGGCGCGCTCTCGTCCCAGCCCCCGGAGCTGCGCGCGTTCGCTGTGAATTCTTTCACACTTACGTGCGCGCTCGACAAGGGCGTTAAAGGGAAGACGTGGGCAGCTCATATCTGGCTGCCACCACGCCGTGCGAGACAGGTACCGCTGGATTTTCTCGGCGGCCAGTTCCTCAATAACATCAGTTGCGTACCCCGGGCGTGCGATCTTTGTTAACTCGCGCACATCCTCGGCGTAATCACGTAGATCTTCGCCAGGTTGGCGCCGGCGCGCCTCTAAGGCCGATTTTGCTTCCTCCTCGTCACGCGTGCCAAACCGCTGATCGAGTCGGCGCATCAGCTCCTCTAGCTGTGTCTGTGCGCTCGCGGGTAACGCTTCTACAAAATCGGCTGCCCGCCCATCAAGATTCATATTAAGTTGACGTACTGCCTGCGCGTCCGTCCACCCATTAATTTCCTTGGCCCCTAAGAGATTGCGGGCGAATGCCTTCCACGAAGGGGCCCCCCGGCCGGTAAATATTAGTCTTATTTTAGCGTGAGGTAACGCGGGGGTCCTATCCCACTTCTGACACCAATTTGTGGGGGTCGCTAGCCCCCGAGATCCCTCCCTCGATAATGCTAACGGCCGGGCTAGCATCATCAATCGCCCCCCCGCTGCTAAGCGAACCGCTGCTAAGTTCCTCACCCATGGTGTGGGAGCCGTCGCCCGAGGGTTCCACCCCACCGCGGGTCCGCGTAGCAGGCATGATTAATTACGTACGCGCACACCCACACACACAGCTCCGTACGGCACTCACTCTTGCGCTTCTCTGCGCCGCGCTGGCCGCTCACGTTACAATCGCGCACCTGGGGTACGCCGATTTCGCACGACGAGAGCTTACGCATACCCCGTACCACACGCGTTCACACTTATAACACGTAACGAGCACACGCCAGCGGGGCACACGCCGACACAACGACTAAAGTCGCCGCCGCCGTGCGCGCGAGATAAACCGTACAACAATGCGCAGCCGATTACGCTATGATCGCGCACCTGGGGGACGCCGATTACGCACGCTGCGAGCTTACGCACACACAGTACCACACGCGTTCCCACACGCTCACACTGCACGACAAGATCACGCGAGACCACGCTTCGCTATTAATGATTTATTACCTGATAACTAATGTTGAATTAGTGAGTCGACGAGGCTGGCCTATTCCACTAAACCGGCACCTATTCCCTATTTATCGGCTATGATTCTAAGTCACCTTCTTACTCACTGTTAAGTGTCCACGGCGGTCCGCTGATCCTTGTGTTAACCGCGTGCCTCGGTGCGTCGCACGGACGTCCGGGTCGCTGGCTCGAGCTGCGTCTGGTCGCCTGGCGCTGGAGTAAGAGAGCGATTTCCCCTCTGCGCTCCTCTATTTATCCTCCCTACCTCCAAAGGGGATGCTGCGCTGAACAATGGGCTCGTGCACCCCAAGCCCGCGCACGGCAGTCCCCAGGCGCTGTTGATATGCTAATCAGTGAGCGACGTTGGCGGCGTACATCCTAATTACTCCCTTACCCTTCCTAACAATGGGGCCTGCGCGCTCAAGTGCAATTATCCCAACCCCCCATGACTATGCGCAACAGCCCCTGTGACCCCGCTATTCATGCTGTCTCGTGCCTCCCCTGCTTGCCCCGTCGACTCGTGGGGGTGTGTGTGGGGGGAAATGCGCCTCAACCGCGGTGGCCGAATGCCCCACGCCGCGACCACACCATATTAAGGCCGGCAGCAGCACCGCGGTACCACGTAGCACGGGGGAGGTCATCCAATTCCCTGATCGCCGGAAACCGTGAGAATTAATCCCGATAAGGGTCTCTCGGATAAAAACCGGTCGATCAGGTAACCTTCCCTTCCAGCTCTATGGAGGGGGGGGGGGGGGATGCGTGCGGGTGTGTGCTTATGTGGGGCGGGTGATGGGGGGCAGTGCGGTGGGGGAAGCCGGGCGGCTCCCTGGCTCGGCAGAGCGGCCCCGTCGCTGTGGCACCACATGAGTCTGTGTGTGCGTGAAGCTCTCTTTGTGAGTCTGTGTGTGAGTCTGTGTGAGTTTATGTGTGAGTCTCTCTGTGTGAGTTTATGTGTGAGCCTCTCTGTGTGAGTCTGTGTGTGTGTGAGTCTCTCTTTGTGAGTCTGTGTGTGTGTGAGTCTCTCTGTATGAGTCTGTGTCTGTATGTTAAGTCTCTCTGTCCGAGTCTGTGTATGAGACTCTCTGTGTGAGTCTGTGTGTGTGAGAGTCTCTGTGTGAGGCTGTCTGTGTGAGTCTCTCTGTGCGAGTGTGTCTGTGTGAGTCTCTCTGTATGAGTCTGTGTTTGTCTCTCTGTGCGTGTCTGTGTGAGTCTGTATATGAGTCTCTCTGTGTGAGTCTTTGTGTGTGTGAGTCTCTGTGTGAGTCTCTGTGTGAGTCTGTGTGTATGTGAGTCTGTGTGTGAGGCTCTCTGTGTGAGTCTGTGTGTGTGTGTCTCTGTGAGTCTGTGTGAGTGTCTCTCTGTGTGAGTCTGTGTGTGTGTGTGAGACTCTCTGTGTGAGTCTGTGTGTGTGAGTCTCTCTGTATGAGTCTGTGTGTGTAAGCCTCTCTGTGTGAGTCTGTGTGTGTGTGAGCCTCTCTGTGTGAGTGTGTGTGAGTGAGACTCTCTTTGTGAGTCTGTGTGAGTCTGTGTGTGAGTCTCTCTGTGTGAGTCTGTGTGTGCGTGAAGCTCTCTTTGTGAGTCTGTGTGTGAGTCTGTGTGAGTTTATGTGTGAGTCTCTCTGTGTGAGTTTATGTGTGAGCCTCTCTGTGTGAGTCTGTGTGTGTGTGAGTCTCTCTTTGTGAGTCTGTGTGTGTTTGAGTCTCTCTGTATGAGTCTGTGTCTGTATGTTAAGTCTCTCTGTCCGAGTCTGTGTATGAGACTCTCTGTGTGAGTCTGTGTATGTGAGAGTCTCTGTGTGAGGCTGTCTGTGTGAGTCTCTCTGTGTGAGTGTGTCTGTGTGAGTCTCTCTGTATGAGTCTGTGTTTGTCTCTCTGTGCGTGTCTGTGTGAGTCTGTATATGAGTCTCTCTGTGTGAGTCTTTGTGTGTGTGAGTCTCTGTGTGAGTCTCTGTGTGAGTCTGTGTGTATGTGAGTCTGTGTGTATGTGAGTCTGTGTATGAGACTTTCTGTGTGAGTCTATGTGTGAGTCTCTGTGTGAGCCTGTGTGTGGGTGTGAGACTCTGTGTGAGTCTGTGTGTGAGACTCTCTGTGTGAGTCTGTGTGTGTGAGGTTATCTGTGTGAGTCTGTGTGTGAGGCTCTCTGTGTGAGTCTGTGTGTGAGGCTCTCTGTGTGAGTCTGTGTGTGTGTGTCTCTGTGAGTCTGTGTGAGTGTCTCTCTGTGTGAGTCTGTGTGTGTGTGTGAGACTCTCTGTGTGAGTGTGTGTGAGTGAGACTCTCTTTGTGAGTCTGTGTGAGTCTGTGTGTGAGTCTCTCTGTGTGAGTCTGTGTGTGCGTGAAGCTCTCTTTGTGAGTCTGTGTGTGAGTCTGTGTGAGTTTATGTGTGAGTTTATGTGTGAGCCTCTCTGTGTGAGTCTGTGTGTGTGTGAGTCTCTCTTTGTGAGTCTGTGTGTGTGTGAGTCTCTCTGTATGAGTCTGTGTCTGTATGCTAAGTCTCTCTGTCCGAGTCTGTGTATGAGACTCTCTGTGTGAGTCTGTGTGTGTGAGAGTCTCTGTGTGAGGCTGTCTGTGTGAGTCTCTCTGTGTGAGTGTGTCTGTGTGAGTCTCTCTGTATGAGTCTGTGTTTGTCTCTCTGTGCGTGTCTGTGTGAGTCTGTATATGAGTCTCTCTGTGTGAGTCTGTGTGTGTGAGTCTTTGTGTGAGTCTGTGTGTATTTGAGTCTCTCTGTGTAAGTCTTTGTGTGTGTGAGTCTCTGTGTGTGTGTGAGACTCTCTGTGTGAGTCTGTGTTTGTGTCTCTCTGTGTGAGTCTGTATGAATCTGTGTGTGAGTCCCTCTGTGTGAGTCTGTGTGTTAGTCTCTCTGTATGAGTCTGTGTTTGTGACTCTCTCTGTGAGTCTGTATGAATCTGTGTGTGAATCCCTCTGTGTGAGTCTGTGTGTGTGAGACTCTCTGTGTGAGTCTGTGTGTGTGAGAGACTCTCTGTGTGAGTCTGTGTGAGTCTCTGTGTGTCAGACTGTGTGAGTGTGTGTGTGAGACTCTCTGTGTGAGTCTGTGTGTGAGTCTGTGTGAGTTTATGTGTGAGTCTCTCTGTGTGAGTTTATGTGTGAGCCTCTCTGTATGAGTCTGTGTGTGTGTGAGTCTCTCTTTGTGAGTCTGTGTGTGAGTCTGTGTGAGTTTATGTGTGAGTCTCTCTGTGTGAGTCTGTGTGTGTGTGAGTCTCTCTTTGTGAGTCTGTGTGTGTGTGTGAGTCTCTCTGTATGAGTCAGTGTCTGTGTGTTAGTCTCTCTGTCCGAGTCTGTGTGAGTCTGTGTATGAGACTCTCTGTGTGAGTCTGTGTGTGTGTGAGACTCTCTTTGTGAGTCTGTGTGTGCGTGAGACTCTCTGTGTGAGTATGTGTGTGTGAGACTGTCTGCGTGTAAGATTCTCTGTTTGAGTCTGTGTGTGTGAGACGCTCTGTGTGAGTCTGTGTGTGTGTGAGACTCTCTGTGTGAGTCTGTGTGTGAGCCTCTGTGTGAGTCTGCGTGTGTGTCTCTGTGTGAGTGTGTGTGAGGCTCTCTGTTTGAGTGTGTGTGTGTGAGTCTCTTGTGTGTGTGACTCTCTGTATGAGTGTGTGTGAGTCTCTCTGTGTAAGTCTGTGTGTGAGTCTCGCTGCGTGAGTCTGTGTGTGTGTGAGCCTCTCTGTGTGAGTCTGTTTGTGTGAGACTCTCTGTGTGAGTCTGTTTGTGAGAGAATCTGTGTGAGACTCTCTGTGTGAGTGTTACACTTTCTGTGTGAGTCTGTGTATATGAGACTCTCTGTGTGAGTCTGTGTGTTAGTCTCTCTGTGTCAGTCTGTGTGTGAGTCTCTCTGTGAGTCTGTGTGTGTGAGTCTCTCTGTGTGAGTCTGTGTGAGTGTGTAAGCCTCTGTGTGTGTCTCTCTGTGTGAGTCTGGGTGTGCGTGAGAAACTCTTTGTGAGTCTGTGTGAGTCTGTGTGTGAGTCTCTCTGTGTGAGTCTGTGTGTGAGACTCTCTGTGTGAGTCTCTGTGTGTGCGAGTCTCTCTGTATGAGTCTGTGTGTGTAAGCCTCTCTGTGTGAGTCTGTGTGTGTGTGAGCCTCTCTGTGTGAGTCTGTGTGTGAGTGAGATTCTGTTTGAGAGTCTGTGTGAGTCTGTGTATGAGACTCTCTGTGTGAGTCTGTGTGTGTGTGAGTTTCTCTGTGTGAGTCTGTGTGTGTGTGAACCTCTCTCTGTGAGTCTGTGTGTGTGTGAGTCTCTCGGTATGAGTATGTGTGTTATTCTCCCTGTGTGAGTCTGTGTGTGAGTCTCTCTATGTGAGTCTGTGTGTGTAAGCCTCTCTGTGTGGGTCTCTGTGTGTGTGAGTCTCTCTTTGTGAGTCTGTGTGTGTGTGTGAGTCTCTCTGTATTAGTCTGTGTCTGCGTGTTAGTCTCTCTGTCCGAGTCTGTGCGAGTCTGTGTATGAGACTCTCTGTGTGAGTCTGTGTGTGTGTGAGCCTCTCTGTGTGAGTCTGTGTGTGAGTGAGATTCTGTTTGTGAGTCTGTGTGAGTCTGTGTATGAGACTCTCTGTGTGAGTCTGTGTGTGTGTGAGTCTCTCTGTGTGAGTCTGTGTGTGAGTGAGATTCTGTTTGTGAGTCTGTGTGAGTCTGTGTATGAGACTCTCTGTGTGAGTCTGTGTGTGTGTGAGTCTCTCTGTGTGAGTCTGTGTGTGTGTGAACCTCTCTCTGTGAGTCTGTGTGTGTGAGTCTCTCGGTATGAGTATGTGTGTTATTCTCCCTGTGTGAGTCTGTGTGTGAGTCTCTCTATGCGAGTCTGTGTGTGTAAGCCTCTCTGTGTGAGTCTCTGTGTGTGTGAGTCTCTCTTTGTGAGTCTGTGTGTGTGTGTGAGTCTCTGTGTGAGTCTGTGTGTGTGTGAAACTCTCTTTGTGAGGCTGTGTGTGAGTCTGTGTGAGTTTATGTGTGAGTCTCTCTGTGTGAGTTTATGTGTGAGCCTCTCTGTGTGAGTCTGTGTGTGTGTGAGTCTCTCTTTGTGAGTCTGTGTGTGCGTGAGACTCTCTGTGTGAGTCTGTGTGTCTGTGAGACTCTCTGTGTGAGTCTGTGTGTGCGTGAGACTCTCTGTGTGAGTATGTGTGTGTGTGAGCCTCTCTGTGTAAGTCTGTGTGTGTAAGTCTCTCGGTATGAGTATGTGTTAGTCTCCCTGTGTGAGTCTGTGTGTGAGTCTCTGTGTGAGTCTGTGTCTCTCTGTGTGAGTATGTGTGTGCGTGAAACTCTCTATCTGAGTCTGTGTGAGTTTATGTGTGAGTCTCTCTGTGTGAGTTTATGTGTGAGTCTCTCTGTGTGAGTTTTTGTAAGCCTCTCTGTGTGAGTCTGTGTGAGTCTGTGTGTGAGTCTCTCTGTGTGTGTCTGTGTGAGACTCTCTGTATGAGTCTGTGTGTTAGTCTCTCTGTGCGCGTCTGTGTGAGTCTGTATATGAGTCTCTCTGTGTGAGTCTGTGTGTGTATGAGACTCTCTGTGTGAGTCTGTGTGTGTGAGTCTCTCTGTATTAGTCAGTGTTAGTCTCTCTGTGCGAGTCTGTGAGTCTGTGTATGAGACTCTCTGTATGAGTCTGTGTGTGTAAGCCTCTCTGTGTGAGTCTGTGTGTGTGTGAGCCTCTCTGTGTGAGTGTGTGTGAGTGAGACTCTCTTTGTGAGTCTGTGTGAGTCTGTGTGTGAGTCTCTCTGTGTGAGTCTGTGTGTGCGTGAAGCTCTCTTTGTGAGTCTGTGTGTGAGTCTGTGTGAGTTTATGTGTGAGTCTCTCTGTGTGAGTTTATGTGTGAGCCTCTCTGTGTGAGTCTGTGTGTGTGTGAGTCTCTCTTTGTGAGTCTGTGGGTGTGTGAGTCTCTCTGTATGAGTCTGTGTCTGTATGTTAAGTCTCTCTGTCCGAGTCTGTGTATGAGACTCTCTGTGTGAGTCTGTGTGTGTGAGAGTCTCTGTGTGAGGCTGTCTGTGTGAGTCTCTCTGTGTGAGTGTGTCTGTGTGAGTCTCTCTGTATGAGTCTGTGTTTGTCTCTCTGTGCGTGTCTGTGTGAGTCTGTATATGAGTCTCTCTGTGTGAGTCTGTGTGTGTGAGTCTTTGTGTGAGTCTGTGTGTATTTGAGTCTCTCTGTGTAAGTCTTTGTGTGTGTGAGTCTCTGTGTGAGTGTGTGTGAGACTCTCTGTATGAGTCTGTGTGTGTCTCTCTCTGTGTGAGTCTGTGTGTGAGGCTCTCTGTGTGAGTCTCTCTGTGTGAGTCTGTGTGTGTGTGAGACTCTCTGTGTGAGTCTGTGTTTGTGACTCTCTGTGTGAGTCTGTATGAATCTGTGTGTGAATCCCTCTGTGTGAGTCTGTGTGTGTGAGACTCTCTGTGTGAGTCTGTGTGTGTGAGACTCTGTGTGAGTCTGTGTGTGTGAGACTGTCTGTGTGTGAGATTCTCTGTGTGAGTCTGTGTGTGTGTGAGACTCTCTGTGTGAGTCTGTGTGTGTGAGAGACTCTCTGTGTGAGTCTGTGTGAGTCTGTGTGAGTTTATGTGTGAGTCTCTCTGTGTGAGTTTATGTGTGAGCCTCTCTGTGTGAGTCTGTGTGTGTGTGAGTCTCTCTTTGTGAGTCTGTGTGTGTGTGAGTCTCTCTGTATGAGTCAGTGTCTGTGTGTTAGTCTCTCTGTCCGAGTCTGTGTGAGTCTGTGTATGAGACTCTCTGTGTGAGTCTGTGTGTGTGTGAGCCTCTCTTTGTGAGTCTGTGTGTGCGTGAGACTCTCTGTGTGAGTATGTGTGTGTGAGACTGTCTGTGTGTAATATTCTATGTGTGAGTCTGTGTGTGTGAGACGCTCTGTGTGAGTCTGTGTGTGACACTCTCTGTGTGAGTCTGTGTGTGAGCCTCTGTGTGAGTCTGCGTGTGTGTCTCTGTGTGAGTGTGTGTGAGGCTCTCTGTTTGAGTGTGTGTGTGTGAGTCTCTTGTGTGTGTGACTCTCTGTATGAGTGTGTGTGAGTCTCTCTGTGTGTGAGTCTCGCTGCGTGAGTCTGTGTGTGTGTGAGCCTCTCTGTGTGAGTCTGTTTGTGTGAGACTCTCTGTGTGAGTCTGTTTGTGAGAGAATCTGTGTGAGACTCTCTGTGTGAGTGTTACACTTTCTGTGTGAGTCTGTGTATATGAGACTCTCTGTGTGAGTCTGTGTGTTAGTCTCTCTGTGTCAGTCTGTGTGTGAGTCTCTCTGTGAGTCTGTGTGTGTGAGTTTCTCTGTGTGAGTCTGTGTGAGTGTGTAAGCCTCTGTGTGTGTCTATCTGTGTGAGTCTGGGTGTGCGTGAGACACTCTTTGTGAGTCTGTGTGAGTCTGTGTGTGAGTCTCTCTGTGTGAGTCTGTGTGTGAGACTCTCTGTGTGAGTCTCTGTGTGTGTGAGTCTCTCTGTGTGAGTCTCTCTGTGTGAGTCTGTGTGTGTGTGAGACTCTCTGTGCGAGTCTGTGTTTGTGTCTCTCTGTGTGAGTCTGTATGAATCTGTGTGTGAGTCCCTCTGTGTGAGTCTGTGTGTTAGTCTCTCTGTGTGAGTCTGTGTTTGTGACTCTCTGTGTGAGTCTGTATGAATCTGTGTGTGAATCCCTCTGTGTGAGTCTGTGTGTGTGAGACTCTCTGTGTGAGTCTGTGTGTGTGAGACTCTCTGTGTGAGTCTGTGTGTGTGAGACTGTCTGTGTGTGAGATTCTCTGTGTGAGTCTGTGTGTGTGTGAGACTCTCTGTGTGAGTCTGTGTGTGTGAGAGACTCTCTGTGTGAGTCTGTGTGAGTCTGTGTGAGTTTATGTGTGAGTCTCTCTGTGTGAGTTTATGTGTGAGCCTCTCTGTGTGAGTCTGTGTGTGTGTGAGTCTCTCTTTGTGAGTCTGTGTGTGTGTGTGAGTCTCTCTGTATGAGTCAGTGTCTGTGTGTTAGTCTCTCTGTCCGAGTCTGTGTGAGTCTGTGTATGAGACTCTCTGTGTGAGTCTGTGTGTGTGAGACTCTCTTTGTGAGTCTGTGTGTGCGTGAGACTCTCTGTGTGAGTATGTGTGTGTGAGACTGTCTGTGTGTAAGATTCTCTGTGTGAGTCTGTGTGTGTGAGACGCTCTGTGTGAGTCTGTGTGTGTGTGAGACTCTCTGTGTGAGTCTGTGTGTGAGCCTCTGTGTGAGTCTGCGTGTGTGTCTCTGTGTGAGTGTGTGTGAGGCTCTCTGTTTGAGTGTGTGTGTGTGAGTCTCTTGTGTGTGTGACTCTCTGTATGAGTGTGTGTGAGTCTCTCTGTGTGAGTCTGTGTGTGAGTCTCGCTGCGTGAGTCTGTGTGTGTGTGAGCCTCTCTGTGTGAGTCTGTTTGTGTGAGACTCTCTGTGTGAGTCTGTTTGTGAGAGAATCTGTGTGAGACTCTTTGTGTGAGTGTTACACTTACTGTGTGAGTCTGTGTATATGAGACTCTCTTTGTGAGTCTGTGTGTTAGTCTCTCTGTGTCAGTCTGTGTGTGAGTCTCTCTGTGAGTCTGTGTGTGTGAGTATCTCTGTGTGAGTCTGTGTGAGTGTGTAAGCCTCTGTGTGTGTCTCTCTGTGTGAGTCTGGGTGTGCGTGAGACACTCTTTGTGAGTCTGTGTGAGTCTGTGTGTGAGTCTCTCTGTGTGAGTCTGTGTGTGAGACTCTCTGTGTGAGTCTCTGTGTGTGTGAGTCTCTCTGTATGAGTCTGTGTGTGTAAGCCTCTCTGTGTGAGTCTGTGTGTGTGTGAGCCTCTCTGTGTGAGTCTGTGTGTGAGTGAGATTCTGTTTGAGAGTCTGTGTGAGTCTGTGTATGAGACTCTCTGTGTGAGTCTCTGTGTGTGTGAGTCTCTCTGTATGAGTCTGTGTGTGTAAGCCTCTCTGTGTGAGTCTGTGTGTGTGTGAACCTCTCTCTGTGAGTCTGTGTGTGAGTCTCTGTGTGAGTCTGTGTGTGTGTGAAACTCTCTTTGTGAGGCTGTGTGTGAGTCTGTGTGAGTTTATGTGTGAGTCTCTTTGTGTGAGTTTATGTGTGAGACTCTCTGTGTGAGTCTGTGTGTGTGTGAGTCTCTCTTTGTGAGTCTGTGTGTGCGTGAGTCTCTCTGTGTGAGTCTGTGTGTCTGTGAGACTCTCTGTGTGAGTCTGTGTGTGCGTGAGACTCTCTGTGTGAGTATGTGTGTGTGAGCCTCTCTGTGTAAGTCTGTGTGTGTAAGTCTCTCGGTATGAGTATGTGTGTTAGTCTCCCTGTGTGAGTCTGTGTGTGAGTCTCTGTGTGAGTCTGTGTGTGTAAGCCTCTCTGTGTGAGTCTGTGTGTGCGTGAGACTCTCTTCGTGAGTCTGTGTGAGTCTGTGTGTGAGTCTCTCTGTGGGAGTCTGTGTGTGCGTGAAGCTCTCTTTGTGAGTCTGTGTGTGAGTCTGTGTGAGTTTATGTGCGAGTCTCTCTGTGTGAGTTTATGTGTGAGCCTCTCTGTGTGAGTCTGTGTGTGTGAGTCTCTCTTTGTGAGTCTGTGTGTGTGTGAGTCTCTCTGTATGAGTCTGTGTCTGTATGTTAAGTCTCTCTGTCCGAGTCTGTGTATGAGACTCTCTGTGTGAGTCTGTGTGTGTGAGAGTCTCTGTGTGAGGCTGTCTGTGTGAGTCTCTCTGTGTGAGTGTGTCTGTGTGAATCTCTCTGTATGAGTCTGTGTTTGTCTCTCTGTGCGTGTCTGTGTGAGTCTGTATATGAGTCTCTCTGTGTGAGTCTGTGTGTGTGAGTCTTTGTGTGAGTCTGTGTGTATTTGAGTCTCTCTGTGTAAGTCTTTGTGTGTGTGAGTCTCTGTGTGAGTGTGTGTGAGACTCTCTGTATGAGTCTGTGTGTGTCTCTCTCTGTGTGAGTCTGTGTGTGTCTCTCTGTGTGAGTCTCTCTGTGTGAGTCTGTGTGTGTGTGAGACTCTCTGTGTGAGTCTGTGTTTGTGTCTCTCTGTGTGAGTCTGTATGAATCTGTGTGTGAGTCCCTCTGTGTGAGTCTGTGTGTTAGTCTCTCTGTGTGAGTCTGTGTTTGTGACTCTCTGTGTGAGTCTGTATGAATCTGTGTGTGAATCCCTCTGTGTGAGTCTGTGTGTGTGAGACTCTCTGTGTGAGTCTGTGTGTGTGAGACTCTGTGTGAGTCTGTGTGTGTGAGACTGTCTGTGTGTGAGATTCTCTGTGTGAGTCTGTGTGTGTGTGAGACTCTCTGTGTGAGTCTGTGTGTGTGAGAGACTCTCTGTGTGAGTCTGTGTGAGTCTGTGTGAGTTTATGTGTGAGTCTCTCTGTGTGAGTTTATGTGTGAGCCTCTCTGTGTGAGTCTGTGTGTGTGTGAGTCTCTCTTTGTGAGTCTGTGTGTGTGTGTGAGTCTCTCTGTATGAGTCAGTGTCTGTGTGTTAGTCTCTCTGTCCGAGTCTGTGTGAGTCTGTGTATGAGACTCTCTGTGTGAGTCTGTGTGTGTGTGAGACTCTCTTTGTGAGTCTGTGTGTGCGTGAGACTCTCTGTGTGAGTATGTGTGTGTGAGACTGTCTGTGTGTAAGATTCTCTGTGTGAGTCTGTGTGTGTGAGACGCTCTGTGTGAGTCTGTGTGTGTGTGAGACTCTCTGTGTGAGTCTGTGTGTGAGCCTCTGTGTGAGTCTGCGTGTGTGTCTCTGTGTGAGTGTGTGTGAGGCTCTCTGTTTGAGTGTGTGTGTGTGAGTCTCTTGTGTGTGTGACTCTCTGTATGAGTGTGTGTGAGTCTCTCTGTGTGAGTTTGTGTGTGAGTCTCGCTGCGTGAGTCTGTGTGTGTGTGAGCCTCTCTGTGTGAGTCTGTTTGTGTGAGACTCTCTGTGTGAGTCTGTTTGTGAGAGAATCTGTGTGAGACTCTCTGTGTGAGTGTTACACTTTCTGTGTGAGTCTGTGTATATGAGACTCTCTGTGTGAGTCTGTGTGTTAGTCTCTCTGTGTCAGTCTGTGTGTGAGTCTCTCTGTGAGTCTGTGTGTGTGAGTATCTCTGTGTGAGTCTGTGTGAGTGTGTAAGCCTCTGTGTGTGTCTATCTGTGTGAGTCTGGGCGTGCGTGAGACACTCTTTGTGAGTCTGTGTGAGTCTGTGTGTGAGTCTCTCTGTGTGAGTCTGTGTGTGAGACTCTCTGTGTGAGTCTCTGTGTGTGTGAGTCTCTCTGTGTGAGTCTCTCTGTGTGAGTCTGTGTGTGTGTGAGACTCTCTGTGTGAGTCTGTGTTTGTGTCTCTCTGTGTGAGTCTGTATGAATCTGTGTGTGAGTCCCTCTGTGTGAGTCTGTGTGTTAGTCTCTCTGTGTGAGTCTGTGTTTGTGACTCTCTGTGTGAGTCTGTGTTTGTGACTCTCTGTGTGAGTCTGTATGAATCTGTGTGTGAATCCCTCTGTGTGAGTCTGTGTGTGTGAGACTCTCTGTGTGAGTCTGTGTGTGTGAGACTCTCTGTGTGAGTCTGTGTGTGTGAGACTGTCTGTGTGTGAGATTCTCTGTGTGAGTCTGTGTGTGTGTGAGACTCTCTGTGTGAGTCTGTGTGTGTGAGAGACTCTCTGTGTGAGTCTGTGTGAGTCTGTGTGAGTTTATGTGTGAGTCTCTATGTGTGAGTTTATGTGTGAGCCTCTCTGTGTGAGTCTGTGTGTGTGTGAGTCTCTCTTTGTGAGTCTGTGTGTGTGTGTGAGTCTCTCTGTATGAGTCAGTGTCTGTGTGTTAGTCTCTCTGTCCGAGTCTGTGTGAGTCTGTGTATGAGACTCTCTGTGTGAGTCTGTGTGTGTGTGAGACTCTCTTTGTGAGTCTGTGTGTGCGTGAGACTCTCTGTGTGAGTATGTGTGTGTGAGACTGTCTGTGTGTAAGATTCTCTGTGTGAGTCTGTGTGTGTGAGACGCTCTGTGTGAGTCTGTGTGTGTGTGAGACTCTCTGTGTGAGTCTGTGTGTGAGCCTCTGTGTGAGTCTGCGTGTGTGTCTCTGTGTGAGTGTGTGTGAGGCTCTCTGTTTGAGTGTGTGTGTGTGAGTCTCTTGTGTGTGTGACTCTCTGTATGAGTGTGTGTGAGTCTCTCTGTGTGAGTCTGTGTGTGAGTCTCGCTGCGTGAGTCTGTGTGTGTGTGAGCCTCTCTGTGTGAGTCTGTTTGTGTGAGACTCTCTGTGTGAGTCTGTTTGTGAGAGAATCTGTGTGAGACTCTCTGTGTGAGTGTTACACTTTCTGTGTGAGTCTGTGTATATGAGACTCTCTGTGTGAGTCTGTGTGTTAGTCTCTCTGTGTCAGTCTGTGTGTGAGTCTCTCTGTGAGTCTGTGTGTGTGAGTATCTCTGTGTGAGTCTGTGTGAGTGTGTAAGCCTCTGTGTGTGTCTCTCTGTGTGAGTCTGGGTGTGCGTGAGACACTCTTTGTGAGTCTGTGTGAGTCTGTGTGTGAGTCTCTCTGTGTGAGTCTGTGTGTGAGACTCTCTGTGTGAGTCTCTGTGTGTGTGAGTCTCTCTGTATGAGTCTGTGTGTGTAAGCCTCTCTGTGTGA
Source organism: Lethenteron reissneri (assembly GCF_015708825.2). Classification (NCBI taxonomy): domain Eukaryota; kingdom Metazoa; phylum Chordata; class Hyperoartia; order Petromyzontiformes; family Petromyzontidae; genus Lethenteron; species Lethenteron reissneri. Next base: position 9,605,136 of record NC_083841.1, on the reverse strand, counting down.
GTCTGTGTGTGTGTGAGCCTCTCTGTGTGAGTCTGTGTGTGAGTGAGATTCTGTTTGAGAGTCTGTGTGAGTCTGTGTATGAGACTCTCTGTGTGAGTCTGTGTGTGTGTGAGTCTCTCTGTGTGAGTCTCTGTGTGTGTGTGTGAACCTCTCTCTGTGAGTCTGTGTGTGAGTCTCTCTGTGAGTCTGTGTGTGTGTGAAACTCCCTGTGTGAGTCTGTGTGTGAGTCTCTGTGTGAGTCTGTGTGTGTAAGCCTCTCTGTGTGAGTCTGTGTGTGCGTGAGACTCTCTTCGTGAGTCTGTGTGAGTCTGTGTGTGAGTCTCTCTGTGGGAGTCTGTGTGTGCGTGAAGCTCTCTTTGTGAGTCTGTGTGTGAGTCTGTGTGAGTTTATGTGTGAGTCTCTCTGTGTGAGTTTATGTGTGAGCCTCTCTGTGTGAGTCTGTTTGTGTGAGACTCTCTGTGTGAGTCTGTTTGTGAGAGAATCTGTGTGAGACTCTCTGTGTGAGTGTTACACTTTCTGTGTGAGTCTGTGTATATGAGACTCTCTGTGTGAGTCTGTGTGTTAGTCTCTCTGTGTCAGTCTGTGTGTGAGTCTCTCTGTGAGTCTGTGTGTGTGAGTATCTCTGTGTGAGTCTGTGTGAGTGTGTAAGCCTCTGTGTGTGTCTATCTGTGTGAGTCTGGGCGTGCGTGAGACACTCTTTGTGAGTCTGTGTGAGTCTGTGTGTGAGTCTCTCTGTGTGAGTCTGTGTGTGAGACTCTCTGTGTGAGTCTCTGTGTGTGTGAGTCTCTCTGTGTGAGTCTCTCTGTGTGAGTCTGTGTGTGTGTGAGACTCTCTGTGTGAGTCTGTGTTTGTGTCTCTCTGTGTGAGTCTGTATGAATCTGTGTGTGAGTCCCTCTGTGTGAGTCTGTGTGTTAGTCTCTCTGTGTGAGTCTGTGTTTGTGACTCTCTGTGTGAGTCTGTGTTTGTGACTCTCTGTGTGAGTCTGTATGAATCTGTGTGTGAATCCCTCTGTGTGAGTCTGTGTGTGTGAGACTCTCTGTGTGAGTCTGTGTGTGTGAGACTCTCTGTGTGAGTCTGTGTGTGTGAGACTGTCTGTGTGTGAGATTCTCTGTGTGAGTCTGTGTGTGTGTGAGACTCTCTGTGTGAGTCTGTGTGTGTGAGAGACTCTCTGTGTGAGTCTGTGTGAGTCTGTGTGAGTTTATGTGTGAGTCTCTATGTGTGAGTTTATGTGTGAGCCTCTCTGTGTGAGTCTGTGTGTGTGTGAGTCTCTCTTTGTGAGTCTGTGTGTGTGTGTGAGTCTCTCTGTATGAGTCAGTGTCTGTGTGTTAGTCTCTCTGTCCGAGTCTGTGTGAGTCTGTGTATGAGACTCTCTGTGTGAGTCTGTGTGTGTGTGAGACTCTCTTTGTGAGTCTGTGTGTGCGTGAGACTCTCTGTGTGAGTATGTGTGTGTGAGACTGTCTGTGTGTAAGATTCTCTGTGTGAGTCTGTGTGTGTGAGACGCTCTGTGTGAGTCTGTGTGTGTGTGAGACTCTCTGTGTGAGTCTGTGTGTGAGCCTCTGTGTGAGTCTGCGTGTGTGTCTCTGTGTGAGTGTGTGTGAGGCTCTCTGTTTGAGTGTGTGTGTGTGAGTCTCTTGTGTGTGTGACTCTCTGTATGAGTGTGTGTGAGTCTCTCTGTGTGAGTCTGTGTGTGAGTCTCGCTGCGTGAGTCTGTGTGTGTGTGAGCCTCTCTGTGTGAGTCTGTTTGTGTGAGACTCTCTGTGTGAGTCTGTTTGTGAGAGAATCTGTGTGAGACTCTCTGTGTGAGTGTTACACTTTCTGTGTGAGTCTGTGTATATGAGACTCTCTGTGTGAGTCTGTGTGTTAGTCTCTCTGTGTCAGTCTGTGTGTGAGTCTCTCTGTGAGTCTGTGTGTGTGAGTATCTCTGTGTGAGTCTGTGTGAGTGTGTAAGCCTCTGTGTGTGTCTCTCTGTGTGAGTCTGGGTGTGCGTGAGACACTCTTTGTGAGTCTGTGTGAGTCTGTGTGTGAGTCTCTCTGTGTGAGTCTGTGTGTGAGACTCTCTGTGTGAGTCTCTGTGTGTGTGAGTCTCTCTGTATGAGTCTGTGTGTGTAAGCCTCTCTGTGTGAGTCTGTGTGTGTGTGAGCCTCTCTGTGTGAGTCTGTGTGTGAGTGAGATTCTGTTTGAGAGTCTGTGTGAGTCTGTGTATGAGACTCTCTGTGTGAGTCTGTGTGTGTGTGAGTCTCTCTGTGTGAGTCTGTGTGTGTGTGTGTGAACCTCTCTCTGTGAGTCTGTGTGTGAGTCTCTCTGTGAGTCTGTGTGTGTGTGAAACTCCCTGTGTGAGTCTGTGTGTGAGTCTCTGTGTGAGTCTGTGTGTGTAAGCCTCTCTGTGTGAGTCTGTGTGTGCGTGAGACTCTCTTCGTGAGTCTGTGTGAGTCTGTGTGTGAGTCTCTCTGTGGGAGTCTGTGTGTGCGTGAAGCTCTCTTTGTGAGTCTGTGTGTGAGTCTGTGTGAGTTTATGTGCGAGTCTCTCTGTGTGAGTTTATGTGTGAGCCTCTCTGTGTGAGTCTGTGTGTGTGAGTCTCTCTTTGTGAGTCTGTGTGTGTGTGAGTCTCTCTGTATGAGTCTGTGTCTGTATGTTAAGTCTCTCTGTCCGAGTCTGTGTATGAGACTCTCTGTGTGAGTCTGTGTGTGTGAGAGTCTCTGTGTGAGGCTGTCTGTGTGAGTCTCTCTGTGTGAGTGTGTCTGTGTGAGTCTCTCTGTATGAGTCTGTGTTTGTCTCTCTGTGCGTGTCTGTGTGAGTCTGTATATGAGTCTCTCTGTGTGAGTCTGTGTGTGTGAGTCTTTGTGTGAGTCTGTGTGTATTTGAGTCTCTCTGTGTAAGTCTTTGTGTGTGTGAGTCTCTGTGTGAGTGTGTGTGAGACTCTCTGTATGAGTCTGTGTGTGTCTCTCTCTGTGTGAGTCTGTGTGTGAGTCTCTCTGTGTGAGTCTCTCTGTGTGAGTCTGTGTGTGTGTGAGACTCTCTGTGTGAGTCTGTGTTTGTGTCTCTCTGTGTGAGTCTGTATGAATCTGTGTGTGAGTCCCTCTGTGTGAGTCTGTGTGTTAGTCTCTCTGTGTGAGTCTGTGTTTGTGACTCTCTGTGTGAGTCTGTATGAATCTGTGTGTGAATCCCTCTGTGTGAGTCTGTGTGTGTGAGACTCTCTGTGTGAGTCTGTGTGTGTGAGACTCTGTGTGAGTCTGTGTGTGTGAGACTGTCTGTGTGTGAGATTCTCTGTGTGAGTCTGTGTGTGTGTGAGACTCTCTGTGTGAGTCTGTGTGTGTGAGAGACTCTCTGTGTGAGTCTGTGTGAGTCTGTGTGAGTTTATGTGTGAGTCTCTCTGTGTGAGTTTATGTGTGAGTCTCTCTGTATGAGTCAGTGTCTGTGTGTTAGTCTCTCTGTCCGAGTCTGTGTGAGTCTGTGTATGAGACTCTCTGTGTGAGTCTGTGTGTGTGTGAGACTCTCTTTGTGAGTCTGTGTGTGCGTGAGACTCTCTGTGTGAGTATGTGTGTGTGAGACTGTCTGTGTGTAAGATTCTCTGTGTGAGTCAGTGTGTGTGAGACGCTCTGTGTGAGTCTGTGTGTGTGTGAGACTCTCTGTGTGAGTCTGTGTGTGAGCCTCTGTGTGAGTCTGCGTGTGTGTCTCTGTGTGAGTGTGTGTGAGGCTCTCTGTTTGAGTGTGTGTGTGTGAGTCTCTTGTGTGTGTGACTCTCTGTATGAGTGTGTGTGAGTCTCTCTGTGTGAGTCTGTGTGTGAGTCTCGCTGCGTGAGTCTGTGTGTGTGTGAGCCTCTCTGTGTGAGTCTGTTTGTGTGAGACTCTCTGTGTGAGTCTGTTTGTGAGAGAATCTGTGTGAGACTCTCTGTGTGAGTCTGTGTGTGAGCCTCTGTGTGAGTCTGCGTGTGTGTCTCTGTGTGAGTGTGTGTGAGGCTCTCTGTTTGAGTGTGTGTGTGTGAGTCTCTTGTGTGTGTGACTCTCTGTATGAGTGTGTGTGAGTCTCTCTGTGTGAGTCTGTGTGTGAGTCTCGCTGCGTGAGTCTGTGTGTGTGTGAGCCTCTCTGTGTGAGTCTGTTTGTGTGAGACTCTCTGTGTGAGTCTGTTTGTGAGAGAATCTGTGTGAGACTCTCTGTGTGAGTGTTACACTTTCTGTGTGAGTCTGTGTATATGAGACTCTCTGTGTGAGTCTGTGTGTTAGTCTCTCTGTGTCAGTCTGTGTGTGAGTCTCTCTGTGAGTCTGTGTGTGTGAGTATCTCTGTGTGAGTCTGTGTGAGTGTGTAAGCCTCTGTGTGTGTCTCTCTGTGTGAGTCTGGGTGTGCGTGAGACACTCTTTGTGAGTCTGTGTGAGTCTGTGTGTGAGTCTCTCTGTGTGAGTCTGTGTGTGAGACTCTCTGTGTGAGTCTCTGTGTGTGTGAGTCTCTCTGTATGAGTCTGTGTGTGTAAGCCTCTCTGTGTGAGTCTGTGTGTGTGTGAGCCTCTCTGTGTGAGTTTGTGTGTGAGTGAGATTCTGTTTGAGAGTCTGTGTGAGTCTGTGTATGAGACTCTCTGTGTGAGTCTGTGTGTGTGTGAGTCTCTCTGTGTGAGTCTGTGTGTGTGTGTGTGAACCTCTCTCTGTGAGTCTGTGTGTGAGTCTCTGTGTGAGTCTGTGTGTGTGTGAAACTCCCTGTGTGAGTCTGTGTGTGAGTCTCTGTGTGAGTCTGTGTGTGTAAGCCTCTCTGTGTGAGTCTGTGTGTGCGTGAGACTCTCTTCGTGAGTCTGTGTGAGTCTCTCTGTGGGAGTCTGTGTGTGCGTGAAGCTCTCTTTGTGAGTCTGTGTGTGAGTCTGTGTGAGTTTATGTGCGAGTCTCTCTGTGTGAGTTTATGTGTGAGCCTCTCTGTGTGAGTCTGTGTCTGTATGTTAAGTCTTTCTGTCCGAGTCTGTGTATGAGACTCTCTGTGTGAGTCTGTGTGTGTGAGAGTCTCTGTGTGAGGCTGTCTGTGTGAGTCTCTCTGTGTGAGTGTGTCTGTGTGAGTCTCTCTGTATGAGTCTGTGTTTGTCTCTCTGTGCGTGTCTGTGTGAGTCTGTATATGAGTCTCTCTGTGTGAGTCTGTGTGTGTGAGTCTTTGTGTGAGTCTGTGTGTATTTGAGTCTCTCTGTGTAAGTCTTTGTGTGTGTGAGTCTCTGTGTGAGTGTGTGTGAGACTCTCTGTATGAGTCTGTGTGTGTCTCTCTCTGTGTGAGTCTGTGTGTGAGTCTCTCTGTGTGAGTCTCTCTGTGTGAGTCTGTGTGTGTGAGACTCTTTGTGTGAGTCTGTGTTTGTGTCTCTCTGTGTGAGTCTGTATGAATCTGTGTGTGAGTCCCTCTGTGTGAGTCTGTGTGTTAGTCTCTCTGTGTGAGTCTGTGTTTGTGACTCTCTGTGTGAGTCTGTATGAATCTGTGTGTGAATCCCTCTGTGTGAGTCTGTGTGTGTGAGACTCTCTGTGTGAGTCTGTGTGTGTGAGACTCTGTGTGAGTCTGTGTGTGTGAGACTGTCTGTGTGTGAGATTCTCTGTGTGAGTCTGTGTGTGTGTGAGACTCTCTGTGTGAGTCTGTGTGTGTGAGAGACTCTCTGTGTGAGTCTGTGTGAGTCTGTGTGAGTTTATGTGTGAGTCTCTCTGTGTGAGTTTATGTGTGAGCCTCTCTGTGTGAGTCTGTGTGTGTGTGAGTCTCTCTTTGTGAGTCTGTGTGTGTGTGTGAGTCTCTCTGTATGAGTCAGTGTCTGTGTGTTAGTCTCTCTGTCCGAGTCTGTGTGAGTCTGTGTATGAGACTCTCTGTGTGAGTCTGTGTGTATATGAGACTCTCTGTGTGAGTCTGTGTGTTAGTCTCTCTGTGTCAGTCTGTGTGTGAGTCTCTCTGTGAGTCTGTGTGTGTGAGTATCTCTGTGTGAGTCTGTGTGAGTGTGTAAGCCTCTGTGTGTGTCTCTCTGTGTGAGTCTGGGTGTGCGTGAGACACTCTTTGTGAGTCTGTGTGAGTCTGTGTGTGAGTCTCTCTGTGTGAGTCTGTGTGTGAGACTCTCTGTGTGAGTCTCTGTGTGTGTGAGTCTCTCTGTATGAGTCTGTGTGTGTAAGCCTCTCTGTGTGAGTCTGTGTGTGTGTGAGCCTCTCTGTGTGAGTCTGTGTGTGAGTGAGATTCTGTTTGAGAGTCTGTGTGAGTCTGTGTATGAGACTCTCTGTGTGAGTCTGTGTGTGTGTGAGTCTCTCTGTGTGAGTCTGTGTGTGTGTGTGTGAACCTCTCTCTGTGAGTCTGTGTGTGAGTCTCTGTGTGAGTCTGTGTGTGTGTGAAACTCCCTGTGTGAGTCTGTGTGTGAGTCTCTGTGTGAGTCTGTGTGTGTAAGCCTCTCTGTGTGAGTCTGTGTGTGCGTGAGACTCTCTTCGTGAGTCTGTGTGAGTCTGTGTGTGAGTCTCTCTGTGGGAGTCTGTGTGTGCGTGAAGCTCTCTTTGTGAGTCTGTGTGTGAGTCTGTGTGAGTTTATGTGCGAGTCTCTCTGTGTGAGTTTATGTGTGAGCCTCTCTGTGTGAGTCTGTGTGTGTGAGTCTCTCTTTGTGAGTCTGTGTGTGTGTGAGTCTCTCTGTATGAGTCTGTGTCTGTATGTTAAGTCTCTCTGTCCGAGTCTGTGTATGAGACTCTCTGTGTGAGTCTGTGTGTGTGAGAGTCTCTGTGTGAGGCTGTCTGTGTGAGTCTCTCTGTGTGAGTGTGTCTGTGTGAGTCTCTCTGTATGAGTCTGTGTTTGTCTCTCTGTGCGTGTCTGTGTGAGTCTGTATATGAGTCTCTCTGTGTGAGTCTGTGTGTGTGAGTCTTTGTGTGAGTCTGTGTGTATTTGAGTCTCTCTGTGTAAGTCTTTGTGTGTGTGAGTCTCTGTGTGAGTGTGTGTGAGACTCTCTGTATGAGTCTGTGTGTGTCTCTCTCTGTGTGAGTCTGTGTGTGAGTCTCTCTGTGTGAGTCTGTGTGTGTGTGAGACTCTCTGTGTGAGTCTGTGTTTGTGTCTCTCTGTGTGAGTCTGTATGAATCTGTGTGTGAGTCCCTCTGTGTGAGTCTGTGTGTTAGTCTCTCTGTGTGAGTCTGTGTTTGTGACTCTCTGTGTGAGTCTGTATGAATCTGTGTGTGAATCCCTCTGTGTGAGTCTGTGTGTGTGAGACTCTCTGTGTGAGTCTGTGTGTGTGAGACTCTGTGTGAGTCTGTGTGTGTGAGACTGTCTGTGTGTGAGATTCTCTGTGTGAGTCTGTGTGTGTGTGAGACTCTCTGTGTGAGTCTGTGTGTGTGAGAGACTCTCTGTGTGAGTCTGTGTGAGTCTGTGTGAGTTTATGTGTGAGTCTCTCTGTGTGAGTTTATGTGTGAGTCTCTCTGTATGAGTCAGTGTCTGTGTGTTAGTCTCTCTGTCCGAGTCTGTGTGAGTCTGTGTATGAGACTCTCTGTGTGAGTCTGTGTGTGTGTGAGACTCTCTTTGTGAGTCTGTGTGTGCGTGAGACTCTCTGTGTGAGTATGTGTGTGTGAGACTGTCTGTGTGTAAGATTCTCTGTGTGAGTCAGTGTGTGTGAGACGCTCTGTGTGAGTCTGTGTGTGTGTGAGACTCTCTGTGTGAGTCTGTGTGTGAGCCTCTGTGTGAGTCTGCGTGTGTGTCTCTGTGTGAGTGTGTGTGAGGCTCTCTGTTTGAGTGTGTGTGTGTGAGTCTCTTGTGTGTGTGACTCTCTGTATGAGTGTGTGTGAGTCTCTCTGTGTGAGTCTGTGTGTGAGTCTCGCTGCGTGAGTCTGTGTGTGTGTGAGCCTCTCTGTGTGAGTCTGTTTGTGTGAGACTCTCTGTGTGAGTCTGTTTGTGAGAGAATCTGTGTGAGACTCTCTGTGTGAGTCTGTGTGTGAGCCTCTGTGTGAGTCTGCGTGTGTGTCTCTGTGTGAGTGTGTGTGAGGCTCTCTGTTTGAGTGTGTGTGTGTGAGTCTCTTGTGTGTGTGACTCTCTGTATGAGTGTGTGTGAGTCTCTCTGTGTGAGTCTGTGTGTGAGTCTCGCTGCGTGAGTCTGTGTGTGTGTGAGCCTCTCTGTGTGAGTCTGTTTGTGTGAGACTCTCTGTGTGAGTCTGTTTGTGAGAGAATCTGTGTGAGACTCTCTGTGTGAGTGTTACACTTTCTGTGTGAGTCTGTGTATATGAGACTCTCTGTGTGAGTCTGTGTGTTAGTCTCTCTGTGTCAGTCTGTGTGTGAGTCTCTCTGTGAGTCTGTGTGTGTGAGTATCTCTGTGTGAGTCTGTGTGAGTGTGTAAGCCTCTGTGTGTGTCTCTCTGTGTGAGTCTGGGTGTGCGTGAGACACTCTTTGTGAGTCTGTGTGAGTCTGTGTGTGAGTCTCTCTGTGTGAGTCTGTGTGTGAGACTCTCTGTGTGAGTCTCTGTGTGTGTGAGTCTCTCTGTATGAGTCTGTGTGTGTAAGCCTCTCTGTGTGAGTCTGTGTGTGTGTGAGCCTCTCTGTGTGAGTCTGTGTGTGAGTGAGATTCTGTTTGAGAGTCTGTGTGAGTCTGTGTATGAGACTCTCTGTGTGAGTCTGTGTGTGTGTGAGTCTCTCTGTGTGAGTCTGTGTGTGTGTGTGTGAACCTCTCTCTGTGAGTCTGTGTGTGAGTCTCTGTGTGAGTCTGTGTGTGTGTGAAACTCCCTGTGTGAGTCTGTGTGTGAGTCTCTGTGTGAGTCTGTGTGTGTAAGCCTCTCTGTGTGAGTCTGTGTGTGCGTGAGACTCTCTTCGTGAGTCTGTGTGAGTCTCTCTGTGGGAGTCTGTGTGTGCGTGAAGCTCTCTTTGTGAGTCTGTGTGTGAGTCTGTGTGAGTTTATGTGCGAGTCTCTCTGTGTGAGTTTATGTGTGAGCCTCTCTGTGTGAGTCTGTGTCTGTATGTTAAGTCTTTCTGTCCGAGTCTGTGTATGAGACTCTCTGTGTGAGTCTGTGTGTGTGAGAGTCTCTGTGTGAGGCTGTCTGTGTGAGTCTCTCTGTGTGAGTGTGTCTGTGTGAGTCTCTCTGTATGAGTCTGTGTTTGTCTCTCTGTGCGTGTCTGTGTGAGTCTGTATATGAGTCTCTCTGTGTGAGTCTGTGTGTGTGAGTCTTTGTGTGAGTCTGTGTGTATTTGAGTCTCTCTGTGTAAGTCTTTGTGTGTGTGAGTCTCTGTGTGAGTGTGTGTGAGACTCTCTGTATGAGTCTGTGTGTGTCTCTCTCTGTGTGAGTCTGTGTGTGAGTCTCTCTGTGTGAGTCTCTCTGTGTGAGTCTGTGTGTGTGAGACTCTCTGTGTGAGTCTGTGTTTGTGTCTCTCTGTGTGAGTCTGTATGAATCTGTGTGTGAGTCCCTCTGTGTGAGTCTGTGTGTTAGTCTCTCTGTGTGAGTCTGTGTTTGTGACTCTCTGTGTGAGTCTGTATGAATCTGTGTGTGAATCCCTCTGTGTGAGTCTGTGTGTGTGAGACTCTCTGTGTGAGTCTGTGTGTGTGAGACTCTGTGTGAGTCTGTGTGTGTGAGACTGTCTGTGTGTGAGATTCTCTGTGTGAGTCTGTGTGTGTGTGAGACTCTCTGTGTGAGTCTGTGTGTGTGAGAGACTCTCTGTGTGAGTCTGTGTGAGTCTGTGTGAGTTTATGTGTGAGTCTCTCTGTGTGAGTTTATGTGTGAGCCTCTCTGTGTGAGTCTGTGTGTGTGTGAGTCTCTCTTTGTGAGTCTGTGTGTGTGTGTGAGTCTCTCTGTATGAGTCAGTGTCTGTGTGTTAGTCTCTCTGTCCGAGTCTGTGTGAGTCTGTGTATGAGACTCTCTGTGTGAGTCTGTGTGTGTGTGAGACTCTCTTTGTGAGTCTGTGTGTGCGTGAGACTCTCTGTGTGAGTATGTGTGTGTGAGACTGTCTGTGTGTAAGATTCTCTGTGTGAGTCTGTGTGTGTGAGACGCTCTGTGTGAGTCTGTGTGTGTGTGAGACTCTCTGTGTGAGTCTGTGTGTGAGCCTCTGTGTGAGTCTGCGTGTGTGTCTCTGTGTGAGTGTGTGTGAGGCTCTCTGTTTGAGTGTGTGTGTGTGAGTCTCTTGTGTGTGTGACTCTCTGTATGAGTGTGTGTGAGTCTCTCTGTGTGAGTCTGTGTGTGAGTCTCGCTGCGTGAGTCTGTGTGTGTGTGAGCCTCTCTGTGTGAGTCTGTTTGTGTGAGACTCTCTGTGTGAGTCTGTTTGTGAGAGAATCTGTGTGAGACTCTGTGTGAGTGTTACACTTTCTGTGTGAGTCTGTGTATATGAGACTCTCTGTGTGAGTCTGTGTGTTAGTCTCTCTGTGTCAGTCTGTGTGTGAGTCTCTCTGTGAGTCTGTGTGTGTGAGTATCTCTGTGTGAGTCTGTGTGTGTGTGAGTCTCTCTTTGTGAGTCTGTGTGTGCGTGAGACTCTCTGTGTGAGTCTGTGTGTCTGTGAGACTCTCTGTGTGAGTCTGTGTGTGAGACTCTCTGTGTGAGTCTCTGTGTGTGTGAGTCTCTCTGTGTGAGTCTCTCTGTGTGAGTCTGTGTGTGTGTGAGACTCTCTGTGTGAGTCTGTGTTTGTGTCTCTCTGTGTGAGTCTGTATGAATCTGTGTGTGAGTCCCTCTGTGTGAGTCTGTGTGTTAGTCTCTCTGTGTGAGTCTGTGTTTGTGACTCTCTGTGTGAGTCTGTATGAATCTGTGTGTAAATCCCTCTGTGTGAGTCTGTGTGTGTGAGACTCTCTGTGTGAGTCTGTGTGTGTGAGACTCTCTGTGTGAGTCTGTGTGTGTGAGACTGTCTGTGTGTGAGATTCTCTGTGTGAGTCTGTGTGTGTGAGACTCTCTGTGTGAGTCTGTGTGTGTGAGAGACTCTCTGTGTGAGTCTGTGTGAGTCTGTGTGAGTTTATGTGTGAGTCTCTCTGTGTGAGTTTGTGTGAGCCTCTCTGTGTGAGTCTGTGTGTGTGTGAGTCTCTCTTTGTGAGTCTGTGTGTGTGTGTGAGTCTCTCTGTATGAGTCAGTGTCTGTGTGTTAGTCTCTCTGTCCGAGTCTGTGTGAGTCTGTGTATGAGACTCTCTGTGTGAGTCTGTGTGTGTGTGAGACTCTCTTTGTGAGTCTGTGTGTGCGTGAGACTCTCTGTGTGAGTATGTGTGTGTGAGACTGTCTGTGTGTAAGATTCTCTGTGCGAGTCTGTGTGTGTGAGACGCTCTGTGTGAGTCTGTGTGTGTGTGAGACTCTCTGTGTGAGTCTGTGTGTGAGCCTCTGTGTGAGTCTGCGTGTGTGTCTCTGTGTGAGTGTGTGTGAGGCTCTCTGTTTGAGTGTGTGTGTGTGAGTCTCTTGTGTGTGTGACTCTCTGTATGAGTGTGTGTGAGTCTCTCTGTGTGAGTCTGTGTGTGAGTCTCGCTGCGTGAGTCTGTGTGTGTGTGAGCCTCTCTGTGTGAGTCTGTTTGTGTGAGACTCTCTTTGTGAGTCTGTTTGTGAGAGAATCTGTGTGAGACTCTCTGTGTGAGTGTTACACTTTCTGTGTGAGTCTGTGTATATGAGACTCTCTGTGTGAGTCTGTGTGTTAGTCTCTCTGTGTCAGTCTGTGTGTGAGTCTCTCTGTGAGTCTGTGTGTGTGAGTATCTCTGTGTGAGTCTGTGTGAGTGTGTAAGCCTCTGTGTGTGTCTCTCTGTGTGAGTCTGGGTGTGCGTGAGACACTCTTTGTGAGTCTGTGTGAGTCTGTGTGTGAGTCTCTCTGTGTGAGTCTGTGTGTGAGACTCTCTGTGTGAGTCTCTGTGTGTGTGAGTCTCTCTGTATGAGTCTGTGTGTGTAAGCCTCTCTGTGTGAGTCTGTGTGTGTGTGAGCCTCTCTGTGTGAGTCTGTGTGTGAGTGAGATTCTGTTTGAGAGTCTGTGTGAGTCTGTGTATGAGACTCTCTGTGTGAGTCTGTGTGTGTGTGAGTCTCTCTGTGTGAGTCTGTGTGTGTGTGTGTGAACCTCTCTCTGTGAGTCTGTGTGTGAGTCTCTGTGTGAGTCTGTGTGTGTGTGAAACTCTCTTTGTGAGGCTGTGTGTGAGTCTGTGTGAGTTTATGTGTGAGTCTCTTTGTGTGAGTTTATGTGTGAGACTCTCTGTGTGAGTCTGTGTGTGTGTGAGTCTCTCTTTGTGAGTCTGTGTGTGCGTGAGACTCTCTGTGTGAGTCTGTGTGTCTGTGAGACTCTCTGTGTGAGTCTGTGTGTGCGTGAGACTCTCTGTGTGAGTATGTGTGTGTGAGCCTCTCTGTGTAAGTCTGTGTGTGTAAGTCTCTCGGTATGAGTATGTGTGTTAGTCTCCCTGTGTGAGTCTGTGTGTGAGTCTCTGTGTGAGTCTGTGTGTGTAAGCCTCTCTGTGTGAGTCTGTGTGTGCGTGAGACTCTCTTCGTGAGTCTGTGTGAGTCTGTGTGTGAGTCTCTCTGTGGGAGTCTGTGTGTGCGTGAAGCTCTCTTTGTGAGTCTGTGTGTGAGTCTGTGTGAGTTTATGTGCGAGTCTCTCTGTGTGAGTTTATGTGTGAGCCTCTCTGTGTGAGTCTGTGTGTGTGAGTCTCTCTTTGTGAGTCTGTGTGTGTGTGAGTCTCTCTGTATGAGTCTGTGTCTGTATGTTAAGTCTCTCTGTCCGAGTCTGTGTATGAGACTCTCTGTGTGAGTCTGTGTGTGTGAGAGTCTCTGTGTGAGGCTGTCTGTGTGAGTCTCTCTGTGTGAGTGTGTCTGTGTGAGTCTCTCTGTATGAGTCTGTGTTTGTCTCTCTGTGCGTGTCTGTGTGAGTCTGTATATGAGTCTCTCTGTGTGAGTCTGTGTGTGTGAGTCTTTGTGTGAGTCTGTGTGTATTTGAGTCTCTCTGTGTAAGTCTTTGTGTGTGTGAGTCTCTGTGTGAGTGTGTGTGAGACTCTCTGTATGAGTCTGTGTGTGTCTCTCTCTGTGTGAGTCTGTGTGTGAGTCTCTCTGTGTGAGTCTCTCTGTGTGAGTCTGTGTGTGTGTGAGACTCTCTGTGTGAGTCTGTGTTTGTGTCTCTCTGTGTGAGTCTGTATGAATCTGTGTGTGAGTCCCTCTGTGTGAGTCTGTGTGTTAGTCTCTCTGTGTGAGTCTGTGTTTGTGACTCTCTGTGTGAGTCTGTATGAATCTGTGTGTGAATCCCTCTGTGTGAGTCTGTGTGTGTGAGACTCTCTGTGTGAGTCTGTGTGTGTGAGACTCTGTGTGAGTCTGTGTGTGTGAGACTGTCTGTGTGTGAGATTCTCTGTGTGAGTCTGTGTTTGTGACTCTCTGTGTGAGTCTGTATGAATCTGTGTGTGAATCCCTCTGTGTGAGTCTGTGTGTGTGAGACTCTCTGTGTGAGTCTGTGTGTGTGAGACTCTCTGTGTGAGTCTGTGTGTGTGAACCTCTCTCTGTGAGTCTGTGTGTGAGTCTCTGTGTGAGTCTGTGTGTGTGTGAAACTCTCTTTGTGAGGCTGTGTGTGAGTCTGTGTGAGTTTATGTGTGAGTCTCTTTGTGTGAGTTTATGTGTGAGACTCTCTGTGTGAGTCTGTGTGTGTGTGAGTCTCTCTTTGTGAGTCTGTGTGTGCGTGAGACTCTCTGTGTGAGTCTGTGTGTCTGTGAGACTCTCTGTGTGAGTCTGTGTGTGCGTGAGACTCTCTGTGTGAGTATGTGTGTGTGAGCCTCTCTGTGTAAGTCTGTGTGTGTAAGTCTCTCGGTATGAGTATGTGTGTTAGTCTCCCTGTGTGAGTCTGTGTGTGAGTCTCTGTGTGAGTCTGTGTGTGTAAGCCTCTCTGTGTGAGTCTGTGTGTGCGTGAGACTCTCTTCGTGAGTCTGTGTGAGTCTGTGTGTGAGTCTCTCTGTGGGAGTCTGTGTGTGCGTGAAGCTCTCTTTGTGAGTCTGTGTGTGAGTCTGTGTGAGTTTATGTGCGAGTCTCTCTGTGTGAGTTTATGTGTGAGCCTCTCTGTGTGAGTCTGTGTGTGTGAGTCTCTCTTTGTGAGTCTGTGTGTGTGTGAGTCTCTCTGTATGAGTCTGTGTCTGTATGTTAAGTCTCTCTGTCCGAGTCTGTGTATGAGACTCTCTGTGTGAGTCTGTGTGTGTGAGAGTCTCTGTGTGAGGCTGTCTGTGTGAGTCTCTCTGTGTGAGTGTGTCTGTGTGAGTCTCTCTGTATGAGTCTGTGTTTGTCTCTCTGTGCGTGTCTGTGTGAGTCTGTATATGAGTCTCTCTGTGTGAGTCTGTGTGTGTGAGTCTTTGTGTGAGTCTGTGTGTATTTGAGTCTCTCTGTGTAAGTCTTTGTGTGTGTGAGTCTCTGTGTGAGTGTGTGTGAGACTCTCTGTATGAGTCTGTGTGTGTCTCTCTCTGTGTGAGTCTGTGTGTGAGTCTCTCTGTGTGAGTCTCTCTGTGTGAGTCTGTGTGTGTGTGAGACTCTCTGTGTGAGTCTGTGTTTGTGTCTCTCTGTGTGAGTCTGTATGAATCTGTGTGTGAGTCCCTCTGTGTGAGTCTGTGTGTTAGTCTCTCTGTGTGAGTCTGTGTTTGTGACTCTCTGTGTGAGTCTGTATGAATCTGTGTGTGAATCCCTCTGTGTGAGTCTGTGTGTGTGAGACTCTCTGTGTGAGTCTGTGTGTGTGAGACTCTGTGTGAGTCTGTGTGTGTGAGACTGTCTGTGTGTGAGATTCTCTGTGTGAGTCTGTGTGTGTGTGAGACTCTCTGTGTGAGTCTGTGTGTGTGAGAGACTCTCTGTGTGAGTCTGTGTGAGTCTGTGTGAGTTTATGTGTGAGTCTCTCTGTGTGAGTTTATGTGTGAGCCTCTCTGTGTGAGTCTGTGTGTGTGAGTCTCTCTTTGTGAGTCTGTGTGTGTGTGTGAGTCTCTCTGTATGAGTCAGTGTCTGTGTGTTAGTCTCTCTGTCCGAGTCTGTGTGAGTCTGTGTATGAGACTCTCTGTGTGAGTCTGTGTGTGTGTGAGACTCTCTTTGTGAGTCTGTGTGTGCGTGAGACTCTCTGTGTGAGTATGTGTGTGTGAGACTGTCTGTGTGTAAGATTCTCTGTGTGAGTCTGTGTGTGTGAGACGCTCTGTGTGAGTCTGTGTGTGTGTGAGACTCTCTGTGTGAGTCTGTGTGTGAGCCTCTGTGTGAGTCTGCGTGTGTGTCTCTGTGTGAGTGTGTGTGAGGCTCTCTGTTTGAGTGTGTGTGTGTGAGTCTCTTGTGTGTGTGACTCTCTGTATGAGTGTGTGTGAGTCTCTCTGTGTGAGTCTGTGTGTGAGTCTCGCTGCGTGAGTCTGTGTGTGTGTGAGCCTCTCTGTGTGAGTCTGTTTGTGTGAGACTCTCTGTGTGAGTCTGTTTGTGAGAGAATCTGTGTGAGACTCTCTGTGTGAGTGTTACACTTTCTGTGTGAGTCTGTGTATATGAGACTCTCTGTGTGAGTCTGTGTGTTAGTCTCTCTGTGTCAGTCTGTGTGTGAGTCTCTCTGTGAGTCTGTGTGTGTGAGTATCTCTGTGTGAGTCTGTGTGAGTGTGTAAGCCTCTGTGTGTGTCTATCTGTGTGAGTCTGGGTGTGCGTGAGACACTCTTTGTGAGTTTGTGTGAGTCTGTGTGTGAGTCTCTCTGTGTGAGTCTGTGTGTGAGACTCTCTGTGTGAGTCTCTGTGTGTGTGAGTCTCTCTGTGTGAGTCTCTCTGTGTGAGTCTGTGTGTGTGTGAGACTCTCTGTGTGAGTCTGTGTTTGTGTCTCTCTGTGTGAGTCTGTATGAATCTGTGTGTGAGTCCCTCTGTGTGAGTCTGTGTGTTAGTCTCTCTGTGTGAGTCTGTGTTTGTGACTCTCTGTGTGAGTCTGTGGTTGTGACTCTCTGTGTGAGTCTGTATGAATCTGTGTGTGAATCCCTCTGTGTGAGTCTGTGTGTGTGAGACTCTCTGTGTGAGTCTGTGTGTGTGAGACTCTCTGTGTGAGTCTGTGTGTGTGAACCTCTCTCTGTGAGTCTGTGTGTGAGTCTCTGTGTGAGTCTGTGTGTGTGTGAAACTCTCTTTGTGAGGCTGTGTGTGAGTCTGTGTGAGTTTATGTGTGAGTCTCTTTGTGTGAGTTTATGTGTGAGACTCTCTGTGTGAGTCTGTGTGTGTGTGAGTCTCTCTTTGTGAGTCTGTGTGTGCGTGAGACTCTCTGTGTGAGTCTGTGTGTCTGTGAGACTCTCTGTGTGAGTCTGTGTGTGCGTGAGACTCTCTGTGTGAGTATGTGTGTGTGAGCCTCTCTGTGTAAGTCTGTGTGTGTAAGTCTCTCGGTATGAGTATGTGTGTTAGTCTCCCTGTGTGAGTCTGTGTGTGAGTCTCTGTGTGAGTCTGTGTGTGTAAGCCTCTCTGTGTGAGTCTGTGTGTGCGTGAGACTCTCTTCGTGAGTCTGTGTGAGTCTGTGTGTGAGTCTCTCTGTGGGAGTCTGTGTGTGCGTGAAGCTCTCTTTGTGAGTCTGTGTGTGAGTCTGTGTGAGTTTATGTGCGAGTCTCTCTGTGTGAGTTTATGTGTGAGCCTCTCTGTGTGAGTCTGTGTGTGTGAGTCTCTCTTTGTGAGTCTGTGTGTGTGTGAGTCTCTCTGTATGAGTCTGTGTCTGTATGTTAAGTCTCTCTGTCCGAGTCTGTGTATGAGACTCTCTGTGTGAGTCTGTGTGTGTGAGAGTCTCTGTGTGAGGCTGTCTGTGTGAGTCTCTCTGTGTGAGTGTGTCTGTGTGAGTCTCTCTGTATGAGTCTGTGTTTGTCTCTCTGTGCGTGTCTGTGTGAGTCTGTATATGAGTCTCTCTGTGTGAGTCTGTGTGTGTGAGTCTTTGTGTGAGTCTGTGTGTATTTGAGTCTCTCTGTGTAAGTCTTTGTGTGTGTGAGTCTCTGTGTGAGTGTGTGTGAGACTCTCTGTATGAGTCTGTGTGTGTCTCTCTCTGTGTGAGTCTGTGTGTGAGTCTCTCTGTGTGAGTCTCTCTGTGTGAGTCTGTGTGTGTGTGAGACTCTCTGTGTGAGTCTGTGTTTGTGTCTCTCTGTGTGAGTCTGTATGAATCTGTGTGTGAGTCCCTCTGTGTGAGTCTGTGTGTTAGTCTCTCTGTGTGAGTCTGTGTTTGTGACTCTCTGTGTGAGTCTGTATGAATCTGTGTGTGAATCCCTCTGTGTGAGTCTGTGTGTGTGAGACTCTCTGTGTGAGTCTGTGTGTGTGAGACTCTGTGTGAGTCTGTGTGTGTGAGACTGTCTGTGTGTGAGATTCTCTGTGTGAGTCTGTGTGTGTGTGAGACTCTCTGTGTGAGTCTGTGTGTGTGAGAGACTCTCTGTGTGAGTCTGTGTGAGTCTGTGTGAGTTTATGTGTGAGTCTCTCTGTGTGAGTTTATGTGTGAGCCTCTCTGTGTGAGTCTGTGTGTGTGAGTCTCTCTTTGTGAGTCTGTGTGTGTGTGTGAGTCTCTCTGTATGAGTCAGTGTCTGTGTGTTAGTCTCTCTGTCCGAGTCTGTGTGAGTCTGTGTATGAGACTCTCTGTGTGAGTCTGTGTGTGTGTGAGACTCTCTTTGTGAGTCTGTGTGTGCGTGAGACTCTCTGTGTGAGTATGTGTGTGTGAGACTGTCTGTGTGTAAGATTCTCTGTGTGAGTCTGTGTGTGTGAGACGCTCTGTGTGAGTCTGTGTGTGTGTGAGACTCTCTGTGTGAGTCTGTGTGTGAGCCTCTGTGTGAGTCTGCGTGTGTGTCTCTGTGTGAGTGTGTGTGAGGCTCTCTGTTTGAGTGTGTGTGTGAGTCTCTTGTGTGTGTGACTCTCTGTATGAGTGTGTGTGAGTCTCTCTGTGTGAGTCTGTGTGTGAGTCTCGCTGCGTGAGTCTGTGTGTGTGTGAGCCTCTCTGTGTGAGTCTGTTTGTGTGAGACTCTCTGTGTGAGTCTGTTTGTGAGAGAATCTGTGTGAGACTCTCTGTGTGAGTGTTACACTTTCTGTGTGAGTCTGTGTATATGAGACTCTCTGTGTGAGTCTGTGTGTTAGTCTCTCTGTGTCAGTCTGTGTGTGAGTCTCTCTGTGAGTCTGTGTGTGTGAGTATCTCTGTGTGAGTCTGTGTGAGTGTGTAAGCCTCTGTGTGTGTCTATCTGTGTGAGTCTGGGTGTGCGTGAGACACTCTTTGTGAGTTTGTGTGAGTCTGTGTGTGAGTCTCTCTGTGTGAGTCTGTGTGTGAGACTCTCTGTGTGAGTCTCTGTGTGTGTGAGTCTCTCTGTGTGAGTCTCTCTGTGTGAGTCTGTGTGTGTGTGAGACTCTCTGTGTGAGTCTGTGTTTGTGTCTCTCTGTGTGAGTCTGTATGAATCTGTGTGTGAGTCCCTCTGTGTGAGTCTGTGTGTTAGTCTCTCTGTGTGAGTCTGTGTTTGTGACTCTCTGTGTGAGTCTGTGTTTGTGACTCTCTGTGTGAGTCTGTATGAATCTGTGTGTGAATCCCTCTGTGTGAGTCTGTGTGTGTGAGACTCTCTGTGTGAGTCTGTGTGTGTGAGACTCTCTGTGTGAGTCTGTGTGTGTGAGACTGTCTGTGTGTGAGATTCTCTGTGTGAGTCTGTGTGTGTGTGAGACTCTCTGTGTGAGTCTGTGTGTGTGAGAGACTCTCTGTGTGAGTCTGTGTGAGTCTGTGTGAGTTTATGTGTGAGTCTCTCTGTGTGAGTTTATGTGTGAGCCTCTCTGTGTGAGTCTGTGTGTGTGTGAGTCTCTCTTTGTGAGTCTGTGTGTGTGTGTGAGTCTCTCTGTATGAGTCAGTGTCTGTGTGTTAGTCTCTCTGTCCGAGTCTGTGTGTGTGTGAGCCTCTCTGTGTGAGTCTGTGTGTGAGTGAGATTCTGTTTGAGAGTCTGTGTGAGTCTGTGTATGAGACTCTCTGTGTGAGTCTGTGTGTGTGTGAGTCTCTCTGTGTGAGTCTGTGTGTGTGTGTGTGAACCTCTCTCTGTGAGTCTGTGTGTGAGTCTCTGTGTGAGTCTGTGTGTGTGTGAAACTCTCTTTGTGAGGCTGTGTGTGAGTCTGTGTGAGTTTATGTGTGAGTCTCTTTGTGTGAGTTTATGTGTGAGACTCTCTGTGTGAGTCTGTGTGTGTGTGAGTCTCTCTTTGTGAGTCTGTGTGTGCGTGAGACTCTCTGTGTGAGTCTGTGTGTCTGTGAGACTCTCTGTGTGAGTCTGTGTGTGCGTGAGACTCTCTGTGTGAGTATGTGTGTGTGAGCCTCTCTGTGTAAGTCTGTGTGTGTAAGTCTCTCGGTATGAGTATGTGTGTTAGTCTCCCTGTGTGAGTCTGTGTGTGAGTCTCTGTGTGAGTCTGTGTGTGTAAGCCTCTCTGTGTGAGTCTGTGTGTGCGTGAGACTCTCTTCGTGAGTCTGTGTGAGTCTGTGTGTGAGTCTCTCTGTGGGAGTCTGTGTGTGCGTGAAGCTCTCTTTGTGAGTCTGTGTGTGAGTCTGTGTGAGTTTATGTGCGAGTCTCTCTGTGTGAGTTTATGTGTGAGCCTCTCTGTGTGAGTCTGTGTGTGTGAGTCTCTCTTTGTGAGTCTGTGTGTGTGTGAGTCTCTCTGTATGAGTCTGTGTCTGTATGTTAAGTCTCTCTGTCCGAGTCTGTGTATGAGACTCTCTGTGTGAGTCTGTGTGTGTGAGAGTCTCTGTGTGAGGCTGTCTGTGTGAGTCTCTCTGTGTGAGTGTGTCTGTGTGAGTCTCTCTGTATGAGTCTGTGTTTGTCTCTCTGTGCGTGTCTGTGTGAGTCTGTATATGAGTCTCTCTGTGTGAGTCTGTGTGTGTGAGTCTTTGTGTGAGTCTGTGTGTATTTGAGTCTCTCTGTGTAAGTCTTTGTGTGTGTGAGTCTCTGTGTGAGTGTGTGTGAGACTCTCTGTATGAGTCTGTGTGTGTCTCTCTCTGTGTGAGTCTGTGTGTGAGTCTCTCTGTGTGAGTCTCTCTGTGTGAGTCTGTGTGTGTGTGAGACTCTCTGTGTGAGTCTGTGTTTGTGTCTCTCTGTGTGAGTCTGTATGAATCTGTGTGTGAGTCCCTCTGTGTGAGTCTGTGTGTTAGTCTCTCTGTGTGAGTCTGTGTTTGTGACTCTCTGTGTGAGTCTGTATGAATCTGTGTGTGAATCCCTCTGTGTGAGTCTGTGTGTGTGAGACTCTCTGTGTGAGTCTGTGTGTGTGAGACTCTCTGTGTGAGTCTGTGTGTGTGAGACTGTCTGTGTGTGAGATTCTCTGTGTGAGTCTGTGTGTGTGTGAGACTCTCTGTGTGAGTCTGTGTGTGTGAGAGACTCTCTGTGTGAGTCTGTGTGAGTCTCTGTGTGTCAGACTGTGTGAGTGTGTGTGTGAGACTCTCTGTGTGAGTCTGTGTGTGAGTCTGTGTGAGTTTATGTGTGAGTCTCTCTGTGTGAGTTTATGTGTGAGCCTCTCTGTGTGAGTCTGTGTGTGTGTGAGTCTCTCTTTGTGAGTCTGTGTGTGTGTGTGAGTCTCTCTGTATGAGTCAGTGTCTGTGTGTTAGTCTCTCTGTCCGAGTCTGTGTGAGTCTGTGTATGAGACTCTCTGTGTGAGTCTGTGTGTGTGTGAGACTCTCTTTGTGAGTCTGTGTGTGCGTGAGACTCTCTGTGTGAGTATGTGTGTGTGAGACTGTCTGTGTGTAAGATTCTCTGTGTGAGTCTGTGTGTGTGAGACGCTCTGTGTGAGTCTGTGTGTGTGTGAGACTCTCTGTGTGAGTCTGTGTGTGAGCCTCTGTGTGAGTCTGCGTGTGTGTCTCTGTGTGAGTGTGTGTGAGGCTCTCTGTTTGAGTGTGTGTGTGTGAGTCTCTTGTGTGTGTGACTCTCTGTATGAGTGTGTGTGAGTCTCTCTGTGTGAGTCTGTGTGTGAGTCTCGCTGCGTGAGTCTGTGTGTGTATGAGCCTCTCTGTGTGAGTCTGTTTGTGTGAGACTCTCTGTGTGAGTCTGTTTGTGAGAGAATCTGTGTGAGACTCTCTGTGTGAGTGTTACACTTTCTGTGTGAGTCTGTGTATATGAGACTCTCTGTGTGAGTCTGTGTGTTAGTCTCTGTGTGTCAGTCTGTGTGTGAGTCTCTCTGTGAGTCTGTGTGTGTGAGTATCTCTGTGTGAGTCTGTGTGAGTGTGTAAGCCTCTGTGTGTGTCTTTCTGTGTGAGTCTGGGTGTGCGTGAGACACTCTTTGTGAGTCTGTGTGAGTCTGTGTGTGAGTCTCTCTGTGTGAGTCTGTGTGTGAGACTCTCTGTGTGAGTCTCTGTGTGTGTGAGTCTCTCTGTGTGAGTCTCTCTGTGTGAGTCTGTGTGTGTGTGAGACTCTCTGTGTGAGTCTGTGTTTGTGTCTCTCTGTGTGAGTCTGTATGAATCTGTGTGTGAGTCCCTCTATGTGAGTCTGTGTGTTAGTCTCTCTGTGTGAGTCTGTGTTTGTGACTCTCTGTGTGAGTCGGTATGAATCTGTGTGTGAATCCCTCTGTGTGAGTCTGTGTGTGTGAGACTCTCTGTGTGAGTCTGTGTGTGTGAGACTCTCTGTGTGAGTCTGTGTGTGTGTGAGACTCTCTGTGTGAGTCTGTGTGTGTGAGAGACTCTCTGTGTGAGTCTGTGTGAGTCTGTGTGAGTTTATGTGTGAGTCTCTCTGTGTGAGTTTATGTGTGAGCCTCTCTGTGTGAGTCTGTGTGTGTGTGAGTCTCTCTTTGTGAGTCTGTGTGTGTGTGTGAGTCTCTCTGTATGAGTCAGTGTCTGTGTGTTAGTCTCTCTGTCCGAGTCTGTGTGAGTCTGTGTATGAGACTCTCTGTGTGAGTCTGTGTGTGTGTGAGACTCTCTTTGTGAGTCTGTGTGTGCGTGAGACTCTCTGTGTGAGTATGTGTGTGTGAGACTGTCTGTGTGTAAGATTCTCTGTGTGAGTCTGTGTGTGTGAGACGCTCTGTGTGAGTCTGTGTGTGTGTGAGACTCTCTGTGTGAGTCTGTGTGTGAGCCTCTGTGTGAGTCTGCGTGTGTGTCTCTGTGTGAGTGTGTGTGAGGCTCTCTGTTTGAGTGTGTGTGTGTGAGTCTCTTGTGTGTGTGACTCTCTGTATGAGTGTGTGTGAGTCTCTCTGTGTGAGTCTGTGTGTGAGTCTCGCTGCGTGAGTCTGTGTGTGTGTGAGCCTCTCTGTGTGAATCTGTTTGTGTGAGACTCTCTGTGTGAGTCTGTTTGTGAGAGAATCTGTGTGAGACTCTCTGTGTGAGTGTTACACTTTCTGTGTGAGTCTGTGTATATGAGACTCTCTGTGTGAGTCTGTGTGTTAGTCTCTCTGTGTCAGTCTGTGTGTGAGTCTCTCTGTGAGTCTGTGTGTGTGAGTATCTCTGTGTGAGTCTGTGTGAGTGTGTAAGCCTCTGTGTGTGTCTCTCTGTGTGAGTCTGGGTGTGCGTGAGACACTCTTTGTGAGTCTGTGTGAGTCTGTGTGTGAGACTCTCTGTGTGAGTCTCTGTGTGTGTGAGCCTCTCTGTATGAGTCTGTGTGTGTAAGCCTCTCTGTGTGAGTCTGTGTGTGTGTGAGCCTCTCTGTGTGAGTCTGTGTGTGAGTGAGATTCTGTTTGCGAGTCTGTGTGAGTCTGTGTATGAGACTCTCTGTGTGAGTCTGTGTGTGTGTGAGTCTCTCTTTGTGAGTCTGTGTGTGCGTGAGACTCTCTGTGTGAGTCTGTGTGTCTGTGAGACTCTCTGTGTGAGTCTGTGTGTGCGTGAGACTCTGTGTGAGTATGTGTGTGTGTGAGCCTCTCTGTGTAAGTCTGTGTGTGTAAGTCTCTCGGTATGAGTATGTGTGTTAGTCTCCCTGTGTGAGTCTGTGTGTGAGTCTCTGTGTGAGTCTGTGTGTGTAAGCCTCTCTGTGTGAGTCTGTGTGTGCGTGAGACTCTCTTTGTGAGTCTGTGTGTGAGTCTGTGTGAGTTTATGTGCGAGTCTCTCTGTGTGAGTTTATGTGTGAGCCTCTCTGTGTGAGTCTGTGTGTGTGAGTCTCTCTTTGTGAGTCTGTGTGTGTGTGAGTCTCTCTGTATGAGTCTGTGTCTGTATGTTAAGTCTCTCTGTCCGAGTCTGTGTATGAGACTCTCTGTGTGAGTCTGTGTGTGTGAGAGTCTCTGTGTGAGGCTGTCTGTGTGAGTCTCTCTGTGTGAGTGTGTCTGTGTGAGTCTCTCTGTATGAGTCTGTGTTTGTCTCTCTGTGCGTGTCTGTGTGAGTCTGTATATGAGTCTCTCTGTGTGAGTCTGTGTGTGTGAGTCTTTGTGTGAGTCTGTGTGTATTTGAGTCTCTCTGTGTAAGTCTTTGTGTGTGTGAGTCTCTGTGTGAGTGTGTGTGAGACTCTCTGTATGAGTCTGTGTGTGTCTCTCTCTGTGTGAGTCTGTGTGTGAGTCTCTCTGTGTGAGTCTCTCTGTGTGAGTCTGTGTGTGTGTGAGACTCTCTGTGTGAGTCTGTGTTTGTGTCTCTCTGTGTGAGTCTGTATGAATCTGTGTGTGAGTCCCTCTGTGTGAGTCTGTGTGTTAGTCTCTCTGTGTGAGTCTGTGTTTGTGACTCTCTGTGTGAGTCTGTGTGTGTGAGACTCTCTGTGTGAGTCTGTGTGTGTGAGACTGTCTGTGTGTGAGATTCTCTGTGTGAGTCTGTGTGTGTGTGAGACTCTCTGTGTGAGTCTGTGTGTGTGAGAGACTCTCTGTGTGAGTCTCTGTGTGTCAGACTGTGTGAGTGTGTGTGTGAGACTCTCTGTGTGAGTCTGTGTGTGAGTCTGTGTGAGTTTATGTGTGAGTCTCTCTGTGTGAGTTTATGTGTGAGCCTCTCTGTGTGAGTCTGTGTGTGTGAGACTCTCTGTGTGAGTCTGTGTGTGTGAGACTGTCTGTGTGTGAGATTCTCTGTGTGAGTCTGTGTGTGTGTGAGACTCTCTGTGTGAGTCTGTGTGTGTGAGACTCTCTGTGTGAGTCTGTGTGTGTGAGACTCTCTGTGTGAGTCTGTGTGTGTGAGACTGTCTGTGTGTGAGATTCTCTGTGTGAGTCTGTGTGTGTGTGAGACTCTCTGTGTGAGTCTGTGTGTGTGAGAGACTCTCTGTGTGAGTCTCTGTGTGTCAGACTGTGTGAGTGTGTGTGTGAGACTCTCTGTGTGAGTCTGTGTGTGAGTCTGTGTGAGTTTATGTGTGAGTCTCTCTGTGTGAGTTTATGTGTGAGCCTCTCTGTGTGAGTCTGTGTGTGTGTGAGTCTCTCTTTGTGAGTCTGTGTGTGCGTGAGACTCTCTGTGTGAGTCTGTGTGTCTGTGAGACTCTCTGTGTGAGTCTGTGTGTGCGTGAGACTCTCTGTGTGAGTATGTGTGTGTGTGAGCCTCTCTGTGTAAGTCTGTGTGTGTAAGTCTCTCGGTATGAGTATGTGTGTTAGTCTCCCTGTGTGAGTCTGTGTGTGAGTCTCTGTGTGAGTCTGTGTGTGTAAGCCTCTCTGTGTGAGTCTGTGTGTGCGTGAGACTCTCTTTGTGAGTCTGTGTGTGAGTCTGTGTGAGTTTATGTGCGAGTCTCTCTGTGTGAGTTTATGTGTGAGCCTCTCTGTGTGAGTCTGTGTGTGTGAGTCTCTCTTTGTGAGTCTGTGTGTGTGTGAGTCTCTCTGTATGAGTCTGTGTCTGTATGTTAAGTCTCTCTGTCCGAGTCTGTGTATGAGACTCTCTGTGTGAGTCTGTGTGTGTGAGAGTCTCTGTGTGAGGCTGTCTGTGTGAGTCTCTCTGTGTGAGTGTGTCTGTGTGAGTCTCTCTGTATGAGTCTGTGTTTGTCTCTCTGTGCGTGTCTGTGTGAGTCTGTATATGAGTCTCTCTGTGTGAGTCTGTGTGTGTGAGTCTTTGTGTGAGTCTGTGTGTATTTGAGTCTCTCTGTGTAAGTCTTTGTGTGTGTGAGTCTCTGTGTGAGTGTGTGTGAGACTCTCTGTATGAGTCTGTGTGTGTCTCTCTCTGTGTGAGTCTGTGTGTGAGTCTCTCTGTGTGAGTCTCTCTGTGTGAGTCTGTGTGTGTGTGAGACTCTCTGTGTGAGTCTGTGTTTGTGTCTCTCTGTGTGAGTCTGTATGAATCTGTGTGTGAGTCCCTCTGTGTGAGTCTGTGTGTTAGTCTCTCTGTGTGAGTCTGTGTTTGTGACTCTCTGTGTGAGTCTGTGTGTGTGAGACTCTCTGTGTGAGTCTGTGTGTGTGAGACTGTCTGTGTGTGAGATTCTCTGTGTGAGTCTGTGTGTGTGTGAGACTCTCTGTGTGAGTCTGTGTGTGTGAGAGACTCTCTGTGTGAGTCTCTGTGTGTCAGACTGTGTGAGTGTGTGTGTGAGACTCTCTGTGTGAGTCTGTGTGTGAGTCTGTGTGAGTTTATGTGTGAGTCTCTCTGTGTGAGTTTATGTGTGAGCCTCTCTGTGTGAGTCTGTGTGTGTGAGACTCTCTGTGTGAGTCTGTGTGTGTGAGACTGTCTGTGTGTGAGATTCTCTGTGTGAGTCTGTGTGTGTGTGAGACTCTCTGTGTGAGTCTGTGTGTGTGAGACTCTCTGTGTGAGTCTGTGTGTGTGAGACTCTCTGTGTGAGTCTGTGTGTGTGAGACTGTCTGTGTGTGAGATTCTCTGTGTGAGTCTGTGTGTGTGTGAGACTCTCTGTGTGAGTCTGTGTGTGTGAGAGACTCTCTGTGTGAGTCTCTGTGTGTCAGACTGTGTGAGTGTGTGTGTGAGACTCTCTGTGTGAGTCTGTGTGTGAGTCTGTGTGAGTTTATGTGTGAGTCTCTCTGTGTGAGTTTATGTGTGAGCCTCTCTGTGTGAGTCTGTGTGTGTGTGAGTCTCTCTTTGTGAGTCTGTGTGTGCGTGAGACTCTCTGTGTGAGTCTGTGTGTCTGTGAGACTCTCTGTGTGAGTCTGTGTGTGCGTGAGACTCTCTGTGTGAGTATGTGTGTGTGTGAGCCTCTCTGTGTAAGTCTGTGTGTGTAAGTCTCTCGGTATGAGTATGTGTGTTAGTCTCCCTGTGTGAGTCTGTGTGTGAGTCTCTGTGTGAGTCTGTGTGTGTAAGCCTCTCTGTGTGAGTCTGTGTGTGCGTGAGACTCTCTTTGTGAGTCTGTGTGTGAGTCTGTGTGAGTTTATGTGCGAGTCTCTCTGTGTGAGTTTATGTGTGAGCCTCTCTGTGTGAGTCTGTGTGTGTGAGTCTCTCTTTGTGAGTCTGTGTGTGTGTGAGTCTCTCTGTATGAGTCTGTGTCTGTATGTTAAGTCTCTCTGTCCGAGTCTGTGTATGAGACTCTCTGTGTGAGTCTGTGTGTGTGAGAGTCTCTGTGTGAGGCTGTCTGTGTGAGTCTCTCTGTGTGAGTGTGTCTGTGTGAGTCTCTCTGTATGAGTCTGTGTTTGTCTCTCTGTGCGTGTCTGTGTGAGTCTGTATATGAGTCTCTCTGTGTGAGTATGTGTGTGTGAGTCTTTGTGTGAGTCTGTGTGTATTTGAGTCTCTCTGTGTAAGTCTTTGTGTGTGTGAGTCTCTGTGTGAGTGTGTGTGAGACTCTCTGTATGAGTCTGTGTGTGTCTCTCTCTGTGTGAGTCTGTGTGTGAGTCTCTCTGTGTGAGTCTCTCTGTGTGAGTCTGTGTGTGTGTGAGACTCTCTGTGTGAGTCTGTGTTTGTGTCTCTCTGTGTGAGTCTGTATGAATCTGTGTGTGAGTCCCTCTGTGTGAGTCTGTGTGTTAGTCTCTCTGTGTGAGTCTGTGTTTGTGACTCTCTGTGTGAGTCTGTATGAATCTGTGTGTGAATCCCTCTGTGTGAGTCTGTGTGTGTGAGACTCTCTGTGTGAGTCTGTGTGTGTGAGACTCTCTGTGTGAGTCTGTGTGTGTGAGACTGTCTGTGTGTGAGATTCTCTGTGTGAGTCTGTGTGTGTGTGAGACTCTCTGTGTGAGTCTGTGTGTGTGAGAGACTCTCTGTGTGAGTCTCTGTGTGTCAGACTGTGTGAGTGTGTGTGTGAGACTCTCTGTGTGAGTCTGTGTGTGAGTCTGTGTGAGTTTATGTGTGAGTCTCTCTGTGTGAGTTTATGTGTGAGCCTCTCTGTGTGAGTCTGTGTGTGTGTGAGTCTCTCCTTTGTGAGTCTGTGTGTGTGTGTGAGTCTCTCTGTATGAGTCAGTGTCTGTGTGTTAGTCTCTCTGTCCGAGTCTGTGTGAGTCTGTGTATGAGACTCTCTGTGTGAGTCTGTGTGTGTGTGAGACTCTCTTGTGAGTCTGTGTGTGCGTGAGACTCTCTGTGTGAGTATGTGTGTGTGAGACTGTCTGTGTGTAAGATTCTCTGTGTGAGTCTGTGTGTGTGTGAGACTCTCTGTGTGAGTCTGTGTGTGTGAGAGACTCTCTGTGTGAGTCTGTGTGAGTCTCTGTGTGTCAGACTGTGTGAGTGTGTGTGTGAGACTCTCTGTGTGAGTCTGTGTGTGAGTCTGTGTGAGTTTATGTGTGAGTCTCTCTGTGTGAGTTTATGTGTGAGCCTCTCTGTGTGAGTCTGTGTGTGTGTGAGTCTCTCTTTGTGAGTCTGTGTGTGTGTGTGAGTCTCTCTGTATGAGTCAGTGTCTGTGTGTTAGTCTCTCTGTCCGAGTCTGTGTGAGTCTGTGTATGAGACTCTCTGTGTGAGTCTGTGTGTGTGTGAGACTCTCTGTGTGAGTCTGTGTGTGCGTGAGACTCTCTGTGTGAGTATGTGTGTGTGTGAGCCTCTCTGTGTAAGTCTGTGTGTGTAAGTCTCTCGGTATGAGTCTGTGTGTTAGTCTCCCTGTGTGAGTCTGTGTGTGAGTCTCTGTGTGAGTCTGTGTGTGTAAGCCTCTCTGTGTGAGTCTGTGTGTGTGAGAGACTCTGTGTGAGTCTGTCTGTGTGAGTCTCTCTCTCTGTGAGTGTGTCTGTGTGAGTCTCTCTGTGCGCGTCTGTGTGAGTCTGTATATGAGTCTCTCTGTGTGAGTCTGTGTGTGTGAGTCTCTGTGTGAGTCTGTGTTTATGTGAGTCTCTCTGTGTGAGTCTTTGTGTGTGAGAGTCTCTGTGTGAGTCTGTCTGTGTGAGTCTCTCTGTATGAGTCTGTGTTAGTCTCTCTGTGCGTGTCTGTGTGAGTCTGTATATGAGTCTCTCTATGTGAGTCTGTGTGTGTGAGTCTCTGTGTGAGTCTGTGTGTATTTGAGTCTCTCTGTGTAAGTCCTTGTGTGTGTGAGTCTCTGTGTGAGTGTGTGTGAGACTGTGTATGAGTCTGTGTGTGTCTCTCTCTGTGTGAGTCTGTGTGTGAGTCTCTCTGTGTGAGTCTCTCTGTGTGAGTCTGTGTGTGTGTGAGACTCTCTGTGTGAGTCTGTGTTTGTGTCTCTCTGTGTGAGTCTGTATGAATCTGTGTGTGAGTCCCTCTGTGTGAGTCTGTGTTAGTCTCTCTGTGTGAGTCTGTGTTTGTGACTCTCTGTGTGAGTCTGTATGAATCTGTGTGTGAGTCCCTCTGTGTGAGTCTGTGTGTGGGAGACTCTCTGTGTGAGTCTGTGTGTGTGAGACTGTCTGTGTGTGAGATTCTCTGTGTGAGTCTGTGTGTGTGTGAGACTCTCTGTGTGAGTCTGTGTGTGTGAGAGACTCTCTGTGTGAGTCTGTGTGAGTCTCTGTGTGTCAGACTGTGTGAGTGTGTGTGTGAGACTCTCTGTGTGAGTCTGTGTGTGTGTGAGTCTCTCTTTGTGAGTCTGTGTGTGTGTGTGAGTCTCTCTGTGTGAGTTTATGTGTGAGCCTCTCTGTGTGAGTCTGTGTGTGTGTGAGTCTCTCTTTGTGAGTCTGTGTGTGTGTGTGAGTCTCTCTGTATGAGTCAGTGTCTGTGTGTTAGTCTCTCTGTCCGAGTCTGTGTGAGTCTGTGTATGAGACTCTCTGTGTGAGTCTGTCTGTGTGTGAGACTCTCTGTGTGAGTCTGTGTGTGCGTGAGACTCTCTGTGTGAGTATGTGTGTGTGTGAGCCTCTCTGTGTAAGTCTGTGTGTGTAAGTCTCTCGGTATGAGTCTGTGTGTTAGTCTCCCTGTGTGAGTCTGTGTGTGAGTCTCTGTGTGAGTCTGTGTGTGTAAGCCTCTATGTGTGAGTCTGTGTGTGTGAGAGACTCTGTGTGAGTCTGTCTGTGTGAGTCTCTCTCTCTGTGAGTGTGTCTGTGTGAGTCTCTCTGTAAGAGTCTGTGTTAGTCTCTCTGTGCGCGTCTGTGTGAGTCTGTATATGAGTCTCTCTGTGTGAGTCTGTGTGTGTGAGTCTCTGTGTGAGTCTGTGTTTATGTGAGTCTCTCTGTGTGAGTCTTTGTGTGTGAGAGTCTCTGTGTGAGTCTGTCTGTGTGAGTCTCTCTGTATGAGTCTGTGTTAGTCTCTCTGTGCGTGTCTGTGTGAGTCTGTATATGAGTCTCTCTATGTGAGTCTGTGTGTGTGAGTCTCTGTGTGAGTCTGTGTGTATTTGAGTCTCTCTGTGTAAGTCCTTGTGTGTGTGAGTCTCTGTGTGAGTGTGTGTGAGACTGTGTATGAGTCTGTGTGTGTCTCTCTCTGTGTGAGTCTGTGTGTGAGTCTCTCTGTGTGAGTCTCTCTGTGTGAGTCTGTGTGTGTGTGAGACTCTCTGTGTGAGTCTGTGTTTGTGTCTCTCTGTGTGAGTCTGTATGAATCTGTGTGTGAGTCCCTCTGTGTGAGTCTGTGTTAGTCTCTCTGTGTGAGTCTGTGTTTGTGACTCTCTGTGTGAGTGTATGAATCTGTGTGTGAGTCCCTCTGTGTGAGTCTGTGTGTGGGAGACTCTCTGTGTGAGTCTGTGTGTGTGAGACTGTCTGTGTGTGAGATTCTCTGTGTGAGTCTGTGTGTGTGTGAGACTCTCTGTGTGAGTCTCTGTGTGTGAGAGACTCTCTGTGTGAGTCTGTGTGAGTCTCTGTGTGTCAGACTGTGTGAGTGTGTGAGACTCTCTGTGTGAGTCTGTGTGTGAGTCTGTGTGAGTTTATGTGTGAGTCTCTCTGTGTGAGTTTATGTGTGAGCCTCTCTGTGTGAGTCTGTGTGTGTGTGAGTCTCTCTTTGTGAGTCTGTGTGTGTGTGTGAGTCTCTCTGTATGAGTCAGTGTCTGTGTGTTAGTCTCTCTGTCCGAGTCTGTGTGAGTCTGTGTATGAGACTCTCTGTGTGAGTCTGTGTGTGTGAGACTCTCTTTGTGAGTCTGTGTGTGCGTGAGACTCTCTGTGTGAGTATGTGTGTGTGTGAGCCTCTCTGTGTAAGTCTGTGTGTGTAAGTCTCTCGGTATGAGTATGTGTGTTAGTCTCCCTGTGTGAGTCTGTGTGTGAGTCTCTGTGTGAGTCTGTGTGTGTAAGCCTCTCTGTGTGAGTCTGTGTGTGTGAGAGACTCTGTGTGAGTCTGTCTGTGTGAGTCTCTCTCTCTGTGAGTGTGTCTGTGTGAGTCTCTGTATGAGTCTGTGTTAGTTTCTCTGTGCGCGTCTGTGTGAGTCTGTATATGATTCTCTCTGTGTGAGTCTGTGTGTATGTGAGCCTCTCTGTGTGAGTCTTTGTGTGTGTGAGTCTCTGTGTGAGTGTGTGTGAGACTCTCTGTATGAGTCTGTGTGCGCCTCTCTCTGTGTGAGTCTCTCTGTGTGAGTCTATATGAATCTGTGTGTGAGTCCCTCTGTGTGAGTCTGTGTGTTAGTCTCTCTGTGTGAGTCTGTGTTTGTGTCTCTCTGTGTGAGTCTGTATGAATCTGTGTGTGAGTCCCTCTGTGTGAGTCTGTGTGTGAGACTCTATGTGTGAGTCTGTGTGTGAGACTCTCTGTGTGAGTCTGTGTGTGTGACTGTCTGTGTGTGAGATTCTCTGTGTGAGTCTGTGTGTGTGAGAGACTCTCTGTGTGAGTCTGTGTGAGTCTCTGTGTGTCAGACTGTGTGAGTGTGTGTGAGACTCTCTGTGTGAGTCTGTGTGTGAGCCTCTGTGTGAGTCTGCGTGTGTGTCTCTGTGTGAGTGTGTGTGAGGCTCTGTTTGAGTGTGTGTGTGAGTCTCTTGTGTGTGTGACTCTCTGTATAAGTGTGTGTGAGTCTATCTGTGTGAGTCTGTGTGTGAGTCTCGCTGCGTGAGTCTGTGTGTGTGTGACTCTCTGTGTGGGTCTGTGTGTGAGACTCTCTGTGTGGGTCTGTGTGTGAGTCTCTTTGTGTGAGTCTGTGCGTGTGTGAGCCTCTCTGTGTGAGTCTGTTTGTGTGAGACTCTCTGTGTGAGTCTGTTTGTGTGAGAATCTGTGTGAGGCTCTCTGTGTGAGTGTTACACTTTCTGTGTGAGTCTGTGTATATGAGACTCTCTGTGTGAGTCTGTGTGTTAGTCTCTCTGTGTCAGTCTGTGTGTGAGTCTCTCTGTGAGTCTGTGTGTGTGAGTCTCTCTGTGTGAGTCTGTGTGAGTGTGTAAGACTCTGTGTGTGTCTCTCTGTGTGAGTCTGGGTGTGCGTGAGACACTCTTTGTGAGTCTGTGTGAGTCTGTGTGTGAGTCTCTCTGTGTGAGTCTGTGTGTGAGACTCTCTGTGTGAGTCTCTGTGTGTGTGAGTCTCTCTGTATGAGTCTGTGTGTTATTCTCCCTGTGTGAGTCTGTGTGTGAGTCTCTCTGTATGAGTCTGTGTCTGTGTGTTAGTCTCTCTGTCCGAGTCTGTGTGAGTCTGTGTATGAGACTCTCTGTGTGAGTCTGTGTGTGTGCGAGACTCTCTGTGTGAGTCTGTGTGTGCGTGAGACTCTGTGTGAGTATGTGTGTGTGTGAGCCTCTCTGTGTAAGTCTGTGTGTGTAAGTCTCTCGGTATGAGTCTGTGTGTTAGTCTCCCTGTGTGAGTCTGTGTGTGTAATCCTCTCTGTGTGAGTCTGTGTGTGTGTGCGAGACTCTGTGTGAGTCTGTCTGTATGAGCCTGTGTGTGTGTGAAACTTTCTTTGTGAGTCTGTGTGTGAGTCTGTGTGAGTTTATGTGTGAGTCTCTCTGTGTGAGTTTATGTGTGAGTCTCTCTGTGTGAGTGTGTCTGTGTGAGTCTCTCTGTATGAGTCTGTGTTAGTCTCTCTGTGCGCGTCTGTGTGAGTCTGTATATGAGTCTCTCTGTGTGAGTCTGTGAGTGTGAGTCTCTGTGTGAGTCTGTGTGTATGTGAGGCTCTCTGTGTGAGTCTTTGTGTGTGTAAGTCTCTGTGTGAGTCTGTGTGTATGTGAGTCTGTGTGTATGTGAGTCTGTGTATGAGACTTTCTGTGAGTCTATGTGTGAGTCTCTGTGTGAGTCTGTGTGTGGGTGTGAGTCTCTTGTGTGAGTCTGTGTGTATGTGTGATTCTCTGTGTGTGTGAGACTCTCTGTATGAGTCTGTGTGTGTCTCTCTCTGTGTGAGTCTGTGTGTGAGTCTCTCTGTGTGCGTCTGTGTGTGTGAGTCTCTCTGTATAGGTCTGTGTTAGTCTCTCTCTGCGAGTCTGTGTGAGTCTGTGTATGATACTCTGTGTGAGTCCGTGTTTGGGTCTGTGTGTGTGTGAGTCTCTGTATGAGTCTGTATGTGTGTGAGACTCTCTGTGTGAGTCTCTCTGTGTGAGTCTCTCTGTGTGAACCTGTGTGTGTGACTGTGAGTCTCTCTGTGTGAGTCTGTGTGTGTGTGTGAGACTGTGTGAGTCTGTGTGTGTGAGACTCTCTGTGTGAGTCTGTGTGTGAGTCTCTCTGTGTGAGTTTGTGTGTATGTGAGACTCTCTGTGTGAGTTTGTGTTTGTGTCTCTCTGTGTGAGTCTATATGAATCTGTGTGTGAGTCCCTCTGTGTGAGTCTGTGTGTTAGTCTCTCTGTGCGAGTCTGTGTTTGTGTCTCTCTGTGTGAGTCTGTATGAATCTGTGTGTGAGTCCCTGTGTGTGAGTCTGTGTGTGTGAGACTCTCTGTGTGAGTCTGTGTGTGTGAGACTGTCTGTGTGTAAGATTCTCTGTGTGAGTCTGTGTGTGTGAGACGCTCTGTGTGAGTCTGTGTGTGTGAGACTCTCTGTGTGAGTCTGTGTGTGAGCCTCTGTGTGAGTCTGCGTGTGTGTTTCTGTGTGAGTGTGTGTGAGGCTCTCTGTTTGAGTGTGTGTGTGTGAGTCTCTTGTGTGTGTGTGACTCTCTGTATGAGTGTGTGAGTCTCTCTGTGTGAGTCTGTGTGTGAGTCTCGCTGCGTGAGTCTGTGTGTGTGTGAGCCTCTCTGTGTGAGTCTGTTTGTGTGAGACTCTCTGTGTGAGTCTGTTTGTGTGAGAATCTGTGTGAGACTCTCTGTGTGAGTGTTACACTTTCTGTGTGAGTCTGTGTATATGAGACTCTCTGTGTGAGTCTGTGTGTTAGTCTCTCTGTGTCAGTCTGTGTGTGAGTCTCTCTGTGAGTCTGTGTGTGTGAGTCTCTCTGTGTGAATCTGTGTGAGACTCTGTGTCTCTCTGTGTGAGTCTGTGTGTGCGTGAGACTCTCTTTGTGAGTCTGTGTGTTAGTCTCTCTGTGCGAGTCTGTGTGAGTCTGTGTATGATACTCTGTGTGAGTTTATGTGCGAGTCTCTCTGTGTGAGTCTGTGTGTGTGTTAGTCTCTGTGTGTGTGTGAGTCTGTGTTGAGTCTGTGTGAATATGTGTGTGAGTCCCTCTGTGTGAGTCTGTGTGATACTCTCTGTGTGAGTCTGTGTGTGAGACTCTCTGTGCGAGTCTGTGTGTCTCTCTGTATGAGTCTGTGTGTGTGAGACAATCTATGTGAGTCTGTGTGTGGCTCTCTGTGTGAGTCTGTGTGTGCGTGAGACTCTATTTGTGAGTCTGTGTGAGTCTATGTGTGAGACTCTCTGTGTGAGAGTCTCTCTGTGTGAGTCTGTGTGTGAGTTTCTCTGTGTAAGTCCGTGTTTGTGTGAGCCTCTCTGTGTGAGTCTGTGTGTGTGTGAGACTATCTGTGTGAGTCTGTGTGAGACTCTCTGTGTGGGCAAAACAAAAGATGAACTCCGCAACTTGTGGCTTCTGCTGATGCAGCTCCCTATCGATGTGCCTGTCACGGGGGCAGATTCCCGGAGTCTGCCGCGTGCAGAACTGATTTGCATGATCTGTATCCTTGCGTATAGGTGAAATTCTCTCCCCTCTGCCCGCCTTCTCACAAAAGACCAGAATTCCTTTGATTTCGCTCTTTGCTTGTGGGGGGCAGTTGTTTATCCGGTGTCCGTGTGTGTTTTATTAAACAGATGTTCCAAATTGCCCCCAAGTGCGTTCTTCCAGTCCTCCAACCCTCTGTAGTAATTAATTTGGAAAGAGGGGGGGGGGGGTCCCCCCTGTACGGTTGCGTTCTCCCTCTTCCTTCATGGTCGGGGTGTTACATTGTCTCTCTCAAAGAGGGGCGCTGTGGCCTTTGAAGTCGTGTTCTCTCGTACCGGTTGGAAGTTAAAAAATATAAATTTTCCTCTTCTCGCTTGATACTGTACGTCTGTACCACTTTTTGCAGTGTTGACTCTGTAAGTGACTCAAGGTATGTTTGGAGCAGTGTTTACAGTACTTCCATCGTGGTTTGGAATTCCTTCATGGTGTTTGATATCTCAAGTGGAGGTGCTCTCCCTGCATGTGATTGATTGCTACCACGTGCTTCTGGAAGACAAAGGCGGTTGGGAAGCTCTCTCTATGGAACGCATTATCTTGGTCATGTGTGATTGACCTGTTTCACATTGTATTCTTCTGGATGACCCTCTGTCTAATACTTCATAATTATTATTTGGTTTATGTTCATCCAAGATTTGTGATTTATCATCGTTATTACCACGTATTCCTCGGGATTTATTAACCTTTGTTCTCTGTCTGTATCCAGGGATCCGTGCTGTTTATTCTCGAGTTATATTTTGATATCCTGAAGTTTAAGATGTAACTAAGTTTTCACTTAAGCTTTCTTGACTGCTGGAATTCATATTCCTTGGTTTTTTGGTAAAAGGCACGTAGATAAAAAGATACAACAACAAACAATGAGGTGAAGCGTAAAATAAGGTAAGTAATAATAAAAGCCACTAGTGTGGACTGCAGTTTGGTTCTTAATCTGGATGAGTGTGTTGGCAGTCTATGATGTCAATTTATTCTTATCGTTAAGTTTCGAACTCTACCGTTAACTAAAAAAAAGTTGTCTGTTCGGTTCTCGTGGCGCCTGTTGTTTGTACATGCTTTTGAGGCGGTCTTTGAAGCTGTGTAGAGATTTCCCCAGAATCTCATGATCAACCTCCCTCTCCCCTTTCTGCACCGTTTTTTTAAATTACCTTTTATGGCTACTTTCCTTGCCTGGTGTGGCTTATGGAAGGCAGCTGCTGTAAGGGGTGAGGGTGGTTGTTAAAAAATGTTGTGCCTCATGCTACACCCCGATAGATTATTAAAAATATTGCAGAATTATTCTTAATATCAATTTTGGAAAAAGGCCTATATATACACTCACATGCCCTTTTGATTGCACTCTCATGCTCACATATCCTTTGGATTGCACTTCTCATGCTCACATGCCCTTTGGATTGCACCCTCATCGTGCTAATCTCTCATTAACACTGCTGTTGTGCGGGGATGATACTCTTATGCGGCGATGGAAGCTCATCATGCTAATTTCCCTCCCTAATCTCTTTCTCCCTAATCTCCCCAATTAAAACAACTGTCGTGCATGTGTCCGTGGATGGAATTCCTTTGCAGCTCAGACCCTGCTTGCTTGCCCATCGCCACATATGTAATGCGGGCGTAAACGGCCTCACGGATATGACGTTACGGGGGGAGGGGTTAGGTCACGTGGGGGAGAGGGGTAAGCTCTTAAGGGCGGTAACCGGAAGAGACGGGAAGAGAGTGGGAGAATAAAGACAGGAGGAGTGGCGCGATCGCCACGCGGTGGAACTCGGCACCGTCGGCCAGCGGTGTCCGGGCACGTGTGCAACGGAGAGCAGCTGTGGGGCTGCAGCGAGGGCAGCTGAGAGACTGCACAACGGGGGAAAAGGCTACGTGAGCGACGCCTGCAGCGGAGCTGCATCGGGAGCGGGGAAAAGGCTACGTGAGCGACGGCAGCTGTCAAGCTGCCAAGCGGAGGGCTCTGAGCGAGGGCCGTGTGGGGCAAAGTTGTAAGAACCCAAATAAAGGACAACGGAGACAGACAACGTGGAAGAGTCCTTTATTACACTGGTGTCAAAAGTGAAATGGCATGTCAAAACAGCTCAGAAGAAAGAATATTCCTGCACCATCGTCTGCTACATCATCCGACGACGACGACCTTCCTCAGGCGGTGGACCTGCCTGCGATGGAGGAGAACCGAGCGGGAACGAGTACGGGAGTACAAGATGTCGCCGCGTCGGTGGACCCATCCGCGCCGGAGGACACGGACTTACGATGGAGGCGGATGGCGGCGTAGCTGGAGACCTTGAAAACCGTGCTGGCGAAATTGTGCGACCTCGTCATGCCGGCGATGGCGTCGGTGAGGCCCGGTGGTGATCCGCAGGCCTCGGCCTTGCCTGCGCTGCCAGCGCCATCTGCCACGCGGCACGAAGACGCCATCTTGGGCGTGGCAGGGGAAGAACGGCGAGAAGCCACCATCTTGCGCTCTCCGCGGCGGGGAGCCGCCATCTTGGACACGTTGCGATGTGACGCCATTTTGAATATGCCGCGTGATGAGTCACCTGCTGAGGACGGCGCAGCAAGGAGTCGCAGCCGTCATCTGACAACTGTTAAGGAATTCTCCATCGGTGGCGATTGGAGTGCTTTCGCCTGCAGATTTTTGGCGGCGGTGCGCTCCGCCAGGTGGACTGACGCAGAGGCCCTGGAGGTTCTACCAACTCTTCTCGACGACGAGTCGGTGCGATTCTTCCGTTCTATAAAGGCCGAGAAAAAGAAAACGTTGAGAGGAGTTTTCGACGAGATGGCGAATGCATACGAGCCGCCGGATGATGCTCACCGCCGGTTTGTTCAACGCCAGCGAGCACCCGAGGAGTCGCCGGTGGCATACAGGGGTGCTGTCTTGGAGTTAGCCATGGCCGCATACCCGGAGACGGAGCCTGACCTACTCGAACCCCTCATTTTGGGCAAAATGCTCGAGCTGTCCCGGGATTTGGGGATCCCTATGCCGGTGTGTGGCCACGAAAAGCTGACATCCCGGGCGGCCGCAAAGTGTCTTGATGCCCAGTTTAACCTACGCCGCTGGAAGCAAGTCACGGCGTGGACGGGGGGGCCCATCATCGAGAGAGGTGCCGTGGGTTGGGATCCCAAGAAGGCGGTGTACGTTCCTGACGGGGGGGGGCCCGCAGGAGCTGACAGCCGCCTCTGTTCAGTGGTCGGCCCGCGGTGGACCGGGGCCGCAATCTGCACCGCCAACACGGAAGCGTCGGGATGGGGGACCTGCGACGCGACGACATCGAGTGCTTCCGCTGCGGATCGTAAGGGCCATTACGCCAGGGACTGCTGGGCCCGTATCCCAGGTCCGCCCCAGCAGGAGGCCTCGACAGCAGACGTGCCGCGGAAGGATCCTCCAGGACAGGCAAGTCGGTGCGCACCAGACACCCGGCAAGGCTTGACACCTCATTCATCACCATTGTCGCGCAATCCGGGTGTTGTTAATAACGGGAGGCCATCGACTGGGCCATGTCGCTCAGTAACGCAGTGGCGTAAATTGGCACGGCGGGTCGTCGCGGCCGCTACTGGTTCGTCCACTGTACCGGGTTCTATACAGGGGGTGGACGTGCGCATTTTAGTGGACTCCGGGGCGTCCGCGACCATTATATCGGATGTAATTTTCCATCTGTTGGGCATCCCACCAGAGGCCGTGCGTCCGGTTTATGATTCCTGCGTTGCGGCGAACGGGGGTAGTATGGGCATTGTGGGCCAGGTGGACGCCAATATCTATCGGGGGAGTGTCGGCCTCGGGAATTGTGTTAATTTTGAGGTCCCTTGCGGTTCCGTGTTTGTTGGGAACTGATTTTCTGGCCAAAATGCCCATTCTAATTAGAATTAATGAGAACTGTATCGAATTACCGGGGGGTCGTAAAGTTACATTTCTGCCGTCGCCCTGGGGGCGACCTGCTCCGGTCGGCCAGGTGCAGGCGCTGTCCGAGGTATCTGTTGACATTCCACCGGGCTCACAGATGCTTATCCCTTTGCGGTATCGGAAACCTGTACCTGGTCGAGAGGGAGCCACTGGAGTTTTATTATCGCCGTCCGCTACTATAACGGGCGGATCGGCGCTCGTAGGGGCACAGACTATTATCCGGCTGGACCAGCAGCCATTTTTGCAAGTGCTTAATGGGAGTACGGAAAATGTGTGTGTGCCGGCTGGAACGGTTGTGGCACACACCACCACAGCGTTTACGGCCCAGGACTATCTGGGCCGCCGGGAGATGGTTGCCGGTGTTTCGGCCTATGCGGCCCCTGATAATCGCTGGATAGCCGAATTGTGCGGAGAAAATTCTTCCCTTTCCGGGGAACAACGGTTCGCGCTTTGCGCGCTATTGTTGAATTATTCGGATGTGTTTAGCTCCGACGATCTGGACTTGGGACGCACCTCCCTGCTTTCTCATCATATTGACACAGGGGATGCTGCTCCTATTCGGTTGAACTCCCATCGGATGAGTCCGGCGGAGAGAGATCATGTTCGAGGGGCAGTGGACGACATGTTGGCTGCGGACATAATCTCTCCATCTAATAGCTCATGGGGTGCGCCTGTTGTCTTGGTCAAGAAGAAAGACGGGAAGTTGCGATTTTGTGTGGATTTTCGGAAATTGAATAAAGTGTCCATGGCAGATGCATACCCCCTGCCGCGTATGGACGATTCCCTCGATGCCTTGTCGGGGGCGAAGTTCTTTTCGACGCTGGATCTCTCTTCGGGATTCTGGCAGCTTCCCCTCGATGAGTCCTTGCGGGAAAAGACTGCTTTCCGTACGCCGCAGGGGTTATTTCAATTTAATTGTCTTCCGATGGGGTTGAATGCTGCCCCCGCCACATTTCAGAGGTTGATGGAACTGGAATTAACGGGGTTGCAGTGGGAGACATGTCTGATATATTTAGACGATGTTATCGTCTTCAGCCGCACATTTGACGAACATTTACTGAGGTTGGAGGCGGTGTTCGCCAGGATGCGTTCCGCAAAATTGAAATTTAAACCTAAGAAATGTCACCTACTGCAGCGGTCCATGCGCTATTTGGGACATATCGTTAGTGCGGACGGGGTTGCCACGGATCCGGACAAGACGGCGTGCATCTGTGATTGGCCAACCCCGGCCACGGTGGGGGATGTGCGTCAGTTTTTGGGGTTTGCCTCATATTATCGTAGGTTTGTTCCCAATTTTGCAACGATCGCGGGGCCTCTGCACCTCTTTACGGGTAAAGGACGAAAATTTGATTGGGGACCGCCGGAGGTGGCGGCGTTTCAAGGCCTGCGTGATCGGTTGGCTACGGCGCCGACGTTGGATTATCCAGATTTTGATCACCCCTTCATTCTGGATACGGATGCGAGTGACAAGGGCATTGGGGCCGTGTTGTCGCAGTCCAAAGGCGGTGTGGAGCGCGTGGTGGCGTACGGTAGCCGGGTTTTGTCTCCCGCAGAAGCCCGCTATTGCGTCACTCGCCGGGAACTTTTGGCTATTGTTTACTTTCTCCGCCAATTTCGACCGTATCTCTACGGCCGTTCGTTTATTGTGCGCACGGATCATGCGGCCTTGCAGTATACCCTGAAGGTGGACCAACCATCCGGCCAGCTGGCGCGGTGGTTGGACACGCTGCAGGAATTTTCCTTCCAAATTCATCATCGGAAGGGGGTGCGTCACGCGAATGCGGACGCGCTCTCTAGGTTGCCACAGCGATCCCCTTGCGCGTGCGCGTCGAGGACGCATAGATGTGCGCCAATCCAGCAGCCCCCTCAGCCTGTTGCGTTGGTGGTCGAGGTGCCTGAGGCTCCAGTGGGGCCGGGACCGGCTGATGGGGTTTTGAACCTTCCAAGAGCTGCATGGATTCGTGAACAAATGCTGGACGATTCATTGGGGACCCTGCGGAGTCGGGCTGCGAAGGAAAGCGGGGGACCGGGTTCTGGGGGAATGCCGGGAACAGCTCTCCGCGATGGACTGCTGATGTGGAGGGAAGGGTTACAGGAACGCTGGCGTCTTGTTGTACCGGCATCTTTGCGGTACGAATTGATTAGGACTCTGCATTGCGACACGCTATTACATCTGGGGGTGCAGAAGACCCTATTGACGTTGCAGCGAGATTACTTTTGGCACGGCATGACGACGGATGTCGTCGGGCACGTTCGCGCGTGTCCCGAGTGTGCCCGGCGGAAGCCGCCTAAACACCCATATGTACCACCAATACAGTCTATTCAGGTGTCTCGAGATAATGAGCTGGTGGCGTTAGATATTTTGGGACCCTTCCCGCCATCCGCTAAAGGAAATAAATACTTGCTAGTTGGGGTGGAGTACCTCTCCCGCTGGCCGATGGCCTGGCCCTTGCCCGACCAGTCGGCGGTGTCCATTACGGACGCCTTTCTATTCGGGTACGTTATGGACAAGGGGGCGCCGGAGAGGCTCCTCACGGACCAGGGCCGAAATTTTTCTTCCAAATTGTTGGGGGAAGTGTGCGCGGCTCTGGGAACTAAAAAGATCCGGACATCTCCCTACCACCCGTAGACGGATGGTATGGTCGAACGGCTGAATCGGACTTTGTCCGCCATGCTGTGTCACACGGTGAATGAAAAACAAGCGGATTGGGATTTGCATATCCCTGAGGTGCTCTCGGCATACCGCATGACGCCGCATGCGTCTACAGGATATTCGCTGTTTTTCCTTATGTACGGTCGCGAAAACGTGCCGCCGATGGATGTGCAGTTGGGAACAGG
This sequence comes from Lethenteron reissneri, assembly GCF_015708825.2. Taxonomy (NCBI): domain Eukaryota; kingdom Metazoa; phylum Chordata; class Hyperoartia; order Petromyzontiformes; family Petromyzontidae; genus Lethenteron; species Lethenteron reissneri. The sequence goes on along the minus strand of NC_083841.1, from coordinate 9,564,514 downwards.
AGTGAGGGGACCTACTAAGCCTCTTCCTGATTACATTCAGGACACCGTTCGCCGCGTCACTGAGGCGCGGGAAGGGGCCCGCATGGCTACGGCCAAGGCCCAGGCCCGGAACGAACGGTGCGCTCGACGCTCTAAGGGGAAGTGCCCCTGGAAGGTGGGGGACATGGCCTGGCTGCATTGCCCACAGGTGCGGCCAGGGACCTCCCCTAAATTACATAAACCATGGCAAGGGCCTGTTCGGCTCATCGAGGTTCCCAACCCACAGTCTACACGCGTTCGGTTCGGATCTCGGCGTTGGTACGTTCACACGTCTCGCTTGAAACCATATGTGGCCCGTTTAACACGTAGGCTTTCGCGACCAATGTTATTCATAATCAACGTTTTTGGGTTTAGATCGCGTTTATTTTAAATGGAGGTGGAGGGTTACGACACATTTATAAATAAACGCGATCTAAACCCAAAAACGTTGATTATGCATATGTGGCCCCTCAAACGGATGCACAATCTCCTGATGTTGCCTTGCCGGTGTCTGTTGCTGCCGACGCACCCTTGCCTGTGCCTGTTGACCCTGCAAGAGCGCCTGTCGTGCCTTTTACAGACAAGCCGGCCGTGACACTGCAGGAGACAGGGGACTCTGCTCGGGGTGGGCCTACCACGGCTGCGGGGACGCCGAGCCCTGCCGCCCTTCCGACCCAGCCGCGGATACGATTGCGGGACACCCCGGACTCTGGCCCTTCGGGGAAACGGGACCGTGGCGTTGGCGGGCCTCCAATAGCGACAGGAAGTCTTGATCCTGTCGCTCTTAAAACCCCGTCACGTCCTCGGTCTGCAGGGGGGCCGCCGCCCGTCCGGGACGGGCCGGCGACCCGCGCGCGATCGAAGTCCCTTATTTTTCGTTGATTGATACTGTTCTTGTTCCTGTTGTTATTGTTATATTTATTGTATGCTTCGTTGTCCTTGCATTTCTGATGGTTGTTGGTCGCTCGCATTACTTGTTGTTGTTGTTGTTGTTCAGCCGAGGACGGCTGGAATTTTCTCCACGGGGGAGGGTGGTGTAATGCGGGCGTAAACGGCCTCGCGGATATGACGTTACGGGGGGAGGGGTTAGGTCACGTGGGGGAGAGGGGTAAGCTCTTAAGGGCGGTAACCGGAAGAGACGGGAAGAGAGTGGGAGAATAAAGACAGGAGGAGGCCACGCAGGGCAGAGGGTGGAGAGTGGCGCGATCGCCACGCGGTGGAACTCGGCAGCTGTGGGGCTGCAGCGAGGGCAGCTGAGAGACTGCACAAGGGGGGAAAAGGCTACGTGAGCGACGCCTGCAGCGGAGCTGCATCGGGAGTGGGGAAAAGGCTACGTGAGCGATGGCAGCTGTCAAGCTGCCAAGCGGAGGGCTCTGAGCGAGGGCCGTGTGGGGTAAAGTTGTAAGAACCCAAATAAAGGACAACGGAGACAGACAACGTGGAAGAGTAATTTATTACACATATATAACCTTGTTGTAACAGCTCTCTCGCTGGTTCAGCAGTTCCACTGCTGGATAATTTTTTCCGCCCGAGGACGACCGCTTGTTGCGATCGAAACGGCGTGATATATTATTTTAATTTCGTTTTATTTTTCTACCTACGTGACTTTATTGAAAGAACCAAAGAATATGGATTCCTGCAGTCACAAAAGCTTCAAATCAAGAATGTTCTACCATGTTAAATACAACTTGTACGTTAAATGTATAGAATGGGGAAAAACATTATGTAGCGAGATAAAAATGGCGGGCGGCTCAAGCCCTCTGCCTCCCCACTGGGGGCTGGGATAAACCATGTGACCTGGTACAAGACGGCGTTGCATATGTAGGGGTGTTATGGGAGGGCAAACAAACACACAAGGGGTGTTTGCGCCTGCACGCGTAAGGGTGCCTACATCCACGTCCGCATCGGTTAGCCCTAGGGGGCTGTAACGGCGCTGTTATCCCACCCCTCGGGGGGGAGTTGCTATATAAGGCGGGGAGCCGGTGAGCTCGGGGTCGAGTATTACAGCTTAACCAGCGAAGAGTGAAGACCAGCAGGATAGGCCCTGGGACTCCCCTGGCTCGCTGTCCTTCTAAGGACCGACCAGGGCAAGCCAGCGGCGCGGCTCTGAGGGCCCAGAGCCGATGCTCTTGTAAGAGCCGATGCTCTTGTAAGAGCCGGTCTGGTTGGCTAAGGGTGCCTAGATCCTAGCTTGGCCAGAGCGGGATCAGCTAGCCTCCCCTAGCTCTCTAGTGGAGGACCTGGGAGCAGACTAGCCGGGCTAGCGCTCAGGGTGTCTCCATATTAGATGGGTGAAGAGGCCGTTACCCCTTCAAGTATTGTGTTCTGCCCTTTGGTTGAATAAATAAGTGTGCCTCCGACTACGTCGTCTACGTCTCCTTGAACTCACTACATATATGGTCTTCTGCGGCAGCAGCATCATAATCGCGAACAGTATAGTTAGAGTATCTGTACAGGGCTTCTTTATGATCAGAATCATAATATTTATTTATCCTGCAGGAAACCGATGAGCTATGAAGCTCTTTTTCACAGATGTCCAGTAAGGCCATAGGAGCAAGTTGCAACAACAAAGGCAAACTGTAAATGTCAACCATGAATGGTCGAGCCACAGGAAGATGCAATCGGTAAACTGTACCTCAATAACTTTTGCGCGAAGTCAAATCCTCAGTGGGATAACCCGTGATAGGCAAGCGTTTTGGTGCATTTGAAACACGACATACAATAAAATGTTAGAAAAAGCTGAAAACGTAAATGAAATAAAATTAAAGTAAATGCAGTTGAAAAATCTATTTGAATGAGAGAAAACCGAAAGGTACAGTAAGTCCTCGCATAACACATAGTGTGCACACGTGTTTTTGCTTTTTACACAACGCGGAACATGCACCGTTATAACACAGTATTTGACCGGTTGACAACTACTTCCTTGAGCTATGTGGCTGAGTAACGCGGAATGATACGCTGCTTCCGTCCACCTAAAGGGTCGGGTCCGAGAGTCAATGAGAACATAGGTGGTAGAATGGCGATGCTATGGAGGTGAACATTCTTCGGTGGTTCCAAAACTTTGGGGCAGCTAGATTCAATGAAAGCTCAACTCTGGCTGGATGTCTACAGTTGCTTGCATTCTTGTAATGAGAGAAGCCTGTGAATAAGGTGAACGCTAAGGAGATTTTGTGTCACTTTCCTGGTTACAGATATTCTCAAACTTCACTTCAAATGGGCAACACCCTCCTACTCTGCTCTGTCCAAAATCTTCACTCATGATTCCTCCACAAACTCCTGGAGGTTACCTCGCTCTCCCTCAGTCCGAATGCTCCTCCTGCTTCACCCTGCTTCCATCCACCTGGAGGTTGGGTCTTGGAGTAAAATCTTCACATTCCACCTTCACTCCTGGCCATGTTTTAAAACTGGGGTCGTCTTCTGGTTCTTGTTCCATGCGAGATGGGCTTTGACTTTCACTTCTCGATTCCACCTCCTCCTCATGGATCTTCTCATGCCTCTTTCGGCCTTCGGAGTCTGCAAATGCTTTACCACACACCGTGCACTGAAAGGGGTTCTCATCCATGTGTGTTCTGTGATGAATACGAAGCAATCCTGAATCTTTAAATGCTTTCTCACATATGGTGCATTTGAAGGGTTTTTCACCAGTATGTGTTTTCTGATGTCTATCAAGATTCGATAACCATGAAAATGTCTTTTCACACACAGTGCACTTGAAGGGCTTCTCTCCTGTGTGTATTCTATGATGAATACGAAGAGATCTTGAATCTTTAAATGTCTTCTCACATACAGTGCACACAAAAGGTTTCTCGCCTGTGTGTGTTCTCTGATGATCCTGAAGAGTTCCTGACCGTGTAAATGACTTCTCACAAACAGTGCACTTGAAGGGCTTCTCACCAGTATGTGTTTTCTGATGGCTGTTTAGATATGATGACCGTGAAAATGTCTTCCCACACACAGTGCACTTAAAAGGCTTCTCACCTGTGTGTGTTCTCTGGTGAATATGAAGAGATCCCGATTCTTTGAATGCCTTCTCACATACAGTGCATTTGAAGGGTTTTTCCTCACTGTGGGTTTTCTGATGGCTGTCAAGATGTGATGACCGTGTAAATGCCTTCCCACACACAGTGCACCTGAAGGGCTTCTCACCAGTATGTGTTTTGTAATGGCCGTCAAGGTGTGATGACTGTGTAAATGTCTTCCCACACACACTGCATTTGAAGGGCTTCTCACCAGTGTGTGTTTTCTGATGGATGTCAAGATTCGATAACCATGTAAATATCTTCCCACACACAGTGCACTTGAAAGGCTTCTCGCCTGTGTGTGTTTTCCGATGGCTGTCAAGATTCGATAACCATGTAAACGTCTTCCCGCACACAGTGCAAATGAAAGGCTTCTCGCCTGTGTGTGTTCTCTGGTGTATTTTAAGATATGGCGATTGCGCAAATGCCTTCCCACACACAGTGCACTTGAAGGGCTTCTCTCCAGTGTGAGTTCTGTGATGGTTCTTCAAGTTGCTCATCTGATCCGTGCTGTATGGACACTGGAAGCATTTGTGCCTTTTAATTGCAGCCTGTGCCGAGTCTCCCAGCTCCATGTGATTGATCTGCAGATATATACATACGTATTACACACAATATATAGGCTGACCTCACTTAGCGCGACCCCATAGAGTGCCGATTCCTTATAAACACTCTTTGCCCTAAAGATTTTTGGCACAAAGAACATTTAGAAAGCACTTACAAGTATGAACACACAGAAGCGCTGGCTGAGAAAACGTTCTCGCCCCCATCATTCACTCAGCCAACAAGAGGGATGCACGCTCTGAGCCAACCAGATAGACCCCACCTCCCCGTCATTTGATCATCACAATTCGTGGTCATGATTACATTTCATATTATTACAGGCAATCGTCATGCTAAAATAACTAGAACACCTCATAATGATTATAAAACGGTCGTTTAAAAATGTTGACCTTCAACCATGTATACATGACACTCTCCATTTTGACTGGGATATAGTGAGCATAATCCACGTTTTTGAAAGTGCTTGGACATACTTTGGGCACCAATCCCTAAATATAATTTACAAACATGTGCCCGATCGTCCACCGTGGTTTGATCAGCATATTTCTGAATTAATAACAACCCGAGACATAGCCTGGAATAATGCAAAAACATCAAATAAACTCCCAGATTGGATTACATATGGAACACTAATAAATATTCTAGATTTGAAGCTTTCGTGACTGCAATGATTCATATTCTTAGGTTTTTTCGGTAAAGTCACGTAGGTAAAAAACATAAAAAAGTAAAATAAAATAAAAATCACGACGTTTCGGAGGCAACGCAAGCTTCCGTCTTCAGGTGGTACCGTCACAGCCACGACAGCTGTATCAAGTAAATGAGAGATTGCAGGAACTACCACTCCGTTTATATAATGGTTGGAGAAGATGGTGGGGCAAGGGCCGCATAAAAATTGCATTTTCCGAGACCAAGGTTCTCTGCAAACCTCCTGGCTATCATCAAAGGTTTGTACACGAAGCCATACAAATATACAAACACAGACATAATTTCAACCGTGATGACGGTTACAAACTGAGTAATCATTGGAAAGATGTGATTAACCATGCAAAAACGATTTAACTACACTTATTTGCCAATCTTATTTGACAGAGAACCATTACAGTTTTACCATGTTTAATGGTGGTCCCCCCTTTCACAGGTTGCGTCACAAACCGCACCTCTCCATAACAAAGGCGCAGCCTTTGTTATGCAGTCTATTCTTAGTCTTAAGCCTCACCTTACCATATTAATAAAAAGTATGCGGCCCTTGCCCCACCATCTTCTCCAACCATTATATAAACGGAGTGGTAGTTCCTGCAATCTCTCATTTACTTGATACAGCTGTCGTGGCTGTGACGGTACCACCTGAAGACGGAAGCTTGCGTTGCCTCCGAAACGTTGTGATTTTTATTTTATTTTACTTTTTTATGTTTTTTACCTACGTGACTTTACTGAAAAAACCTAAGAATACTAATAAATATATGTACTCGACAAGTAACACTCAACATTTTCATACAGTCATCAAACCATTCTAAATTCACAAAAAAAAACAAGATTCTTCAAGCAAGCATTCAATCCAATTGAAAACAAAGGAAAGTTAAATGTTCCTACAAAAAACTATCGCTGTGTTGTGTATGTACCCCCTTTTTATTGTTTTTAATATTATTTTTTTTTAAGAATTATTCTGCCAACATAGATAATATCGTTCTTTTTAAGAGACGCGGCCACGTGGGAACGAACACGCCCCCACACTTCCACAGAGGCCCCCACACTTCCACAGATGCACGCATACCTCATTTCAAAGGAAAGAGGACATGAAAGGGGGGCAATAAGGTAATAAACTCCCCTAAATTCACACAAGAGGAACAAGGGAGGGGGGAATTGCAGGCGGGGGGTTGCAGAACCAGGAGACACAGAGGAAGAGATAATTATATTCTTAACAAAGAAACAGCATCGACGACAAAAAGCACAGATGGGTCTTTGAACCATGTTAAATACACAAGTTACCAACTTAACCATAAAGATTAAGCAAACAGTATCCATCCTCTCTCCAATTGAAAACCAGACGACAATCTGAACCAGAATCGCGACCCATCATTGTTAATAAATACTGACATTATTTACCTTTAAAGAATATCTACACGGCCGGGCCGAAGCATCAAAGAATAATTATGGCATCGATTTCGCTCCAAAACAAAATTCCTAGCCGGGTTATCAGATCAAATAATCACAAGAAGTCAAATAATAAGTACGGAATTAAAGTAGAAGAGAAATCAAGGGCGGAGAAGGCTCTCAAAATTAACCAAACACAACACCCATGGGAAGCGAGCAACACGGCCGCCTTTGTCTTTCCGAGAGGATCACGACACACAGGCACCAAGCCAGGAAATGACACCCATAAAAGTTGGGGCAAGGGCTCAAAGGAAATTAACACACGCCTTCGAATAAATAAGCATACGCCGGGTGCTCCCACCGTGGAAACAACCGCCTTTGTCTTCCCACAACACGGACAGCAAAAATTGCACAAGCCAGGAAATGACATTTCCATGGGAGATCGGGTCACGATGAAACATCGTGAACACGGTTTCGGCATAACCAAGCAGCAAATAAGTCGCATTTCAACTTCCAAACCAAACCAACTTAAGCTGTGTGAGACAAAGGATGTGATCCCAGAGCAAGGGAGTGAATAGTTAAGCTCGCTTAACGCGTAGGTTTTCGCGACAAATATTATTCAGTAACAAAACATGGATTCGAATGTTTTTTTTAACTCAACGCGAATCATCGGTCTGGCTAATGGATAACTTCTGAAGCAGCCGACACGAGGCCCCCCCCCCCCCCCCCTTTCTTCCAGAACGACACACACAGCTGTGTCTTCAAAGCTAATAAACACACGGACAAACACGCACGCGAAACACACGGACAAACACGCACGCGAAACACACGGACGGACACACACACGGACGCAGATGGTCCACCCCCACAGGAAGGTTTTATGACACAGCCTTTGAACAACTCGGGAAGCCGAGTGGAATTTTGCGATATAAACCGAAGGAAAATCCATACAACTCAGTTCGTCAGGGGCTCTGGCCCCCATCACAGAGATATCATCTGGGCTACGAGCCCATCTTCGGCTCCACCACAGATCTTCACGAGCTCCGGCCTACATCTCATCTCGTCTCCGGGCTAAGGCCCCACCAGAGTTCTCCAGGGCGACAACCATCTCTCCTCGTCGCCGCCAACGAAGAAGCTCCTGTCATTCAGAATGACGAGGGTCGCGGAGTAGCGACGCGTAGCTACAAGCCGAGGTCTGCACCACCTGAGAAGAATCGCTACCCTGAGTCGCAGAGCTGCGAGTGAAGCCAACAAAGACGCCAACGTCCACCCTGCCACGAACGAAGCATCGCTCCTCGTCAGAGTGACGACCAGCGAACAACCCGCAGGAAAGGCGGAGATCGCTGAACGAGCGCCAACTTGCGCCACCTTGCGCCACCGTGCGCCACCGTGCACCACTTTGCGCTGAACGTGCGCCACCGTGCGCCACCGTGCGACACCGAGCGACAACGAGCGACACCCAGATCGACCAGCATCAACCCAAACCGACTCGTCATCCCGCCGTGGAGAAAAAGAGTCAAAGTCTTCTGAACGAGCGCCGCCGCTCACCTCACAGCGGAGAAAGTCTCAGCTGCCGCTCGCACAAACAACAGAGGTCGTATCGCTCCCCACATACAGACTCAAGAAAACACAGAGAAAATCTTGTCAAACCAGTTTCCTTTGTCCCAGAATCTCGCCGAAGAATTAATTAAAACAGAGCCAGATTCGCTCTCGCGCCCACACGCCCTCACCCACCATTGTATCAAACATTCCGTTAAGAGGATTTTTATACTTGCCGATGAATCTATTGACATATACTTTCGCCTCTTGGGTATAATAAGTGCTATATTACCGCCATAGGAAGTGTGTCATGCTTGTTTTCAAACTCGACCAGTCGCCGATTGTGATCGATACATGGGCGAACTAATGAGATGCCGGGTAGGAAAAGTAGAGGTTACAATTGATAGAAGTGTATTTAGTCATTCAGTTCGTTAAATGCATAAGTGTTTATTCATTCATTTTAGTCAAATGCATAAGAGTTTCGTTATTCATATTGCATAATTGCATAATTTCACAAATGCATAAGTGTTTATTCATTCATTTTAGTCAAATGCATAAGAGTTTTCGTTATTCATATTGCATAATTGCATAATGTCACAGCTGCATAAGTTTTTGTCGTTCATATCAGTTAATTGCATAATCTTGCCCATGAATTATTGACGCATGTTTGACCTGCATGATAGAATGTCACGTGTTTGTTAGAATAAAATTGTTATCACAGAAGCATATTGAGTGTTCTTTCCAAGTCCATGCAAAACCATCTTATTCATAAGAGCTGTATCCTGCGATGAGATATGAAAATGGAGACCTAAAATAGTATAACACACACTAGGATAATCGGTAAATGAATCTATGATAATCGCGTTATCCTGATTGATAACTCTGGATAAACGAAACTAAGCAAATTATCATAACTGCACACATTAACATAATCGCAAGCCTCCGCATAAATTACTACGATTATCTCCGTGATTATCATAATTTATGCATATAATCACATGCATTATCATACTTTATGCATGTTAATACATACACTATCATAATTAATGCGATTTGCGCATTTTTCGGAAAATTATTAATTTTTATTATTTTCATCAAAATTTCATAACCCGACAAATACAACATAATGGGTGGCGTCGTCCGGGATCTCTCGCAGACAGTGTTTTGCATGGATGATGGAATGAATCACTTCGTGTTAACCAGAATATCAGGATCGAACATTGCATGGTAATTGTGAACGGGCGGAAAACTAAAAAACGCCCTCTAAGGTTAAAACCCAGAATAGCAGGTTAAAACAGAGACAGTGGAATTAAGATAATATCGTATCAAACCAATTGCATCCTCTGATAAATGGTGTTAGAGGTACGCACTCTGAATCGGAAAATAACAGATAGCTCGAGTCAAATTGACTACACTCTGTGAGATAATTGTTTTATATGCACTCTGAAAAGAAATGTCAAAGTAACTTCCGCCATACCTAAGATGCTAGGATTAAGAATAATTTTTGAATGGGTTACGGGATACGGGGAGCTCGTATTTAAACGTACCGACCAATCTGTTACAAAGCAGTACAGTCAGAGAGACATATGGGAAGGGAGCTGTATCGATAACACGAACACACCTCGGGGGAAACTAATTGACTGGATAAAATGTAACGAAGGCGAACACGATGCAAAAACTGCAGAGAAGGCAGGACAGGACTCATGCCTTCTCACACAGGCATACAGACAGGGATTGTGGAATGAGGGAAAATTTGGAAAGGAAACGGGAGAGAAATCAGTGCTCGCGACACCAGCGAAACTCACAGATGTTGATCCACAGAATAAATATGGAAGAAACATTAAATCACACTCTTGGGTACGTGGACAGAGTCCAGGGACTAATCGCACAAAAATTATGGATATCGAACAAAAAATCATTGACAAAGGGAAACCCTCACAATTCGAGAGAAGGGATGGAGAGATACATATGCAAACAAAAACATGTGAGACTGACAACTTCACAGATAGAGGGAGGAAAAATGTTAAAGTAAAATCGCCAGGACATGCTCCACTAAGGGCAGAGGCAAAAACTGAAGGGAAATGGCAACACGAACGACACGGCACTGGGCGCGCACACAAAAAATGCACGCCACTTAAACACAAGCGACACAGCACAGACCAAAGTGACAGATTGCCTGATGATAACTTGTTTGATGATGACGCTGTCGGCGATCAACTTTCGGAATACCTATTCACCAGTAAAACCCTTAAATTGATGGACAAGGCTCTAGTCAGAATTCCCGATTTTGACCCCCACAATAAGACTATGGATATCCACACACATATCGCAACCGTAGAAGAGGAGGCAATGATTAGAGGGCTGAGGAGACGGGATGAAAAAGCGAGTTTGTTGAAACGGACCTTACATAAAGAATCTATTCCATGGGTAAAGTCACTACCACACAAGGTTAGAAATGATTTTAAACAATTGAGCCTGGCAGTGATTCGGAAGTTTGGAGAATATTCGACACTCACTGAGGGGTTTTATGCTGTAAAATCGATGACCCAGGGCATGGACCAAGATCCACGTGACTACCTCGTCCAATTTAAAAGAGCGTATTATGCAGGCGATGTGAATCAATACCACGAAGGAGATAAAATGTTCAAAATTATGTTTTTTGAATCCTTGAGCCCAGAGATTACAGAAAGGGTGAGGATGGTTTTGAATCCAGAAACCGCATCCTTACGCCGCATAGAGAGCAAGGCGTACATGGCATGGTTGTACAGAGCTAAGAATCATAATTCGGATCCAGAACACGGGGAGAGGGATAAGGAACCCAGCCTCTCAGAGAGGAATAAAAATCACCGAGCAATCCCACAATGCAGGACGGAGCAGAAACGCACGCACACATGGCAAAATAACCCAGAGAGAGGTTGGCACGAGAATGAGAGCGGCACAAAGCCGAACATTCAGGAGAATCGCAGGAGGGGGAGGTTCAGAATAGAACCATACCAACACCCCATGCCACGACACACACAAGATCAAAATTACCCACAAAGATGGCGAGGTAACAATCCAGGAAAAATTTGGCACCCAAATGGGAGAAATACTGGGCTAAAAATGTACGAGAATCGCAGGAGGGAGAGGTTCAGAGCAGAACCATATCAACACCCCATCCCACGACACACGCAAGGTTCAAATTACGCACAGAGATGGGAAGATAACCACCTAGCGGGAAGATGTTACACAGACCGCGGAGGTATGGATGCGAACATTCAGGAGAATCGCAGGATGGGAGGTCAAACACAATCGATCCAATTCCGACCAATTCCTCCACCGGCTATACCAGGAGGGAATAGAGGAATAACACAGAATGCGGTCCAAATACGTGATGAACCATCCACAGTGATTGAGAGCGGGCAGCCCATACGCGCCACGCACGCTGAAGTTTTGTTAAACCCTGAGCTCATTGGGAAATACAGGGCGGGCAAAAACGTGGACAGTGCTCCCGTAAATGACGCGCGGATCGAATACAAGGACAGGGTTGCATTGAAGCGTGATCGGACAGTACAAAAACAGACAGCAGGGACACGCCCTGAGGAGCGCAGGCATGAGCCTTTGAATGGAAAATATCCAAGGGAAACCAAAAATTATGTGGATCGGAGTGCTAAAATGGAGACGAATGTCCATGACGTATCGGGAATGGTGTTGAAATCCAACACACTCGTAAAAACAAAGAGGGCAACATTACGAAGGACAGAATTAAATCGACACACTGACTCGGCAAATGTGCATGTAATCGCAGAGAGAGCGAATGCCACGAACCAAGTGTCAAAGTGGGTCGTGTGCGCGAATTCTGGTTACGTGCAGCATAATTTTTCACCACACACTCCCACGACGCGAGAGAGTGAGAGAGGAAACTACAAAAACGAACCCGAAAACCGTGATCAAATTATCAAAGTGATAAGTGGTAAACCAGGCAACATGAGGAAGGTAACGCATAAATGCGTTCGAAACCGCTACCTAGCGTTTCCCAGGATTTAACAAAAACAAAAATGAATGTTCGTCAGAGTTATGATGTATGAGAACCGATGTAACGCAATATCGATGTTAACGTGTTGTTATTTTCTTTGCTTAATTCAAATGTAACCAGGATTTAACAAAAACAAAAATGAATATTCGCCGGAGTTATGATGTATGAGAACCGATGTAACGCAATATCAATGTTAACGTGTTGTTATTTTCTTTGCTTATTTCAGATGTAACCAGGTTAAGATCGTAATACGTGCACGCGCGTCGTAAGAAATAACCGCCGAGAGTAAGGGCGGCTGATGGGATGCATGACATAAAAAGGGGGCATTACTTTGTTTGAAAATTCGCCAGTGGCCAAATCGACCCCTGATAATTTTCAAACGGGCGGACTGTTGTGTATGTACCCCCTTTTTATTTTTTTTAATATTATTTTTTTTAAAGAATTATTCTGCCAACATAGATAATATCGTTCTTTTTAAGAGACGCGGCCACGTGGGAACGAACACGCCCCCACACTTCCACAGAGGCCCCCACACTTCCACAGATGCACGCATACCTCATTTCAAAGGAAAGAGGACATGAAAGGGGGGCAATAAGGTAATAAACTCCCCTAAATTCACACAAGAGGAACAAGGGAGGGGGGAATTGCAGGCGGGGGGTTGCAGAACCAGGAGACACGGAGGAAGAGATAATTATATTCTTAACAAAGAAACAGCATCGACGACAAAAAGCACAGATGGGTCTTTGAACCATGTTAAATACACAAGTTACCAACTTAACCATAAAGATTAAGCAAACAGTATCCATCCTCACTCCAATTGAAAACCAGACGACAATCTGAACCAGAATCGCGACCCATCATTGTTAATAAATACTGACATTATTTACCTTTAAAGAATATCTACACGGCCGGGCCGAAGCATCAAAGAATAATTATGGCATCGATTTCGCTCCAAAACAAAATTCCTAGCCGGGATATCAGATCAAATAATCACAAGAAGTCAAATAATAAGTACGGAATTAAAGTAGAAGAGAAATCAAGGGCGGAGAAGGCTCTCAAAATTAACCAAACACAACACCCATGGGAAGCGAGCAACACGGCCGCCTTTGTCTTTCCGAGAGGATCACGACACACAGGCACCAAGCCAGGAAATGACACCCATAAAAGTTGGGGCAAGGGCTCAAAGGAAATTAACACACGCCTTCGAATAAATAAGCATACGCCGGGTGCTCCCACCGTGGAAACAACCGCCTTTGTCTTCCCACAACACGGACAGCAAAAATTGCACAAGCCAGGAAATGACATTTCCATGGGAGATCGGGTCACGATGAAACATCGTGAACACGGTTTCGGCATAACCAAGCAGCAAATAAGTCGCATTTCAACTTCCAAACCAAACCAACTTAAGCTGTGTGAGACAAAGGATGTGATCCCAGAGCAAGGGAGTGAATAGTTAAGCTCGCTTAACGCGTAGGTTTTCGCGACAAATATTATTCAGTAACAAAACATGGATTCGAATGTTTTTTTTAACTCAACGCGAATCATCGGTCTGGCTAATGGATAACTTCTGAAGCAGCCGACAGGAGGCCCCCACCCCCACCCCCTTTCTTCCAGAACGACACACACAGCTGTGTCTTCAAAGCTAATAAACACACGGACAAACACGCACGCGAAACACACGGACAAACACGCACGCGAAACACACGGACGGACACACACACGGACGCAGATGGTCCACCCCCACAGGAAAGTTTTATGACACAGCCTTTGAACAACTCGGGAAGCCGAGTGGAATTTTGCGATATAAACCGAAGGAAAATCCATACAACTCAGTTCGTCAGGGGCTCTGGCCCCCATCACAGAGATATCATCTGGGCTACGAGCCCATCTTCGGCTCCACCACAGATCTTCACGAGCTCCGGCCTACATCTCATCTCGTCTCCGGGCTAAGGCCCCACCAGAGTTCTCCAGGGCGACAACCATCTCTCCTCGTCGCCGCCAACGAAGAAGCTCCTGTCATTCAGAATGACGAGGGTCGCGGAGTAGCGACGCGTAGCTACAAGCCGAGGTCTGCACCACCTGAGAAGAATCGCTACCCTGAGTCGCAGAGCTGCGAGTGAAGCCAACAAAGACGCCAACGTCCACCCTGCCACGAACGAAGCATCGCTCCTCGTCAGAGTGACGACCAGCGAACAACCCGCAGGAAAGGCGGAGATCGCTGAACGAGCGCCAACTTGCGCCACCTTGCGCCACCGTGCGCCACCGTGCACCACTTTGCGCTGAACGTGCGCCACCGTGCGCCACCGTGCGACACCGAGCGACAACGAGCGACACCCAGATCGACCAGCATCAACCCAAACCGACTCGTCATCCCGCCGTGGAGAAAAAGAGTCAAAGTCTTCTGAACGAGCGCCGCCGCTCACCTCACAGCGGAGAAAGTCTCAGCTGCCGCTCGCACAAACAACAGAGGTCGTATCGCTCCCCACATACAGACTCAAGAAAACACAGAGAAAATCTTGTCAAACCAGTTTCCTTTGTCCCAGAATCTCGCCGAAGAATTAATTAAAACAGAGCCAGATTCGCTCTCGCGCCCACACGCCCTCACCCACCATTGTATCAAACATTCCGTTAAGAGGATTTTTATACTTGCCGATGAATCTATTGACATATACTTTCGCCTCTTGGGTATAATAAGTGCTATATTACCGCCATAGGAAGTGTGTCATGCTTGTTTTCAAACTCGACCAGTCGCCGATTGTGATCGATACATGGGCGAACTAATGAGATGCTGGGTAGGAAAAGTAGAGGTTACAATTGATAGAAGTGTTTTTAGTCATTCAGTTCGTTAAATGCATAAGTGTTTATTCATTCATTTTAGTCAAATGCATAAGAGTTTCGTTATTCATATTGCATAATTGCATAATTTCACAAATGCGTAAGTGTTTATTCATTCATTTTAGTCAAATGCATAAGAGTTTTCGTTATTCATATTGCATAATTGCATAATGTCACAGCTGCATAAGTTTTTGTCGTTCATATTAGTTAATTGCATAATCTTGCCCATGAATTATTGACGCATGTTTGACCTGCATGATAGAATGTCACGTGTTTGTTAGAATAAAATTGTTATCACAGAAGCATATTGAGTGTTCTTTCCAAGTCCATGCAAAACCATCTTATTCATAAGAGCTGTATCCTGCGATGAGATATGAAAATGGAGACCTAAAATAGTATAACACACACTAGGATAATCGGTAAATGAATCTATGATAATCGCGTTATCCTGATTGATAACTCTGGATAAACGAAACTAAGCAAATTATCATAACTGCACACATTAACATAATCGCAAGCCTCCGCATAAATTACTACGATTATCTCCGTGATTATCATAATTTATGCATATAATCACATGTATTATCATAATTTATGCATGTTAATACATACACTATCATAATTAATGCGATTTGCGCATTTTTCGGAAAATTATTAATTTTTATTATTTTAATCAAAATTTCATAACCCGACAAATACAACAGCTGGATGGCAAACAACTTGTTCACAAAACAAGACATTGTTAAAATGATTTAAATCTCATTTTGGATTAGCAGGGTATATCTTTGAAAAAACACATCAGAGTAAAATCTCTATTCTTTAATCGGTTACTAAAATATTAAAAAATATTAAAATGACAAACTACTATCTAAAAAGTGACAATCTACTGTAGACAGGAGAAAAGCAGACGGTAAAGTCTGGTTTTCAAAAGGCTTACTCCATCACCACTGCAGTAACCTCTATAAAGGCCGATACTGCTGCGTGATATTTCTCAACCTATCAAAAGCCTTTGATACTGTTGACTATGATATTCTATTCACAAGACTTTGTCAAATCAAATTTTCAGACGGACTTTTCTCAAAAATTACATAGTGATAACATATCTGACAAAAATATTCAAATAACAAAGGGTGTTCCACAAGATTCCGTGCTGGGTAAAATTATGTTCTGATATTTAAACAATCTTGAACTAAACTTGAATCCCTCGAAATTAAATCTCTTTGTTGATGACAATATCATGCTTGCATCAGGTAAATCTCTAAACGAAGTCAAACAGAATCTACAACATGATTTGGACTTAATTCAATTGTCATTACTAAAATTGCTAATAAATCGGAAAATAATTAAATTCATGCTCTTTCTTCAAACAGGCAAGTTTAATTATGTTCACCTATTACGGATATCAGAAACAACATCATTGAATAAAAGGAGTGCTTCAAAGACTTGGGTCTATTTATTGATTCAAAACTTACATTACAACCCCATATTGATCACATCTGAAAGAAAATCTAAAATAGGATTTTTATACTCATTGGTTCTTTCGGTAAAGTCACGTAGGTAGAAATAAAATAAAACAAATCACGACGTTTCTATCGCAACAGGATTTTTATATAGAAACAAGCATATATTTTCCCATTCGATTGCACCTGCAAATTATTGAAGCTATAATTCTAACACTTTTTGAGTACTGTGATGCTGCTTACAGATCAGCTAATAATGAAACGCCAAACAGACTAAACCCGCTTCATCATTCTGCTCTTCTATTTGCAATGGATGTGTAATGACAGTAGAGTCAACCTGCGGTGTGACCCTATTGTCATACCCAATAAGTCCATCAAATTGCCTTTTAACTGTCCCTATAACAAGAATTGGAATAGGTGACAAAGCCTTTGCAGTTGCAGCAGCAACTATTTTGTAATAACCTTATTTCGTCCTTAACATCATAAATCTTCCTTCAAAAAGCAGAAGATTGGTGCTGGATACAAGAACATTGGAAAATGTGATTTGTAACTTTTATCCTTACCCATGTATTGATAGTTCAATTGTAATGTGCACTTTCATTGAGGGGCTGTGTTGTCTTGGTTTGGTCTGGGACTGTTTTTGTTTTACTAGCTTGCCCAACACTGCATTTGGTGTTGAAAAATCGCCACAAATTGATGTACTTATGCAAGGTGTACTTAGATTTTTTGAAATGTACTTACTTATCTTTCATATACGTTGCACTCCTATCGGTGTTTGTTGTTGTAATTTCTGACCCGCCCCTACTGGAAATCTGTACAGACGGATCATAGGATTATTCTTTGGTTCTTTCGGTTAAGTCACGTCTAAAGATAAATAAATTAAAATAAAAGCATATTACGACGTTTCGATTGCAACACAAGCAATCATCATCAGGCAAAAAAAGAGATAGCAACAAAAAATCTAACTAGAAAACTATAGACAGACATACAAGCAGACAGACATCACACGGACACACAGAGAGAGGACACATATCGGCACAAAGAGAGGGGTCGTTTCTGTGACGGTCCCTTAAATATAGAGAGGGGGGCAGGGACGGAGAGAGGGAGGGGGCAGAGAAAATTAGCATATCAATGAGTGGCAAAGTGCTGCTGCTACTCTAGTAAGATGACGACGTGGCACGGCACGCAAGCTTGTAAATTAGGAGAAAGGCACACTAAAATTAAATAACCTCGCAAAATATCGAAATGTGATGTAATACAACACAGAGAGTCGGTCAACACACAATTAACGCATAGCCTGGTTGATTACGTATCTCAAAGATTGCTAAGTTAGAGTTTAAGTGTGAAACTTCCAAAGAGAGGACACAAGGAGAGAGAACAAATAGCCAGAGAGAGAAAAAAGAAAATCTTAAAACTTCCCCGTAGAAGTGGTTCAATCTTAATTATGGAGCTTTCGTGACTGCAGGAATTATTCTTTGGTTCTTTCGGTTAAGTCACGTCTAAAGATAAAATAATAAATTAAAATAAAAGCATATTACGACGTTTCGATTGCAATATCTTTGAGATACGTAATCAACCAGGCTATGCGTTAATTGTGTGTTGACCGACTCTGTGTTCTATTACATCACATTTCGATATTTTGCGAGGTTATTTAATTTTAGTGTGCCTTTCTCCTAATTTACAAGCTTGCGTGCCGTGCCACGTCGTCATCTTACTAGAGTAGCAGCAGCACTTTGCCACTCATTGATATGCTAATTTTCTCTGCCCCCTCCCTCTCTCCGTCCCTGCCCCCCTCTCTATATTTAAGGGACCGTCACAGAAACGACCCCTCTCTTTGTGCCGATATGTGTCCTCTCTCTGTGTGTCCGTGTGATGTCTGTCTGCTTGTATGTCTGTCTATAGTTTTCTAGTTAGATTTTTTGTTGCTATCTCTTTTTTTGCCTGATGATGATTGCTTGTGTTGCAATCGAAACGTCGTAATATGCTTTTATTTTAATTTATTATTTTATCTTTAGACGTGACTTAACCGAAAGAACCAAAGAATAATTCCTGCAGTCACGAAAGCTCCATAATCAAGATTGGATCATAGGATTCTTCAAGTCTAAATAAAAATTCTGATTCTGAAAGTTATCAGTCAATCTGCCTCCTTTCCCAGTGCAAGGGCAGGTTCTACCCACGTGCTGTTCAGCAGGTTGAACCCAAGGCTGTACAAATCACTAATCACAGCATTTAGGGTACACTCTCATCAAATGTTGCAGCCACTCACATTTTTAAGACGATAAGAGTCGCCTAGATCTGGCCGTTCAGCCTGGTTCTGAGAAAGTGGGTCAGTGAGAGAGTGGGTGAGCGAGTGGGTGTGTGAGAAAATGAGTGGGTGGGTGATTGAGTGGGTTGGTGCGTGAGTCAGTAGGTAAATTTGCTGTTTAGACTATTTCTGAGCTAGTAGGTGAGTGAGTGGGTGAGCAAGTGGGTGGTTGAGAGTGGGTGGGTGAGAGAGTGGGTGACCGAGTGGGTAAGCGAGTGGTTGAGTGGGTGAGCAGGTAGGTGGTTGAGTGGGTGAAAAATTGAGTGGGTCAGCGAGTGGGTGGGGGAGTGGATAACTTGACCTCCCCCCCATCATCTAGTTGCAGCCGTTTAGCCTGCAGGATCTGTGCATTTCGTGCTTTGCATACACGACAAGCAATCAGAATATTATTCATACTGGAAGAACCCGATGAGCTATAAGGTTCTTTTCACAGATGCCCAGTCGGGATGGGTCAGAAAGTTACGACAATACAGAAACACGATACGAGTGCTATTAGCGTTTTTCTCAGAAGCAATCGGGCGACAACTGATAGCTCAATAAAGGGGCCTATCCTGTGTAAATCGATAGCAGCCAAAATAATCTGAACGCATCATGGGACCTCCTTTGCCAGTACCAAAATATGATAATAGGGTTTTCCCCTTTTTTCAAGCAACAAAACAGGTGTTAAGAGTTGTTAAAACACCAAACTGAAACCTTTTACAAGGAATCATGTCTGCATTAACCACAATACTTGTGGTCAGAATACAAAAAAAACATACATATTCTGATAATATATGCATTGTCTTTGAAACGGATTGGTCCACACCAGAGACAGCTTTCTTTTGAGCCTCGTCTCAAACGACACCAAAATGCGTACAGCACAAAGACAATGCAATATCAGAGTAATGGGAGCTCGGGGCGAGCATCTACATCATGGGACCTCCTTTGCCAATACCAATATATGACAATAGGTTTTCCCCCAATTTTTTTTTGCATTCTGACCACAAGTATTGTGGTTAATGCAAACATGATTCTTTGTAAAAGGTTTCAGTTTGGTGTTTTCATTTAACACCTGTTTTGTTGCCAGAAAAAAGACGAAAACCTATTCTCTGAACGCACGTTTCTAAATGTGGTGGGGAAAAACCGTACAAAAAATCCAGGCAACTACGAGAACATGGAAACTCCAAATATACAGCATACATCAAGCTCGGGCGCGAACCCACGACCTCCTCCATACCAGACGAGGAAGATAACATCACGCCAACGTGGCGCCTCTTTAATAAACAGATGTTCAAATTGCAAACGCAGTGGATGGATCTACGGATAAAATGTGCCACTTCACAAACGTACATTATTTTATTATTAATATTGCAGCTTTATTAATCACACCAACATGTATCATATGCTGTAAAGTGGATGTTAAAGATCGCTTTGAAATTTATATTTGACGATCTTCGCCCCCTTTGCTGTACAACGTTGACATTTGCTTTTAGAAAACCTGTAATTGTGTGGAATGCTTTGGTGTTGTCTGTCCTTGAAAAAATGCTTCTTAGCTCAATGGACTAAACTCGGGAAATAAACGTTTGAATCTTATTCTGAAAGTATATTGTCCACACGTTCCAATGCTGAAAAACTAGCCGAAAGTGACTCAATCGGAAATACGCGCAAAAGCATCGCACCCACGACTGCAAAAAAAAGACTTGTCAGAAGACACAACTCGAGTATCGAGACTCGGTGAGGTAGTCAGCCAAGTTAAGACAATTAAACAATTCAAGCAAATCAGTCAGGCAAGGGCAGGAGGCAAGCCCTGCATGGCTAGGCCCCACATCGTATTGTTGCAATGTCACAACCTGGACATCGATCCATAGCTGCTACTCAATTGATGCCCCTACGAGAGAAAGAACAAACCAAGCTTTACCTGGGTAAACAACAACCATAACAACCACGATGTCAACAACTCACCTCGGATCAAACCGAGTAACGAGCAAAGCGCTGCGGCTCCTGGAGTTTCGTGACGTCACGCAGAAACACGTGTCGGTGATTACATGACGTCACTGGTGAAGGACACCCTCTTACCGCATAAATTATTTTAATGATTTTACGTCATGTATGGGCGTGGCTTTGCTCACAGGAATTAGCCAGTAATCGGAATCGGCAGTGGGCAAGCTGACATGACGTCACGCACCGATGGCGTCACGCTGAGTGGGGACGTCAGAGAGCGAGGAGAAATATGCTGTGTTGTGTTTTTCGAGTCGTAGTTTATTTCGATTTCTTTCGCATTTCTCCTTTTATTTTACAGAGTTCCGTTGGGTTCGTGAGCTCAGCAGCAACAAAAACATGAATATTGTAATAAACAAGCACAATGCAAGGTCCTTAAGGGATATTGCGTGTACACTGCCTAAACTGTGTGTGGTATGTGTGCGCCTGTGGGTAAGTGTATCTGTGTGGGAGCGGTAGTGTAGCATTTAGTGTGATGCGCTACGAACCCAGCCACCTGAGTTCGATTATAGCTCACGGCCATCACCAGTGGCGATTATCTAACCAGGTCCTGGTACTCTACTTGGTCGATTGAGCCTTAAATACGTTCCTGGTGCGATGTGTAAACATCGCTACGAGGGAGACAAAGGCGTCCGGGCGTGGCCACCTCGTGTGCTGTGCCACCCTTCATAGGTGCTCACAGACAGCACTTGCCCAACAGTCTTTTACAGGCTATATGGGGGATCTTTGTCTTGTGTGTGTCACATGCTGATTTTGGTTTTGATTCATCGTCCTATTGGACCTGGCAGTCATCCGAAAAAAATATCCAATGTGCTGAAATATGAGGCTCCAAAGAGTGCATTTATATATTCGTCAATTCTGGGGAGAGGGTAGGTAAATTAAATTGTATTTAACCTTCATATAATCTACGCAAAATCGAGCGCTGCCATCTTTCTTTTTATCAAACACTACTAATGGACCCCGAGGGCTGGATGACGGTGAAACCACATCGGCCTTCAACATATCATTTACACATTGTTGGATTTTGTTTTAATCTGGTACACTTGTAGGGAAAACATTCTGCCTTAAAGAGCAGTGACACACCTGTTGAGATATGATGCTGGGCTAAATTGGTGCTCCCTAAATAAATAATCTCGTGATTTACTAAATATACCATAGTCAAAACTTTATTTGTCCAAATTTTCCTTCTAAATATCTGAAAAGAATTATGCTCTGATATTAAATTATTTTCTTCACGAGGTCGATACCGACTAGTTTCCAATAAACTGTAATGGAATTGTAATTTACATCCGATTTACTATCTGTATTTTTCAACCATGCTACTTGTAGGGCACGACGTCCACCCCACCGCCCTCGCTAGGCAGGTGCGGCGCGACGTCTGGCCGTTCCGCTCCTCCTCCACCGCGTCGGTTGGCTCCCGCCAGCCCCCCGCACTCACGCCCACTCTGAGGGACATACTCGTGCTCCTGGCTTTGGAGCCACACGGAGTTAGACCACACGCCCCGTGCACACCCAGCTATCGCTAACACAGGGGGGCACGAACGCTCTCACACCTGCGAGCGATTACCTCTTAACGCACGCGCACGCCGCGGCCCCACGCAGTCGCTCTACACAGAAATCACTGACACCACACCTATGCTCTGTGATAACTTTTATTCTCGGCGCAAATCACGCAATACCCGGGGGAAATATTTTGCGAGAAGAGCCTAGCCTACTGCTGCCTAAGTCCCCAGTCACTAAAACGCCCTACCACGTACCTCGTAGCTGTACTCACGGCGTCACACGGACGCTGCGGACGGCTCGAGAAGGCAGGACAGCAGGGGGGGGGGGGGGAGTCTTGGCAGCCAAGATGTTGAATATGTCTTTCGAATGGCCTCAGGCTCCCCTTTTATCCCCCTGACTTCAAAAGCCCGGGGTCGTGTTGTACTGCGCGGCCAATCGTGCGCCTACCTGTGATTACAGCCCGTTTTCCCCCCTTTTTGCCCTTACATGTAGGGGTTATTACGGGAGAAACGGCGGACAACAAACACAGGGCTGTCGGCACTCACATACACGGGGGGTCACACCGACGTCCGCATCAGTTATTGCCCATGCCCCCAGCCCTCGGAGGCGATCCCTATAAAAGGTGGAACCCAAAGAGCTCGAGTTCAGTTCGACACGAAGCTGACCAGTGAAGATCCAAGACTCGGAGATTAGGCCCTGGGACTCCCCGGTCTCGCCGTCCTTATAAGGGCCGAGCCGGGTAAGCCAGTGGCGCGGCCCAAGAGCTTCCAGACCGCTGCCCTTATCAGGGCAAGGCTGGTTAGCTGGTGCCGAGATCTGTGCTTGCCAGGGCCAGATCAGTCAGCCTCCCGTAGCCCAGTAGAGGAGGACTGGGGGACAGGACAGAGGGCTTAGTACTAGGGTGGGTTTCCCATAGTACGGGTGAAGGGGCCGATACCCCTTCAACTATTGTATCTGTCCCGGAGTTAATAAACAGTGTGTCTCAACTTCGACATCGTCTCCTCCTCTACTTACTACATCTGGTGTTGGAAGTGGTCCAAGCATGGATACGAGACGGAAGACTCGTGCCCAAGACCCAGGAGAGGATGACGACGAGGGAGGGGCAGTGCAAGACATCGCCGCCGACGTACCTGCACAACAGCTGCCGGCTCCGACATCGGCAGGGTCGTCGAAGAGGGCCGGGACGTCGACTGACGAGTTGGCGTTGGCTCACTCGCGGCTGGCGGAGCTCTTGTATGCAGCGGCCGCTATGCTGGAACAAATAACTCGCCTGGGGCCGGGAGGAGCGACGTGGCGGGAAGATGGACAACGCCCGCCAGAAACTCCCGCCTTTACAACAGCGGGGCGACTCGAAATTCCCGCCACGAAGACAGTAGGGGCGGAGGGAGGAGTCCCAGCTCGTCACGCGGGGGACGGTGCCCAGCCAGCAGCCGCCACGTCATCGGCGGAGGCGGGTCGCGGTGGCGGCCTATCAGGGGTTGCAACGTCACCACCAGCGGACGCCAGCACCGACCAAGCCCCGACCAACACGTCACTGACGGCGCGACACCCATTAGAGTCCGCCATTACTCATACAGTACGGGGACGCGCTACGGATGCTGCAAGAGGATCGGAGACGGAGCCGACATTCCAGCAACGCCTGCCGGCCCTGCAGGTATTTGTTGCAAGCGACGGCGATTGGGGGGGGTTCCAGCGCCGGTTCTTGGCCCACCAAGAGATGGCAGGCTGGTCGGACAACGAGGCGCTGTGTGCTCTCCCGGCGTTACTGGACGGCGACGCCCTGGGCACCCTCACTGCTGCACCCAAGTCGGCTCGCTCCACCATTCAGTCGGCGCTGCAGCTGCTGGCCACCGTTTATGGGCCGCCCTCCGATTGTCGCCAGCTCTTCTATGAACGGCAGAAGGGTGACAAGGAATCGCCACTCGCTTATCGCACGGCCCTGCTGTCATTGGCGAAGGACGCTTTCCCGCGTATGGATGAAGAGGGGATCGATGCGATGGTGGCCGAGAAAATTTTGCTGCTGGCTGACGATTTGGACTTCACCATCTTAGCGCAGGACGATGCGGATATGTCATCACTGCGGGCTGCAAGGCACATTCACGCCAATCTCATCTCCCAGCGGAGGAAGGCGAACAAAGCAGCTGCACGACACACCGTGGCGGCGACCTCTTCCGGAATGGAGGGAGCCTTCGCTGCGGATCGTTCTGCAGGATGGCGATCTGCCGAGCGACCGGCTCGGGACGTTCCAAGCCACCGAGACCAGCCCAAGTCCTCTGGAACGCTCGTCGTCTGCTATAATTGTGGCCTCCGGGGCCACGTGGCGTCCGGATGCCGGGCTCCTCGACAGCGCGGTGCGAGACCTGGAGCTGCGGACGGCCCTCCTCACAAGCCTTCGCAACATCCTCGGGCAAGTCATGGCACCCCACATGTTCGGCCTGCACACACACCCACTTTCCTATCACAAGGTCCGACACACGATTCTCGGGGTTTGGGTGCTGGTGCGTCGGGTCGCGGCATGTCGGGGAGGGCGCTCCAACCGGGCCAATGGTCCGAGTTGGCTCACCGAGTTGTGGCTGCATCGGCGGGGTCGTCCGTTGTCGCGGGGCATATTGACGGGGTGGAGGTACGGCTATTGGTCGATACGGGAGCTTCGGCAGAGTCGCCCGTTGCTCCCTGTCGATATACCATTTTACGCTGCGAATGGGGGCTCGTTGGGTATTATCGGTCAAATTCGAGCGCAAATTTCGATAGGGGACATTAAACTATCTGGCCCGGTGTTCGTCTCCTCCTCGCTGGCTATTCCGTGCCTGTTGGGGACAGACTTTTTGGCCAAATTGCCCATCAAAATTCTGATTGACCAGCAATGCATCGAGCTTCCATCGGGCCGACGTATGACGTTCCTACCTGCCACCCCTGCCTTGCGTGTTGCCTGTGCTACGGTACAGGCGCTTGTTGCCCGGACGGTGCATGTACCCCCGGGGGCACAGATGTTGGTACCCCTGCGCTTGCGTCGACCGTTCGATAAAGGGGTCTCTGACCGGGGCGTTATTTTGGGACCATCTAGAGCCGGGGTGAGTGGGCCAGATCTGGTGACGGCCCAGACTATTGTTAAAGGGGATGGGGACCCGTTTATCGCGGTCCTCAATGTCGGGACACGGACGGCAGTGGTTTCGCAAGGTACCGTGTTCGCACATGCGGTTCCGGTACCTGCGGAAACGCCGATCATTGGCCAGGTGGCCACCGATTCTCAAACGCGATTAGCCTCAGACGCTGACGAGGGTTGGCTGGATGCGTTGTGTGCTGAGTCACCTGACCTGTCCGACGCACAACGTGCTAGATTACGCGCCTTATTGCGAGAATTTTCCGACGTCTTCAGTAAACACAAATACGATATCGGATGTACCAAATTGCTACGCCACCATATTGACACCGGTGACAACGCTCCTATCCGCCAAAATCCTTTTCGGTTAAGTCCCGCCGAAAAGGATCATGTCAAATCGGCTGTAGATGACATGTTGAAATCGGACATCATTTCTCCCTCGACCAGCCCTTGGGGTGCACCCATAGTGTTGGTTAAAAAGCACGACGGGTCCCTAAGGTTCTGCGTTGATTTCCGGCGATTAAATAAGATCTCGGTGGCCGATGCTTATCCGCTTCCTCGAATGGACGAATCGCTGGATGCCCTCGCGGGATCGCGATTCTTTTCCACTATGGATTTGCTCTCAGGATTTTGGCAACTTCCCTTGGACGACGAATCTAGGCCCAAAACAGCTTTCCGAACGCCGCACGGCCTCTTCCAATTCAATCGCTTACCCATGGGATTACACTCTGCTCCCGCGACGTTCCAGCGCCTGATGGAATTGGTCCTCGCTGGCTTGCAATGGGAGGTGTGTTTGATTTACCTGGATGACGTTATCGTATTCAGTAAGACGTTCGAGGAACACCTTGATAGGCTTCGGGCCGTCTTTCTCAAGATGCGCGCTGATAATTAGAAATTCAAGCCACAAAAGTGCCATTTGCTGCGCGAATCTGTTAAATATTTGGGTCACATCGTCGGCCGGTCAGGTATCTCAACCGATCCCGCCAAAACGCGTTGTGTCAGCTCCTGGCCTATTCCCACCTCGGTGGGGGAGGTTAGAAGCTTCATCGGCTTTGCTTCATATTACCGCCGGTTTGTTGCGGACTTTGCTTCCATCGCTAAGCCACTACATGCCTTGACGCCAAAAGGGGTCAAATTTCATTGGGGGCCGGTGGAGAACGCCGCTTTTGTCTCTCTTCGGGATGCCCTGGTGGGGGCCCCGCCGTTAAGCTACCCCGATTTTTCCATGCCGTTCGTGCTCGACACGGACGCAAGCAATACCGGGATTGGAGGCGTGCTGTCACAAATTGTGGGTGGCGTGGAGCGCGTTGTGGCTTATGGTAGTAGAGTACTGTCCCCGGCCGAGCAGCGGTACTGCGTCACCCGCCGCGAACTGTTGGCTATCGTGTTCTTTATCCAACAGTACCGGCCATATCTGTACGGCCGGCATTTCACCGTCCGTACAGATCATGCAGCGTTGCAGTATGCCCTACGAATTAACCAGCCATCGGGGCAGTTGTCCCGATGGCTCGAGATCATGCAGGATTTCGATTTTGAGACAACTTACCGGAAGTGGATTTGCCACACCAATGCCGATGCCCTATCACGCCTGCCGATCGCCCCGGATTGCACTTGTTTCTTGGGTTCGGGCCGTTGCAAATCGGCAAGTGACGGCCAGGATCGGGTTCTTGCGGCCGCAGTTGATACTCCTTCGGACGCTGGTCCTATTTCGGAGGGTGGGAGTGATTCCCTACTTGGCTTGTCGAGTGCTGAGTGGGGTCGCCTCCAAATGGAGGATGCGACCCTCCTGGCGCTACGACGTCACGCGGAAGGATCAGGTCAAGGGAAGTCGGGCGTTGACTCATGGGGGTGGTGCCAGGGCTTACTCATGCATTGGGACGGGACGATCCGCCGTCACAGGCTGGTGGTGCCTTCCACGTTGAGGGGTAGGGCTGTATGGGCTGCTCATGAACGGCTCCTGCACCTGGGTACCCTCAAAACACTTGCCATGCTCCAGCTTAACTACTTTTGGCCGGGCATGGCAAGAGACGTGGACGATCTGCTGCGGTCCTGTACCCAGTGTGCACAACGGAAGCCGCCGGCGAAGGGAGCCAGTCCACCGCTCCAGTCCATTTCGGTCACCCGGGTTAACGAGCTGGTCGCCCTTGATATTTTGGGACCGTTTCCTTCCACGCCGAGGGGTAATAAGTACCTGCTGGTTGGCGTGGAATATTTCACGCGATGGCCTATGGCTTGGCCCCTCGCCAACCAGTCCGCAGCGGCCGTTGCGGAGGCTTTTGTTCAGGGCTACGTCCTCGACAAGGGCGCTCCGGAACAGTTGTTGACCGATCAGGGAAAGAATTTCACTAGTACCCTTTTACACGAGGTATGTGGCCTTCTGGGTACAAAGAAAGTACCTCGCCTTACCATCCACAAACGGATGGGATGGTGGAACGCTTGCATAGGACTCTTACGTCCATGCTATCCCACCAGGTATCTGAGTCCCAAAACGATTGGGATCTACGGATCGGGGGAGTCCTGGCGGCATACAGGATGGCTCCTCACGCGGCGACCGGGTTCTCGCCATTTTTTTTGATGTATGGTCGCGAGGTTGACCCGCCTGTCGCGACTCAGCTGACGATTGCCGCGCCTCATGCTAAGTCGAAAATCGCCGACCATGTTAAATTTAACATCCTTCGCTTGGCGGAGGCACGGCAGGCGGCCATGCAAAACTCTGACTCTCGCCAGAAACAAAACGAGAGATTGCGGTCGCGCCGGACTCACACGCACGAATGGCACCCGGGCGACCGAGCATGGTTGCACTGCCCCCAGGTGCCATTGGCCACCTCGGCTAAGTTGTTGCGACCATGGAGGGGCCCCGTTGAAATTGTGCAGGTTGTGCGGCCTCAATGTGTGCGCATTAAGTGGGGGAAGCGTCGGTGGTTTGTGCACCCTTCACGGTTAAAGCCATTTTTTGCTCCGCACGCTTCCTCCCACGTAAATGGCCGAACATGTGGGGAGTCCTCTGACTCCGGGGGGGCGGGATCGATGCCAGCCTCTGATCCACTAATGACTGTCCCGTCTTCAGGAGCCCCAGGACTGAAGCCCTCTTGGCTGCCAGCCTCCCCCGTGGGGGGCGGCGCTGGCACGTCCGGGAAACCGGACGACCAGGCACCTGCTGATGCGACACCTGCCACCGACTCTACCAAGCCGGCCCCTTGTGACGGGCCCGCTGCACGGACTCGCGCCAAGACGCGCCGGTTGTTATGATTAGCTTTCCGCGCGTGTTCCGTTGCTGCGGAACCCGCTCATTGTATATATGTTTTTTTTAATGGTTGTATGTGTGTGTAATAACGATGACCACGCTATCTGCTTGTTGCTTGCTGTCCATGTGAGTGTGTGCGTGTGTTGGGAATGGACGGAGAGTCTGCTGTGGTTGCTGAGTTTCAAAGGGAGTGTGTGCGCTGCTGCGTGGAGTTGTTATCTTGATGGTAAAGTTAATTATTAACGTGGGTCACCGTGCGCGATGGGCTTAATTGAAAAAAAAGAAAAAAAAATGTTTTTTTTGGGCTGTATTGTGCTGCGAGGTGCTGTGTGCGATGCGGTCGTTGCATGAGTGGGAATAACTGTGTTGTGGTTGAAAAGTTACGACGGGATTGATGGTGTGTTGGTCGCCTGCAGATTTGCTTGCTATTGCGCTTCAATGTACGCGTGTGATCGCGATATGCTGATTGCATGTGCTGTTATACCGTTCTGTATATGTGTTGCGGTTCCGGGTGGGGGGTTTTTTTTTTTTAGGGAACCATCGGTTGATGTTACGCTTGTTCTTGTTATTGTTACTGTTACGAGGCACACGTGTATTGACGGTGTTAATCTTTATTCTTGGGGGTTGAGGGATTGTTGCAGCCGGGACGGCTGCGAGCTGTACAGGGGGGGGGTGATGTAGGGGTTATTACGGGAGAAACGGCGGACAACAAACACAGGGCTGTCGGCACTCACATACACGGGGGGTCACACCGACGTCCGCATCAGTTATTGCCCACGCCCCCAGCCCTCGGAGGCGATCCCTATAAAAGGTGGAACCCAAAGAGCTCGAGTTCAGTTCGACACGAAGCTGACCAGTGAAGATCCAAGACTCGGAGATTAGGCCCTGGGACTCCCCGGTCTCGCCGTCCTTATAAGGGCCGAGCCGGGTAAGCCAGTGGCGCGGCCCAAGAGCTTCCAGACCGCTGCCCTTATCAGGGCAAGGCTGGTTAGCTGGTGCCGAGATCTGTGCTTGCCAGGGCCAGATCAGTCAGCCTCCCGTAGCCCAGTAGAGGAGGACTGGGGGACAGGACAGAGGGCTTAGTACTAGGGTGGGTTTCCCATAGTACGGGTGAAGGGGCCGATACCCCTTCAACTATTGTATCTGTCCCGGAGTTAATAAACAGTGTGTCTCAACTTCGACATCGTCTCCTCCTCTACTTACTACACATGTATAACGGGCGTCTGTGACGCAGGAGAAGTTAATGGAGGCAACACGTATTTATTACAATTAAATTCAGTACAGCAGAGTAACGACTAACACTTGGAGAGGTATCGGCCTCTTCACCCAGTCTATTAGAGGAAGTGTTCTCCAGCTAACGCTCCCCGTGAACTCCCTACTTCCCTCTATCCCAGACCTTCCCCATATGTAGGCTAGCTAACCTGGCCCAGATTCAGCGCAGGTTCCGACCCTCAGCCACACGAGTCTGGCCCTTACAAGGACATCAGACCTCGCTGCTCTGAGGTCGCCACTGGCTTGCCCTGCTCGGCTCTTACAAGAACAACAGAGTCAGGGTAGTTCCAGGTCTAGCTAGCTGGCTTTCAGTCTTCACTGGCTCTTCATCTTGATCTGTACCCAACGACTGCCACGAGCTCTCTCGCCTTATATACCAACATGCCCTCGAGGGGCGGGGCTGTGTGGGATCCCAGCCTCTCCTCCACACAGCCCCCCAGGGTGGTAACCGTTTGCGGACGTGGATGTAGACACCCCAGTGTAACTGCCCGTTTCTCCCCGTTATGTAACACCTCTACACATGGAGCGTCACAGCTGGTGCTTCTACGACCCATTGTCCGTCCGTACTCATGAATTAATTACTCACCCTTGTTAATCCAGAATAACGCTCGACTGGTGAATACACACCCTGCGAGTGTGTAATCGGTATGGGGGTTGGGGTAGGGGGGGTCATGGCACTGCAGGTATTGTGGTCTATGCAAACATGACTCCTCGTAAAAAAGGTGTCAGTTTTGTTGCCAGATAAGAGGGTAAAAAACCAATGATCATATTTTTTACTGGCAAATGAGGTACCAATGGTGTAAACGCTTACCCCGAGCTTTCATACTCTGATGGTGCATTGTCTTTGAGTGGTGCGCTTTTTAGCGTCATCTGGTCCAACCCATGTGAGACTAGGCTCTAAGGAAAGCTGTCTCGGGTGTGGACCAATCAACTTCAAGGACAGTGCATACATTATCAGAGTTATGTTTTTTGTTTGCATTATGACTGCAAGTATTGTGGTCCATGCAAACATGACTCCTCGTAAAAAAAGGTGTTAGTTTTTTTGCCAGATAAGAGGGTAAAAAAACAATTATCACCTCACTTCATGTCACTGTAGCACTGTATATAACTGACCTTCAATTTGTTCAAATTCACTGCTTTGATACTTTTTTCTTTTCTGCTTTCGGTCGCTGGGATTTAAATACATTGGAATTCGATACAATATCTGGAAAATCACCGAGAAATGTCTATTTTACCATACTCTAATCGGACAAGAATGTATTTTGTAACCGCGCATAACGTCACTCCACAGGCTGCACCCCCCCTCCCCTGTCATAAATATTCATGAGCGGGTGGATTTTTACACTCACGCAGAAGAGGGGGGGGGGCATGTGGAGTGACGTTACACGCGTTGCACACAAACAGACATTGATGGCTCATTATAGTAGTAATAATATAGAAGCATAAATTAGACTTAGCTTGTCTCACTTTCAATAAAGAAACGTCAAACTTAAAGCGAATTTTCGAAAAAATATTATTTCCGCTCTACTTTCTGCGTGAGTGCGAAAATCCACCCGTTCATGAATATTAATGATGGGGGTTGCGGCATGTGGAGTGACGTCACGCGCGTTTCACACAAACATTCTTGGCTCATAGTACTGATGGTAACACTATGTAACACAATTTTAGTTTCTGGGTAGTCAGTGTTATTTAGTAATTGCTTATGCCTAAAAAGTATAGAAAATGGCTATTATTCCCCACAAACTTTGCTTTTATGACCAGGACAGTGATATTTTGAAATTGACCTATTTTCCATGAGAAAACTGGCGAATTTGTGTCTTTTCGTTCACATAAAATCAGATATAAACAACATGAATAAAAGTTAACATGTCTTATATATTAAAGTCTCTGCGTGCGTGCACTTGCGAGGTATTTGGCTCTCAAACGGTGGCCTATAAGTCGAAAAATGTTTGACGGGCAGCACGCCCTAAGGCCCGCGGTGGGAATAGGCTATTCCGTTTCACCATCCGTAAACTTTAAATTAGTTACATTAGCGATTTAGTGCCATTATTATTTTAATTATTTACTTATTGCGCGAGCTCGACCGTACCAACTGACAATTTTTGCGTGGGGGGGGAGCGGACCCTGCCAAGTGATGTGCGTGTAGGTCCATGTGTGTGTCTGTCTTTTTGGATTGGACAACGCCCGATGTGTGTGTG
The DNA here is from genome assembly GCF_015708825.2 of Lethenteron reissneri. NCBI lineage: Eukaryota > Metazoa > Chordata > Hyperoartia > Petromyzontiformes > Petromyzontidae > Lethenteron > Lethenteron reissneri. The sequence continues at coordinate 9,532,374 of NC_083841.1, read as the reverse complement.
TACGTCGAAGTGTTTGTGTGTGTGTGTCAGTACAAGTGTGCGTGTCAGTCCATTTTTGTCCATATCAGTCGCTGTGTGTGTGTTAGTCCATGTGTGTGTGTTACTCGATGTGTGTGCATGGCTTCATCTGAGTGTGTAAGTCAATGTGCGTTTGTGTGTCTATGTGTGTCAGTCGATGTGTGTGTGTACGTCGATGTGTATGTGTGTGTCAGTCCATATATGTGTATGTGTCAGTCCATACATGTGTTGTGTGGTAGAAAAGGACGCTGAAGCCGGTCGTGTAGAGGCTGACGCCAAACTGTTTATTCAGGGCTTACGCCTAACTCGGGGGAAGGGGTTAACACAAGGGTTATTAACTAATCTCCCCAGGGGAAGGGTACTGAGAGTTCCCTACACCCCACCAGGCTATCAGGCTCTTCCCACAGCACTGACCGAGGGTTCAGCCAACTCGGCCAGCCGGGTAAAGCAGCCCTTTAGCCTGGCTCTCTACCCTCTATCCCGGAGCCCCCTACTTCCCTAACACTCACTCCTCTGACCCACAGCGAAGCCCCCGTCCACGTCACGGGTCTTCCCTCAAATACCCCGGGGGGCATGACGTCACTTTACCCTGACGGCATTCCACCGAGGCGAGTGTGACCTGACGTCAGCACTCTACTCCTCAACACATGTGTAAGATGAGAGTTCACCGACGAGCGCCGATCAGTGGATAGGCTCCAATGCTTGGGCCATCACCCAATCAGAGGGATGGGCCGAGGTTAGGGGCGGAGCTCAAAAGGCTCTGGGGAAGTAACCATCTCGAAGGTTCGTGAGGGGGCGTGGCTGTAGGCGGAGATTGGTGACGTAGGCCAGGGGATATAAGGGGAAGCGGAAGAGAACTCGGGGTCAGTGTGTGGAGTCAGAGAGTGGGACCACGTTGCTCGCCTCCGGGACGCCAGCGGCCACGTGACGGGCTGGGGGCTTCCTCCCACCGCACCGCCTGTCAGCGGCGCGCGGGAGCGGGAGAGGTTGAGAGGGAGCAGGCGCGAGTAACCACCCAGCCGCGCGGAACGGAGTGCAGCTGTGTCAGAGAGAGAGAGAGAGCAGAGCTGTCCAGCTGTGGGAAATAAATAATAAAGATGAAGACACAAGCCCAGATCGTCGTCGCAGTGGTTTATTTAACTTGTGTGTGTAAGTCAATACATGTGTGTCACTCGATGTGTGTGTGTAAATCAATGCGTGTGTGTGAGTCGATATGTGCGTGTTAATCGATGTGTGTGTATCTAAAGTAGATGTCTGTGTGTCACAGTCCATATGTGTATGTGTGTGTAGGCCAATGTGTGTGTCAGTCTATATATGTGTGTGTAAGTCCATGTGTGTGTGTCTTAGGCGATATGTGTGACCAGCTAGTTGTGCCTCAGGCTTGTTCCATCTGGCCCGGCCCTCTAGCTGCTACCGTAGGCGCACACCAGGCTCAACATCCCTGGTGAGTCGGTACAGTCAGCAGCTGCCAACGCCGAACCCCGGGCGGCAGTTAACTAACCCGGAAAACTCAGCTTGTCTGAGCCTGGGCGTGTGGAACCCCTGGTGGAGGAAATTCCACCAAAACGGGTCTTTGGACCTTCCACTGCAACCAGGACCATCTCAAGTCGTCTTGACTACGTCTTGCCACTGGGTACAGATGCGGCTGGTCGAGAGAGTGAGGTTGAATGCTGCGCAAATCACCCTCACTTAAATCCAAGTTCTCTGCGCAAGTCATGGCACTTTTTTACCATCGTCATTATCCAAGTCCTGTGGCGATGGGTGAGCGACGAAGCAGGCACGGATATGCTGGAAGCTGTAGCCGCAAACCTGCACGCAGGCGGCTCAGGATATTGGTCGTTCCCTCACTGGACCGAAGCAGCAGTGAAGTCCGGCAGCACCCTGAGTGACTGAGCAGCCCTATTCAGGATCGCACTGCTCACCTCCGTAGTGAGGAAAGGGTTAGAAAAGGTACCCTAAACATTGTCTGCTTCAAAACATCCTGGCCAGCCTACCGCAGCTGGCGGGATCCCATACTTGAGGTCGAAAAACAAAAAGAAAAAGAAATAAAATGAAAAAGACCAAAGTGATACCACTCACTGTTGGCGCCTGGAATGTGCGCACTTTGATGGACACATCTAGATCAAAAAGACCTGAGAGACGCACCGCCCTCGTGGGCAGAGAGCTCGCCAGATACAATGTGGATGTTGTTGCCTTTAGTGAGACCCGACTGGCCGATACTGGACAAGTGATTGAAGTGGGTGCAGGTTACACATTCTTCTGGAGCGGACGTGGCCAGGAGGAGAGACGTGATGCTGGTGTTGGTTTTGCAGTAAAAAACCACCTGGTCAACCAACTGGCAAGCCAACCCAAGGGGATAAACGACCATTTAATGACCTTACAGCTCCACCTATTGGGTAAAAAGGCGGCCACCATCATCAGTGCCTATGTCCCTACCATGACCAACTCTGACGAGATCAAAACCAAGTTTTATAATGACCTGGAAGTCATTATTGCTGCCACAGCCAGCTCGGACAAATTCCTGATACTGGGTGATTTCAACGCCAGAGTTGGAAGTGACCATCAATCATGGAATGGAGTCATAGGTGCACATGGCATTGGAAAATGTAACAGCAACGGTCTTCTGCTGAAAACATGCTCTGAATTTGACCTGCTCATCACCAACACGATATTCTAACTACCAAAGCGCAAGAAAACTTCATGGAAGCATCCTCGTTCACGCCACTGGCACTTTATTGACTACGTCATCATGAGGAGGAGCGACCGGCACGATGTCAGGGTGACCAAGGCAATGTGTGGTGCTGAATGTTGGACTGACCATCGTCTCATCATCTCCAAACTTAACATCCGGATTAAGCCTCCCAGACGCCCACAAGGAAAAAGACATGTCAAGCGTCTTAACATCACTCGCCTACAACAGGAACACACCAGACTGGCCTTTGTTGAGGCTCTAGACCATCACCTGGAGTCTCTAAGCTTCGAGCATACAGACGCTGAGGCAGACTGGACTGCTCTCAAGACCGTGCTGCATTCTACAGCCCTTGAATCACTTGGTGTTCCATTACGTACACATCAAGATTGGTTTGATGAGAACGATGCAGAAATCCGAGCACTCCTTGACGAAAAACACCGCCTGCATAAAGCATATCTGAATGACAGCAGCTCAAGTTTAAAGAAAACTGCCTTCCTCAACATTCGCAGGATTGTCCAGCAGAGACGCCTGGCTGTGCGCAAAAGCTGAGGAGATTCAATCCTACGCTGACAGTAACAACACCAAGTGCCTCTATTATGCACTCAAGCAGGTCCATGGTCCGCAACACTCAGGAACTTCACCTCTCCTGAATTCAGATGGAACAACACTCCTCACGGAGAAGGACAAAATACGTGCAAGGTGGGTCGAACACTACAGCGCGGTCCTCAACCGGCCATCATGCAAAAATGAGGAGGCAATTGCGAGACTGCCTCAAGTTGAAATAAACCAGTCCCTGGCGGTTCTACCATCCATTGAGGAAACCAGCAAAGCCATAACACTCCTCTCATCAGGCAAAGTTCCAGGGTCCGATGCCATTCCAGCAGAAATCTACAAGGCTGGAGGGCCTCGCTTAGTCGAGAAACTGACCGACCTCTTCCAGTCTCTGTGGAAATTAGAAGCCGTTCCCAAGGAGTTCAAGGATACTACTATAATCAATCTATATAAAAGGAAAGGCAATCGGCAGGACTGTGACAACCATAGAGGCATCTCCATACTATCAGTCGCTGGCAAAATCTTGGCACGAATCCTTCTGAACCGCCTAATTGTCCACCTAGACCAGGGTCTGCTACCTGAGAGTCAGTGTGGTTTCAGAAAAAATCGCGGAACCACTGATATGGTATTTACTGCCCGGCAGTTACAGGAGAAATGCCAAGAACAAAATGTTGATCTATATATGGCTTTCGTTGATCTAACAAAAGCATTCGACACAGTCAGCCGGGAGGGCCTATGGAAAATCATGGCCAAGTATGGGTGTCCAGACAAGTTCATTAGCATCGTGCGCAATCTCCATGATGGCATGATGGCCAGCGTCAGAGACCAGCAATAACTCTCTGATCCGTTCCCAATCACAAACGGGTGAAGCAAGGCTGCGCTTTAGCGCCAACGCTCTTCAGCATGGTGTTTTCTGCCATGCTGCAAGACTCATTCCAGAACCACAACACTGGGATTAACTTCATCTATCGTTTTGACGGTGGGCTATTCAATCTGTGGAGGATGCAAGCCAAAACTAGAGTGGAGGAAGTCACTGTTCGAGAACTTTTGTTTGCTGATGACTGTGCTCTGGCTGCTGGCTCAAATAAAGATCTACAGGACAGTATGGACCACCTCTCCTCAGCTTGCAACAACTTCGGCCTAACAGTCAGCACAAAGAAGACTGAAGTCCTATACCAACCTGCTCCTGGGAAAACCCTACACTGAGCCAACCACCTTTGTGAATGGGCAAAAGCTTTCAGCCGTTGACAAGTTTATTTACCTTGGTAGTACACTGTCTCGCGCTGTGCACATAGATGATGAAGTTAACATCAGGATTTTCAAGGCCAGTGCAGCCTTTGGACGTCTACGTGACTCGGTATGGGAAAGGACTGGCATCAAGCAGGAGACAAAACTGAAGGTCTACCGGGCTGTTGTCTTACCAACTCTTCTGTATGGGTGCGAAGCCTGGACAGTTTACCAGCGCCATGCCAAGAAATCGAATCATCTCCACTTGAGCTGTCTGAGGAAACTGCTGAGGATCAAGTGGAAAGACAGAATCCCTGACACGGAAGTCCTCAGCAAGGCAAATATCCCCAGCATCTACACCTTGCTTGCGAAGGAACAGCTTAGATGAACTGGCCACGTGACCAGAATGCCCTACGCGAGACTTCCAAAACAAGTCTTCTTTGGTGAGCTGAAGAATGGCAAGCGAGCACAAGGTGGCCCCAAAAAGAAGAAGAAGAAACGGTTTTAATCGCCATGTAAGTTTGCACAAACAAGGAATTCACTATGGCGGGACGGTGCATACATTGAACAAGTAGGAATCTTAACTTATATAAAAGGTATACACTCTAACTATACTAACGTTACAAGGTATAAGTAATACCAAAGGGCTAAAATCTTTAAAATTATGAATAAGTAGACCTTATAAAATGCGAATGTAAAATGTTAATTAGCCGTATTAAACAATATTAAAATACAAAAATACAAATAAGATTACACGTTGTAAGTATGGAAAGGTGTAATTATGTAGATAAAATGTTATAGTAAGTGTAACAGTCATTTTAAGTGTAAAAGTCATTTTAAGCCCTTGGCCTTGTTGAGGAGGCCAACAGCAGATGGGAAAAAACTGTTTTTATGACGTGAGGTTTTGGTCTTGATGGACCGCAGCCTTCTGCCGGAGGGGAGTAGCTGGAACAGAGAGTATCCAGGGTGCGAGGAATCGTCCGCAATCTTCCTCGCTCGCTTCAGGGTCCTCAAAGTGTGCAGGTCCTCAAGGGTTGGTAGATTACAGCCAATCACCTTCTCAGCAGTGCGGATGATACGCTGCAGTCTGCTCTTGTCCTTGGCAGTTGCAGCAGCGTACCAGACGGTGATGGAGGAGGTGAGGATGGACTGAATGATAGCTGTATAGAAGCACACCATCATTGTCTTTGGCAGATTAAATTTCTTCAGCTGCCGTAGGAAGTACATTCTCTGTTGAGCTCTCTTGATAAGGGAGCTGATGTTCAGTTCCCACTTGAGGTCCTGGGAAAGAATAGTGCCCAGGAAGCGGAAGGACTCAACATTGGTGACTGGGGAGTCGCACAGGGTGATGGGGGTGAGTGGGGCTGTATTCTTCCTGAAGTCCACAACCATCTCCACGGTCTTAAGAGCATTAAGCTCCAGGTTGTTCTGGCTACACCAGGTCACCAGGTTGTCAGCTTCCCTCCTATAGTCAGACTCATCCCCATCAGAGATTAGCCCAATGAGGGTGGTGTCGTCCACAAACTTCAAGAGTTTGACAGACTGGTGACTGGAGGTGCAGCTGTTGGTGTACAGGGTGAATAGCAGAGGGGAAAGGACGCAGCCCTGAGGAGATCCGGTGCTGATTGACCTGGCGGCAGAAACTTGTGATCCCAGTGTGACACACTGCTTCCTGTCAGACAGGAAGTCTGTGATCCATCTGCAGGTGGAGTCTGGCACGTTCAGCAGGGAGAGCTTGTCCTGAAGCAGGCTAGGAATGATGGTGTTAAAAGCCGAGCTAAAGTCCACAAACAGGATCCTGGCGTAGGATGCTGTGGAGTCCAGATGCTGTAGGGTGAAGTGGAGGGCCATGTTAACTGCGTCATCCACAGACCTGTTGGCTCTGTAGGCAAACTGAAGGGGGTCCAGTAGAGGGTCTGTGATTGGCTTTGAGGTGTGCCAGGACCAGGCGCTCAAAAGACTTCATTACCACGGAGGTAAGGGCGATTGGTCTGTAATCATTTAATCCTGTTGGCCTTGGCTTTTTGGGCACTGGAATGATGATGGAGGACTTGAGACAGGCTGGTACATGACATGTCTCCATGGAGGTGGTAAAGATGTTGGTGAACACTGGAGACAGCTGGTCCGCACAGTGCCTGAGGGTGGCTGGAGAGACAGAGTCCGGCCCAGCTGCTTTGTGTGGGTTCTGCCTCTTGAAAAGTTTTTTAACTTCTCCCTCCTGAATGGAGATAGTTGTCTCTGTAGTGTGGGGTGGGATAGGGGCCTCTTGGGTGGGAAGGGGTAGTTCAGGACAGTCCAATTGTCTTTCAAATCTGCAGTAGAACTCGTTCAGGTCGTTGGCTAGGCGGGAGTCGTTAGTGGTGTGGGGGGCTCTGGGCTTGTAGTTGGTGATCTGCCTGAGCCCTCTCCAAACAGAAGCAGAGTCGTTAGCAGAGAACTGGTGTTTTAGTCTCTCTGAGTACAGTCGTTTAGCCTCTCTCACCGCCTTGCTAAACCTGTTCTTCAACTCCTTGAATCTGTCTCTATCCCCACTCCTAAACGCTTCCTCCTTCTCCAACCTCAACCTTCTGAGCTTTGCTGAGAACCAGGGCTTGTTGTTGTTGAAGTTCACCCTGGTGCGTGTTGGAATACAGCAGTCCTCACAGAAGCTGATGTACGACGTCACAGCCTCTGTGAGTTCATCCAGACTATTGGTAGCAGTCGTGAACATATCCCAGTCAGTACAGTCCAAGCACGCCCGCAATTCCTCTATAGCCTCACTAGTCCACTGTTTAAATGTCCTCACAGCAGGTTTACAGAGCTTTAGTTTCTGCCTGTATGCAGGAATTAGGTGGACCATGACATGGTCAGAGTGTCCCAGTGCTGCTCTGGGGACGGCGTGGTAGGCTCTACTGACTGTAGTGTAACAGTGATTCAGAGTGTTCCCTTCTCTGGTAGGGCATTTAATGAATTGTCTGTATTTGGGGAGTTCGTGGCTGAGATTACCTTTGTTAAAGTCGCCAAGTACAATAACCAGCGAATCTGGATTTGCTCGCTCCACAGTTAGAATCTGGTCAGCGAGCATGCATTGGGCCTCTTTAACCTGAGGTCCCGGCGGCAAATATACTCCGACCAAAATGAACGACGTGAACTCGCGAGGCGAGTAGAATGGTTTACAGTTTATAAAAAATGATTCAAGGAACGGAGAACAATGTTGCAGAATCACTGTGACATCTACACACCAGCCACTATTAATGTAAAAACATATACCACCGCCTTTCGTCTTGTCGGAGAGTGCTATGTCCCGATCCGATCTTACGAGTTGGAAGCCTGCCAGTTGTAACGCAGTGTCTGGGATCATATCACACAGCCATGTCTCTGTGAAGCATAAAATAGAAGATAAAATAAAGTCTCTGTTTTTCACCATCAGTAGCTGAAGTTCGTCCATTTTGTTACATAGTGAACGTACGTTGGAGAGGAAAAAGCTCGGAAGCACTGTTCGGATCCCGCGTCTGCGTAGCCGTACTAGAGCTCCCGACCGTTTACCCCTTCGGCGTCGTTTTGCTGCTTGAGTAAAGCCTTGCGTGGTTGTGACTAGAATGCCCACTAATTCTGTCGCTGGAAGCAGAAAAGTGGGAAATAAGTCCACAGGAGTTGTTTCCCTGATGTTTAGAAGTTCGTCTCTTGTCAGAGAACTCCGAAAATCTTGGCAGAACACTGAATTAACAGACAAAACAAGACACAACAGGGCCCACCGACTGGCTGAGGCTACCATCATCAGCGCCATCTTCTTACCAGCACGGGTGTGCTGAGCAGCAGGCCTCTCTCGCCGGCACGGGTGTGCTGAGCAGCAGGCCTCTCTCGCCAGCACGGGTGTGCTGAGCAGCAGGCCTCTCTCACCAGCACGGGTGTGCTGAGCAGCAGGTCTCTCTCACCGGCACGGGTGTGCTGAGCAGCAGGCCTCTCTCACCGGCACGGGTGTGCTGAGCAGCAGGCCCCTCTCACCAGCACGGGTGTGCTGAGCAGCAGGCCTCTCTCACCAGCACGGGGTGCTGAGCAGCAGGCCTCTCTCACCAGCACGGGTGTGCTGAGCAGCAGGTCTCTCTCACCAACACGGGTGTGCTGAGCAGCAGGGCTCCCTCACCAACACGGGTGTGCTGAGCAGCAGGCCTCTCTCACCAGCAGGATGTGCTGAGCAGCAGGCCTCTCTCACCGGCACGGGTGTGCTGAGCAGCTAGCCCCTCTCACCAGCACGGGTGTGCTGAGCAGCAGGGCTCCCTCACCAACACGGGTGTGCTGAGCAGCAGGCCTCTCTCGCCGGCACGGGTGTGCTGAGCAGCAGGCCTCTCTCACCAACACGGGTGTGCTGAGCAGCAGGCCTCTTTCACCAGCACGGGTGTGCTGAGCAGCAGGCCTCTCTCGCCGGCACGGGTGTGCTGAGCAGCAGGCCTCTCTCGCCAGCACGGGTGTGCTGAGCAGCAGGCCTCTCTCACCAGCACGGGTGTGCTGAGCAGCAGGCCTCTCTCACCGGAACGGGTGTGCTGAGCAGCAGGCCTCTCTCAGCACGGGTGTACTGAGCAGCAGGCCCCTCTCACCAGCACAGGACACAGGTGTGCTGAACAGCAGGCCTCTCCCAACAAAGGTGTGATGAACAGCAGGCCCTTCTCACCAGCACAGATGACTGAACAGCAGGCCTCTCTCTCACCAGCACAGGTGATCAAGCAAAACAAGACAAAAACAGGGTACACCGACCGGCCGAGGCTGCCATCATCGGCGCCTTGAAGAGCTTTGGATTCGACCTGAAAAGCTGGAAATCCCTAGCACAGGACCGACCTGCCTGGAGAAGAAAAGTACAGGACGGTGCAGTCCTCTGTGAGAGTAGGAGAAGCTCCTGTGCTATCTTGAAGAGGAAGCAGCGCAAATCTACCAAGGAAGGACGTGTGGCTGCACCTCAGAGCTCTACATCCTCCCTGACCTGTCCAGTGTGCCACAGAGAATTCCGGGCTCGGATTGGCCTCTTCAGCCATCTGCGCACTCATCAAAACCCAACAAAATGACAAACGTGCCATGGTCATCATCAACTTTGATGGACGAACAAGAAGAAGAAGTGTGTGTAAGTACATACAGTGAGGGAAAAAAGTATTTGATCCCCTGCTGATTTTGTACGTCTGCCCACTGACAAAGAAATGATCAGTCTATAGTTTTAATGGTAGGTTTATTTGAACAGTGAGAGAGAATAACAACAACAAAATCCAGAAAAACGCATTTAAAACATGTTATAAATTGATTGCATTTTAATGAGGGAAATAAGTATTTGACCCTCTCTCAATCAGAAAAATTTCTGGCTCCCAGGTGTCTTTATACAGGTAACGAGCTGAGATTAGGAGCACACTCTTCATGTTTTCGGAGTCCCTCACCCTTTGCTCACGATCCTTAAGGACCTTCATATGATGGTGAGCGGCCCCATGTCAAACTACGTGGCCATCAGTCAGAGCCATTCCCTCGACCCCTTGGGTTGCGACAGGGATGTCCTTTGGCTACCACATTATTTAACATATCTTTTGACCACGTAGTTCGTGAAGCCTTCAATGGCTGTACCGGAAGAATTACCATATGGTACAGATAAAATGGGAGGCTGATCGATGCCAGGGTGCGGTCAAGGGATGGCTCCCTATTGCTCAACCATGTTATGTATGCCGATGCTCTGGTGATTTCTGCTCACTCAGAGGAGGAGTTAGAGGCACTGCTGCTGAACCTCGAGCTTGCCACTAAGAGGTGGGGCCTTACCATCAGCCCCATAAAAACTAAGCACCTGCCTGAGTATGTTGCCCTATCGGACAATCCAGCCCCACAAATCACAATTGGTGTTGCGGCAGTTGTGGAGAGATTGGAGAGATTCCAATACTTGGCCAGTGTGCTCATGACCGGCTCCGGTTTAACAGCAGAGGTCTCACTCCAAATCAGTCGAGCACCATTATTCATCGGCTGCGTTATGCTGTGGGGAAGCTACCTGGTCTCTCGCTCCACATGAAGCTCCAGGTCTTCTCGGCCACGGTAATTTCCTCCCTTCTCTACGCTTGCAAACGTGCACCCCCCTAATGGAACATCTTCGCATTTAGGCTAGCCTGCTAACGATCCATCATGGGTTTAACCATATGTGTGTGTGTGCATCTAAGTCGATGTGTTTCTATGTTTGTGGGTCGATGTCTGTGTGTAAGTCCACGTGTGTGTCTGCCTTTTTCGCCCGGGCGAGCGGTACTTAACGCTAGTTTATACTAAAGTGTAGAGGTGTAATTGCGCATGGCTACGAATGTTGAGGTGTGATTATGCATGGCCACGGATGGCCAACAAACACAAGGGGCGGGGTTACGGCCGTACACAAGGGTGGCGCTCGCACCGACGTCCGAATGTGCATCCCCCACGGGCCCCCCCTCGGGGGGAGTCCTATAAAAGGTGATGAGCTCGAGGGCTCGAGGTCGGGACTCAGCTTTAACCAGAGAAGACGGAAGACCTGCTAGTGTAGGCCCCAGAGCTCCCCTGGCTCGCTGTCCTTATAAGGGCCGACCAGGGCAAGCCGGTGGCGTGGCCCCGAGAGCCCAGACGAAGCTGGTCTGGTGACTCAGGGAGCCGGGATCCCAGCTTAACCAAGCTGGGACAGATAGCCTCCCCTAGTCCCGTAGTGGAGGAATTGGTATAGGTTAGAGGGGTTAGCTGTCGAGAAATCCCTGTAGCCAAGTGACCTGTAATAACTGTGTTGGTGTAATAAATAAGTGTGCCTCCGATCCTGTCGTCAAGCCTCCATATACTTACTACATCTGGTGTCAGAAGTAAAACGTCCAACGATGGACACACGAGGGACGACACGTACCAAGGAGTCGGAGATGGAAGACGCCGCGGCCGAATCAACACCAGAGATGGCCGGGGTCGGATCGGAGCAGCCGGGGCCGAGTACGCCCGCGCCGCTACGACAAGAGGGGGGGGATGCGTCGGCTGAAGGACTCCGGCTGGCCCACTCCCGCCTGGCGGAACTGCTCTACGCCGCGGCCGCCGCGTTGGAGGAGATCACGCGGCTGGGGGCTGGAGGGGCAGCGCGGGTCGACGACAGCAGCCGGCGCGCGGCGACGTTTCCCGCCACCCCGACGCGGCTCGCGGTTAAATTTCCCGCCATCACTACAGTGCGAGCGGACGGCGGGGCCGGCCCACGTCACGTGACTGCTGAGCGCCAAGCACAAGCCGTGACATCATCAACACCGGCCAGCGCGTCAACATCAGAGCGACCGGCGATGCCATGCGCACAGCCCGCCCACACTGTATCATCGGCGGGGAGCGACGGAGAGCGATCTGCAGCCACGGACGTCGCCTTACAGCAGCGTCTGCCGCCTCTGAAAGAATTCGTAGGCACAGACGGAGACTGGGGCGGCTTCAAGAGGCGGTTCATCGCTCATCAAGAGATGGCGAACTGGACGGACGCCGAGGCTCTACGCGCGCTGCCGGCGATGCTGGACAACGACGCTCTGGCTACCCTCACCTCGACGCCTAGGGAAAAGCGCGCCACTCTACACCTGGCGTTGCAGCTGCTGTCAGCTGTCTATGGGCCGCCTTCGGACTGCAGGCAGCTGTTCCACGATCGGCATCGGGGCGCTAACGAATCGCCCCTGGCCTTCCGGACGGCTCTCCTAGCCCTGGCGAAGGCTGCTTTTCCAAGGATGGACGAGGAAGGAGTGGATGCCATGGTGGCTGAGAAGCTGCTGCTACTCGCTGATGAGCTGGACGTCAACGTCCTGGCTCAAGACGACGCGGAGATGTCGTCCCTGCTGATTGCGCGCCACATACACGGGGGCTTGCGGTCCCTACGTCGAAAGGCGGCAAAGGGAGCGGCCGGCCATGCCATGGCGGCCACCGCCCTCCCGTCGGAGGAGGTCTGCGGGGTGGAGCGGCGAGGGGAATGGAGATCGGCGGCGCCACAGGCTCGGAATGGACCGAGCCGCCAGGAGCAGCCCAGGACATCTGGGGCGCTCACACGCTGCTACAACTGTGGCCTGCAAGGCCACGTTGCGTCAGGATGCCGGGCTCCCCGTCAGCGCGGGGCGACACCTCGCCAGGACGCCACGCCGTCTCCTCCCAAGCTCCAGCAGAGAAATACGGCGAGTCGCGGCACCTCACATGTTTGGCCCACGCACACATCCGACACACACTCACGTGCTCAACTAAACAGGGCTCCAAATTCCCCGTCCGTCGCGCGCGATTGTTCTGTAATGCGGCGAGCGCTCCAACCAGGTCAGTGGTCGGAGCTCGCCCATCGTGTCGTTGCTGCGTCGGCGGGATCATCGGTTGTGGTCGGTCACATTGATGGGGTAGAGGTGCGGATTTTAATTGACACAGGGGCATCGGCGACCATTATATCTGATTTGATTCATAACATCCTTCCCGTTCAAAGTCGTCCCTTGCTTCCTGTTGACGTGCCATGCTATGCTGCTAACGGGGGCTCGCTGGGCATTATTGGGCAAATCCGCGCCACTATCTGCATCGGAGACATTAAATTATCCGGGCCTGTTTTGGTTTCCTCCTCACTCGCGGTTCCGTGCCTGTTGGGGACGGATTTCTTGGCCAAAATGCCCATCCGTATCCTGATTGACCAGGGGTGCATTGAGCTCCCATCGGGCCGACGCGTTACTTTTTTGTCTTCCCCCACCACGGAGCGTCGGGCGTTTGCCACCGTGCAGGCGCTCGTGACAAAAACTGTGCACGTACCTCCGGGGGCTCAGATGCTCGTCCCTCTTAGGTTGCGTCGGCCGTTTAATGAAGGGGTTGCGGATAGGGGGGTCTTGTTGGGACCATCTCGGGCCGGGGTCAATGGACCCGATTTGCTCGCGGCTCAGACCATGGTGAGAGGGGATGGGGACCCCTTCATTGCAGTCCTTAATGTGGGATCGCGAACGGCCGTGGTTCCTCAAGGGACCGTGCTTGCACACGCAACGCCGGTACCCTATGAGGAACCACTCGTGGGTCAGGTATCCACCGATCCTCCGTCGCGACCGCATTCGGACTGTGATGACGGATGGCTGGATGCGCTTTGCGCGGGTTCAGTGGACCTGTCCGACTCGCAGCGCGCGCAGCTGCGAGTTCTCCTGAGCGAATTTGCTGACGTTTTTAGTCAACACAAATTTGATATTGGTTGGACCAAATTGCTGCGACACCATATTGACACGGGTGACAGCGCGCCAATCCGCCAAAATCCCTTTCGGTTGAGTCCCGCCGAAAAGGATCATGTCAAATCGGCTGTTGATGACATGCTAGCCGCCGATATCATTTCCCCTTCCAACAGTCCGTGGGGCGCGCCGATCGTTTTGGTGAAAAAACACGACGGCTCACTGCGGTTTTGTGTCGACTTTCGGCGTCTGAACAAAATCTCTGTGGCAGATGCGTACCCGCTTCCTCGAATGGATGAGTCGCTCGATGCCTTGGCAGGGGCGTGATTCTTTTCCACCCTCGATTTGCTATCTGGATTCTGGCAGCTTCCTCTGGATGACGAATCAAAACCTAAGACTGCTTTTCGTACGCCGCAAGGTCTCTTCCAATTTAACCGCTTGCCGATGGGTTTACATTCTGCGCCGGCAACTTTTCAGCGGTTAATGGAATTGGTCTTGGCAGGTTTGCAATGGGATTCGTGTTTGATTTACTTAGACGATGTCATCGTCTTTAGCAAATCCTTCGAGGAACACCTCCAGAGGTTGCGTGCTGTTTTTCTCAAAATGCGGGCTGCCAATTTGAAATTTAAACCGCAGAAGTGCCATTTACTCCGCGAATCGGTGCGATATTTGGGTCACATTGTTGGGCGCTCGGGGATATCCACTGATCCCGCCAAAACGGAATGCGTCAGCTCCTGGCCGACTCCCACCTCGGTGGGAGAGGTCAGGAGTTTCATTGGGTTCGCATCGTATTATCGACGATTTGTGGCTGACTTCGCTACGATTGCGAAACCATTGCATGCCTTGACGTCCAAGGGAGTCAGGTTTCATTGGGGGCCGGAGGAAGAGGCTGCTTTTCGCGCCCTCCGGAATGCTTTGGTGGGGGCTCCGCCGTTAAATTACCCCGATTTTTCACAACCCTTCTTGCTCGATACAGATGCAAGTAACACGGGCATCGGGGGCGTGCTGTCCCAGCTCATTGGGGGCGTAGAGCATGTGGTGGCTTACGGTAGTCGGGTACTGTCTCCAGCCGAACAGCGGTACTGCGTTACCCGTCGGGAATTATTGGCGATTGTTTATTTTATTCAGCAGTACCGCCCGTATCTGTACGGTCGGCGGTTCACCGTCCGTACAGATCATGCGGCACTACAGTACGCCCTGCGGGTTCAACAATCATCGGGCCAGTTGTCTCGATGGTTGGAGATTCTCCAAGACTATGACTTTGTCACCACATATCGTAAGGGTGTCCGCCACACGAACGCTGACGCCCTGTCACGATTGCCACCCACTTCGGAGTGCGCGTGCCTCTTGGGTTCGGGGCGTTGTAGGCCCCCGAACGTCACCACCGATTCGGTCCTCGTGGCCGCTACCGATGCGCCTTCAGCTTCGGGTCCTATCGAGCAAGAAGGGAGGGATTCGTTGCTGGGGTTGTCGGTCGCGGAATGGGGACGCCTCCAAATGGAGGACACCTCCCTCCTCGCTCTGCGCCGTCGCGTCGGGGGGGCTGGTCAGGGGGTGGCGAACGTTGACTCGTAGGGGTTGTTCCAGGGTCTTTTAATGCACTGGGATGGAAAAACCCGCCGCCAGCGGCTCGTGGTGCCTGCAGCATTAAGGGGTAAGGTGGTATGGGCTGTTCATGAGCGGCTTCTGCACTTGGGGGTTCACAAGACCTTTGCCACGCTCCAGCTAGATTTCTTCTGGCCGGGCATGGCAAAGGACGTGGGGGATCTCCTGGGGTCGTGCGCGCAATGCGCGCAGAGGAAGCCACCTGCTAGGGGGTCCAACCCTCCGCTGCAGTCCATAAAGGTTTCCCGGGTTAACGAGCTCGTCGCTCTGGACATACTCGGCCCATTTCCCGCTACGCCCAGGGGCAATAGGTATTTATTAACGGGGGTCGAGTACTTCACGAGATGGCCTATGGCCTGGCCCCTGGCCAACCAGTCGGCAGCAGCCATCGCGGAGGCCTTTGTCCAGGGCTATGTCCTCGACAAGGGTGCTCCGGAACGGCTGCTTACTGACCAGGGTAGGAATTTTTCTGGTAAACTCCTACGCGAGGTGTGCGACCTCTTGGGTACGGAGAAGGTTCGGACCTCTCCGTATCACCCACAAACTGACGGGATGGTGGAACGGCTGCATCGGACCATCACGTCTATGCTGTCCCAGCAGGTGTCTGTATCCCAGACGGATTGGGACCTTCGTATAGCCGGGGTGTTGCAGGCCTACAGAATGGCTCCCCATGCGGCCACCGGGTTTTCCCCTTTCTTTTTAATGTATGGGCGCGAGGCTAACCCCCCTGTGGCGACCCAGCTCAAGCTCTCGGCGCCCCAGGCGAAGTCTAACTTGTCCGAACACGTTAAATTTAACATCAGCAAATTGTCTGAGGCGCGGGAAGCGGCCGCGCAAAATTCTGATCTCCGCCAGAAGGCGAACGAGAGGCTTCGGTTGGGGCGGGTACAGGTGGTCAAATGGAAACCGGGGGACAAGGCGTGGTTGCACTGTCCCCAGGTGCCGCTGGCAACCTCGTCAAAATTGGTACGGCCGTGGCGGGGGCCAGTGGAGGTCGTACAGGTCTTGCGGCCGCAATGTGTTCGCGTCAAATGGGGGAGGCGCCGGTGGTATGTGCACCCCTCAAGGTTGAAACCATTCATCGCGCCGCCCCGGGGTTCACACGCACACACGCATGGCCAAACGTGTGAGGGTTCCGCCGACTCCCCGACGTCGCTGCACTCGCCTAACTTGACATCAACTGTTCCGTCCCCAGGTGCAACAGGAGTGACGGGTCCACACCCACCAACCCCTCCCGGAGGGGTCGGGGGTCACTCGGCAGCGACGCCTGACTCTCTTGTACCCGGACCGTCAACAACCGTCACTGAGCGTGCCGGGACGGGCCCTTGTGACGGGCCCGCCGCGAGAACGCGCGCCAAAACGCGCAGACTGTTGTGAGGTCGGCCGTTGGGGGGCCTTGCGGACAATGGGAGGGGTGGCGTCCGGAGTGTGTATATATGTTGGTTTTGGGGTGTTTATTCGGGGGGAGCGCGTCGGGTTATTTTTTTCTCTCTCTCTCTCTCTCTCTTCCTGTTGTTGTTCTTGTTAAGATTCTCTTGTTCTTGTTAAAAATTACGCGAGGCACACACACGGGGTTTTCGTGAGGAATGCACCTTTATTCACGTTTTTTTTGCAGCCAGGGACGGCTGCGAGCTGTACAAGGGGGGGTGATGTAGAGGTGTAATTGCGCATGGCTACGAATGTTGAGGTGTGATTATGCATGGCCACGGATGGCCAACAAACACAAGGGGCGGGGTTACGGCCGTACACAAGGGTGGCGCTCGCACCGACGTCCGAATGTGCATCCCCCACGGGCCCCCCCTCGGGGGGAGTCCTATAAAAGGTGATGAGCTCGAGGGCTCGAGGTCGGGACTCAGCTTTAACCAGAGAAGACGGAAGACCTGCTAGTGTAGGCCCCAGAGCTCCCCTGGCTCGCTGTCCTTATAAGGGCCGACCAGGGCAAGCCGGTGGCGTGGCCCCGAGAGCCCAGACGAAGCTGGTCTGGTGACTCAGGGAGCCGGGATCCCAGCTTAACCAAGCTGGGACAGATAGCCTCCCCTAGTCCCGTAGTGGAGGAATTGGTATAGGTTAGAGGGGTTAGCTGTCGAGAAATCCCTGTAGCCAAGTGACCTGTAATAACTGTGTTGGTGTAATAAATAAGTGTGTCTCCGATCCTGTCGTCAAGCCTCCATATACTTACTACAAAAGTAATATAAAAATTACGACAAAAATTTGAGAAGCGAGTACTTTTTCGAAATTTACGATTATACTGTAAATCACTTTCACGAATCAGCCCCCAAATGTAGTCTCCCGTCATGTTCTCGTTATACTGTCCTTGGTAGCAGCATTCAAAGTCCAGTATATCCTGGTGGAAGCGCTCGCCTTGCTCCTCCGAGTCCGCTTCCATGTTCTCCTTGAATTTATCAACATGAGCATCAAGGATATGGACTTTGAGGGACATCCTACAGCCCTTGGGTCTTTCGGTAAAGTCACGTAGATAGGTTCAAAGAAAATAACAAAAATAACAAAAACTATGACGTTTCAATCACAACACAAGCGTTCGTCATCAGGAAGAAAAAATACTGCCTCAGCAGCTGTCCCCCTCTTTGTTCTTCCTGATGATGAATGCTTGTGTTGCGATCGAAACGTCATAGGTTTTGTTATTTTTTGGTATTTTATTTGAACCAATCTACGTGACTTTACCGAAAGACCCAAAAATATAAATTCCTGCAGTCCCGAAAGCTTTAAATCAAGATCCTATAGCCCATTGTGCCATAGTTCTACACCAGAGTCTCAACGAGCTCCACATAGTTTTCGACCTTGTGATTGCCAGGAAGCCACGAACCACTGCGACAAAGCTGTTCCAAGCCGCTTTCTCCTGACTAATGAGCTTCTTGGGGAATTAATTGCACTCCAGGATCTTCTTTATCTGTGGTCCGACGAAGACACCGGCTTTGACCTTTGCCTCAGACAGCTTAGGGAAGAAGTCTTAAAGGTATTTGAAGGCTGCCGACTCCTTCTCTACAGCTCTGACAAATTGCAGTGGTGGCATCAGCACCTTCTGGGGGTCCACCAGTGGCTTCCACTTGATGTTGTTCCTCCCCACAGAGAACTCAGTCTATTGTAGTCAGTCCCGCCTGTGGTAGTGCACCTTGGTGTCCCTGCTGTCCCAAAGGCAAAGATAGCAGGGAAACTTGGTAAAACCGCCTTGGAAACCCATCAGGAATGCCACCATTTTGAAGTCTCCGATGACCTCCCAGCCGTACTCATCATACTTTAAGGCGTCCAGCAAAGTCTTGATCCTGTTGTAATCCTCTTTGAGGTGCACCGTGTGAGGCAGGGGAAGAGACGGGTACTTGTTACCATTATGGAGCAGCATGGCTTTGAGGCTCCTGGATGAACTGTCAATTAAGAGGCGCCACTCATTCTGGTTACAGACGATTCCGATTGCCTCGAACAGACTGGTCACATTGTGGCAGAAGCAGAGCCCATCTTGATGGGTCAAGAAGCTGCAAAAAGGTTGGTGACGCTTCCTCTGATTTGCGACTTGCACACTTTCATCCAACAAGTTCCACTGCTTGAGCCTGGGCGTCAAAAGCTTGGCATTGGACTTGGTGAGACCATAATCTCTGATAAAGTCGTTGAGGTATTTTTGGTTGGGGTAGTATGGGTTTCTCTCCTCAGCTGTACCTCTGAAATTGTCATCTGCATATACGTCTTCATCGCTCTCTTCTAAAGACGGCTGCTCTCTCTCCGGAGGAGTGGGTATGGGTAGCTCATGGCAGTGTGGCATCGGGGCAATGGATGAAGGAAGGTCCGGATACGTGATAGAAGGTGCATTTTTGCCAGTCCGACGTTTGGAAGGGTCCACCATGCAGAAGTAGTAGTTGATGGAGTGGTCAGTGGGTTCCCGCCAAATTCTTGAGATAGCGAACTTCATGGCTTTCTTTTCCCCTCTGTACCATCCTACAAAAATACATTTATTTCACCTATGACTAATGTGTAAGAAATTCTCGCAACATTTTTCATATATGATATATATTTTTTAATAACATTGAAAATTGTAAAACATTTGAAAATTAAAAACTTTTACAACTTAAAAAAATAGAACAAATTTTATAACATAAAATTCCGAGTAACAATTGTCCATCTTACCTTCCAAAGTATTTTTGCATTGCTCGCAGCTGAAATTAGGTGCCCAGGGTTTGTCTTGATCCCCGACAGGCATGCCGAAATATTCCTTGTAGGCCTCACACATCTTAGCAGATGCTTCCACAGAGTCCTTTTTTGTTCTTGTCTTGATAAATTGGCCGCAGACATAGCAAAATGCATCTGCCGGATGCCATCTCAGAAAAATATCGATATGTATCCACTTAGGCAGCTGGAACTAAACTGAACTGGTGGGCGTAAGGCCCCTGTATTTATACTACTATTTATATTATACTGGAAAGTTATAGAATGTTCTAGAAGTTACTCTAAATTTACTCAGCACTGAACATATCTGGAATGTTCTGGAAAATAGGTAAATTTCAAAATATCACTGTCCTGGTCACAAAAGCAAAGTTTGTGAGGAATAATAGCCCGACTCCGCTATCGCGGCTTCGCGAGCTTCACGAAGCCTTTCTAGTGCAAGCCTGAGGGAGGCTGAGCACGAAACAGCTTTAGCAAGGAGAGCCACCACCTGGTCCTCAATAAGTGGCTCAGGGTCTCTCGCGTACATCACAAAGAAGGGGGAAAGCCCGGTCAATGCATGTGGTGCCTAGCGATATGCCCCTAGGAACCCCGGAATGTGCAAGTCCCAGTCCGTCTGATCATCATTTACAAAAAGGCACAACATTGCGGACAGCGTGCGGTTAAGCCTCTGGACTTGTCCATCACACTGCGGGTGGTATGGTGACATTCGAATTTTCTTAATGCCCATGATATCACAGACATTTCGCAACAGTTTAGCCAAAAAATTCAGACCCCTGGGGGGCCCTTGTTCAATACATAGCTATGGAGAAAGGTTTCTGCTATGGTCGCAGCCGTTTGGTCTGGTATCGGTCATGCTACGGGCCAGCGTATGCAATACTCCGTCCCCACGTGCAAACATTTATTTCCCATTGCTGTTTTCGGAAATGGATCCAGGATATCCAATGCTACTAGCTCGTTTAAACTTTACACTGCGATCGACTGCCGTAGAGGCTGTATGGGTTGGGGAGGTTTCCTTTTCGCACACTCCTGACAACAATTTACCCACTCGCGTACATCCTTCGACATCCCTGGCTGATAATATCGAGCCTGCAGCGTGAGCAATGTTTTTCGGTGTCCCAAGTGCATTAGTTGTTCCGCTTGCACTTCACGTAGCAACTGTTGCCGCAAGGGTTTCGACACCACTAGGCAATGATGCTGCATCTTCGCGTTCCACCTCATCAGAAGTCCTCCCCATGTGATAAATGGAGCCCCCTTTTCATCATTTGAGCACATTCAGCTGCTTGTGCAGCGAAGGACTGTAGTTTCATCTTCTTTTTGCAATCGGATCCATTCAGTCCTCATCAGCCCGAGATCATGATCTGCGTACAGTAAATGCTTTTCTATTTTTGCTGCATTTATCGACGTCACCTGTCTCGGCGAGTCAGGGAGAGTCGCTTTACACCGTGCTGCTCCCGTAGCACATGCACTTGGGTCTTTGCATGGCAATTTTGACAAGGCGTCAGCATTACAATGACGAGTATCCTTCCTATGTGTCACATCGTAAGAGTACTCCTGGAGTTTTTCGCCATTTGTCCCCAGGGTTTATCCATTTTAAGTGAGAATTGTATGCCATATGATCGGTCCGCATGGTAAACCAGCAACCATATATGTAGGGCCGAAATAATCTGACAAAATTAACTACTGCCAAGAGTTTTCTACGAGTGATCCAATAGCATTGTTCAGCAGAGGAAAGCATGCAACTCCCGAATGCAATTGTAGTGGCCTAATAAGACGACGGAGAAGGTTGATGGAGGCAACACGTATTTATTACAGGTAACTTCAATTACAGCAGATTAGCGACCCTGACACTCGAAGAGGTAACCGGCCTCTTCATCCGTTTTATCGGGGGAAGTGTTCCCCAGCTAACGCCTCACGTTAACACCCTACTTCCCCTACTCTAGACCTCCATCCTGAGGAGGCTAGCTAACCTGGCCGAGCTTCGGCACAGGTTCCGACCACCAGCCACACGAGTCCGGCCCTTAGAAGGACATCGGCCCTCGCGGCTCTGGGGTCGCAACCACTGGCTTGCTCTGCCCGGCCTTCAAAAGGGCAGCGGGTCAGAGGAGTCCCAGGGTCTAGCTAGCTGGCCTTCAGTCTTCACTGGTTCTTCGTCTTGGCTGGGTCGAACTGCCTCTCTGCTCTCCGGGTCCCACCTTATATACGATTTCCCACCGAGGGGCGGGTTTCTGTGGGATCACACAGGCCCCCCAGCCCCCTCCCCTCAGGAGGCCCTGGGCGTACATCACACGACCGCCCAGAACAGGTTTGTACCGCTTCCCACAGAGAGATAGGGCTCTGTGGGATCACACGCGTCCCACAGCCCCCTCCCCTCAGGAAACCTGGCCAGAGACACGATCACCCACACCGGTAAGTATTGTAAGTCGGCCGATTTGGCGTGTGTGTGCATCAATACCACCACCACCACCACACAATTACAACTTCTGTTGTTTTCCCCTGTATTTGTGACAGGACCACACCTATACCGACATCACTAGCATCTGTATTAAGGATGAATGGTAGCGAGAAATTTGGATATGTTAGTGGTGGAACATCAGTTAACCTTGAAAAAAGCGCTTTAATTGCAGCTTCCTCTTCCTCCGCCCACCAGAATCGCACCCCTTTTGGTGTGAGGGCGTGCAAGGGTTTCACTACTGTAGCGAACCGGGATACAAATCGCTGATAGTAGGAAACAAATCCTAGGAATCGCGGCACCTCCTGTACAGAAGTGGGTGTTGGCCAATTTGTTACGGCAGGGTCAGTTACTACCCCTTTACCGCTGACCACGTCTCAAATATGTAACTGAGCCCTGTACAAAATTACACTTGGATGGTTTTTTATTATTTGGTTCTTTCTGTAAAGTCACATTGAAAGAAAAATAATAAAACAAAGTGAATAAAAATAATAATAATAAACAAGAAAAAACACTAATGTCGACTGTAGCCTGGTTCTTAATTGGATTGAGTGTAATGGCAGTCTATAATGTAGACTGTAGCCTGGTTCTTAACCTCGGTGAGCATACTGGCAGTCTATAATGTAGACTGTAGCCTGGTTTTTACGCTGGTGAGCGTATTGGCAGTGGATGATGTAGACTGTAGCAATGGTTATTAAACTGAGTGTACTGGCAGTGTATAATGTAGACTGTAGCCTGGTCCTTAACCTGAGTGAGCGTACTGGCAGTCGCAAATGTAGACTTATTCTTGGTTTTCTACGGGGAAGTTTCAAGTTTATCTTTTTCTCTCTCTCTGGGTTTTTTTGTTTTCTCTCTCTGCCTGTGTATTTAGTGTATTTTTTCTGTCTCCACTCGTTTTTTGTCATTCTTATGTTCTGCTCTGTCTGTGTGTCTCCGTTCCTCTTGTTTTATGTTTTGTCTCTCTTTGGACTTTTCACACTTAAATTTTAACTTAGCAATCTATGAAATACGTAATCGACCAGGCTATGCGTTAATTGTGTGTTGACCGACTCTCTGTGTTGTATTACATAACATTTCGATATTTTGCTAGGTTATTTAATTTAGTGTGTTCTTTCTCCCTCTTCCCTAATGTTCAAGCTTGCGTAATTGACCACGCGTCGCCGCACTCATTGACATGTTAATTTTTTCTCTAACCCCTCCCTCTCTCCGCCCCCGCCCCCTCCGTCTATTTAAGGCAGGGGTCCTCAAACTTTTTAAACAGGGGGCCAGTTCACTGTCCCTCAGACCGTTGGAGGGCCGGACTATAGTTTAAAAAAACTATGAACAAATTCCTATGCACACTGCATATATCTTATTTTGAAGTGAAGAAACAAAACGGGAACAAATACAATATTTAAAATGAAGAACAAGTAAAGTTAAATCAACAAACTTGCCAGTATTTCAATGGGAACTATGGGCCTGCTTTTGGCTAATGAGATGGTCAATGTCCGGTTCCATATTTGTCACTGCTAGTCGTAACAAGTGATGCAAGTGTGCATCCGTTAGTCTAGATCTGGTTGGAGATTTCAAATGTTTCCTTCTGGAAAAAGTCTGTTCACAGACATAAGTGCTGCCAAAGATGGTTGCCATTTTGAGTGCATGGTTCCTGAGATGAGGATATGTCTCAGAGGGGAGAGATGCATAGAAATTATGAAGGCTGCTTGACTTGAATGCGTCTTTCAGAGAGTCACAATTCTGCAGTTCAGCCAGTTCCATTTGGTAAATTGTATCCACATTTTCAATGTCAATAGAAAATGGGTTATGGAAAAGCTGTATGTCCTGTTCATGGAGATGAAGCTCTTTAAATCTAAATTGAAACTCCTTTTGCAATTTTTCCAGTGAATCCACACATGTTTTGTTTGGGAATGCAACCAATGGTTTTTCCACTAACAGATTTTGAGTTGTGGGGAGATGGCAGAAGTTTTCCTCCTTCACTTGTTTGATGAGGAGGCCTAATTTTACTTCAAATGCTTTGACATGTGATTGCATATCACAGATGAGCTTCCCCTTTCCTTGAAGTTGCACATTGAAACTGTTGAGTAGCTCTGTTACATCTGTCAGAAAGGCAAGGTGCCATTTCCATTCTGCATCATTGAGCTCTGGTGCTTCTTTGTTTTTTGAAAGCAGAAAAGCTGTAATCTGTGGAAGTAAGTCATAGAAACTTTCAAAACTCTCCCTCGACTCAGCCAACGGACTTGTGTGGTACAGAACATCTTCATAGTCAACATTTAGCTCAGACAGAAATTCCTGAAATTGCCTGTGGTTTAGTGCATGAGCTCTAATGAAGTTAACGCAAGATACCACCATTTTCATAACAGAGTCCCACTTCAGTGATTTACTACACAGCGCTTGTTGGTGGATGAGGCAGGGTATGGCTATTGGATGAGAATGGTTATGTTTGTCCATCTCTTGGTTAATGCGAGCAATTACTCCTTTCTTAGACCCCACCATGCTCGGAGCACCATCAGTTGTCACACTGGCTAGTTTAGCCCAGTTCAGCTCCAAACCATTCACAGTTTGGCAAACCTTTTCATAGATATCCTCTCCTGTAGTTGTTCCTTTGATGCTTTGCAGTGCAGCAAGCTCTTCTGTGACTTCGAAATAGTCATTCGTCCCACGAATAAAAATTAGAAGTTGTGCAGAATCACGAACATCATTGCTTTCGTCGAGTTGCAAGGAAAAATAGGAAAGTTTTTTTGTGGAGTTTTGCAAATGCTGATGCAAATTGTCTCCCATTTCTTCAATCCTCCGTGTAATTGTAGGTCCTGACAGACTCACTGTACTAAATAAATCGGCCTTCTCTGGACACATCTCTTTGGCAACAGAAAGAAGGCATTCTTTAACAAATTCTCCCTCCACGAATGGTCTGCCAGTGCACGCTATTAGCTTGGCAACTTGAAAACTTGCTCGCAGTGATGAAATATTTAGCTGCTTCTGATTCACAAAAGTATTTTGCTGAGTTGTCAATGTATTTTTCAGTTTTAATATTTTATCTTTTCTCACTTCTCCGACCAAACAATCGTATTTATCTTTATGTTCAGTTTCATAGTGTCGACGTAAATTGTATTCTTTGAACACAGACACTATATTCTGGCATATCAGACACACAGCTCTTTCCTTGTACTGCATGAAAAAGTAATCATAAGTCCACTGTTCTTTGAATATCCTACACTCCGAGTAAATTTTTCTCTTTCTTGACATCATTGTTTCCTAGGGAGTCAACATTGCTATTAGTAAAATGCCAATATATACACAGCGCTACAAAAACAATATACCAGCAATAACTTTGCCCACACAGAGACATACAGACTGCACTGCCCATCAATGCAGTCTGATTGGGGGAACTCCGCTTTTACCCCAGGCTTACACTGGTGCGGGTGCCATTAATAAGTTAATTACACCTGCAGTTTTGTTCACAGATCGCAGTGCGATCTGCGAACTCGCATAGGAATCTGATCGCATGGGGGAGAAGACCCATGCGATCCGATTCCACTGCAGGAAAAAATAAGGCACATGTGCCTTTTTTCTTCCGAATCTAATGCAAGTTCAGCCATACAAGCATATGGCTGAACTCGCACTGCTCAGAGATCGCAACAGTATGAACCGGGGCTTACACAACATACAACATATAACCTCATACAACTGAATAGCAATCAGAATATAAATGCACTTACTGTCATTTAAATTGGGTTTCCTACTCCTCGGCTGTCTGTCACTGACCAGCACGGGAAAACAGCAGGCAGCCCCTCCAGCCCAATTAGTGACCATGGGCCGGATAAATGTCCTCGGCGGGCCGCATGTGGCCCGCGGGCCGTAGTTTGAGGACCCCTGATTTAAGGCCTCGCCACAGAGACGATCTCCCTCTCTGTGCCTGTGTTACTCTATGTATCTTGGTGATATCTGTCTGCTTATATGTCTGTCTATAGTTTTCTGGTTAGATTTTTGTTGCTATTTCATTTATACCTGATGATGATTGCTTGTGTTGCAATCGAAATGTCGTATGCTATTATTTAATTTATTATTTTATCTTTATACGTGACTTTACCGAAAGAACCAAAGAGTTATTCTTGGTTCTTTCAGTTATTAAAAAAAATACAAATAAAAACAAAAAACAAGACGATTCTATCGCAACACAAGCAGTCATCAGGAAAAGGTGGGCTTAGCCTCTAAAGGCAAACTATACTCTTTGTTTTTTTCGGTAAAGTCACGTAGTTGAAAACAAAATAAAATAAAAACAACTAAATTAAATCACGACGTTTTGGAAGCAACACAAGCATCTGTCATCAGGTGTGACCGCCACAGCAAAATTACTGTAGCGTATGAAGAGAGCTATTTAGAGACACATGTTTATATAGGGTAATGGGGGGGGGGAGCCAAGGGGTCGGGGGGGGGGGCATGTGGCAGGCCGTGTGGCGTCGCGGGCGGTTGGGCAGGGGATTAGCATGAGTTAAGCCGATAGATAACCATCTTTTTTCTTTGTGATGCCAGGGGAGGTGTATGACGGATGTGTCGGTGGGGGAAATGGGGAGGAGGTGGATGGGGGAGACAATTTCTTTGCGCTAATGAAACACTGTTGTACATCAAAATTTCTTAGTGAAGGTGGTGTATCAGGCTGGGAGTAAAAGACTGGAATATGGATATGGCTGAAAAATTATAAGGCAGCTAAAGTTTGACTTGGTTGATGACATCCTTCCAATGATTGCTTAATTTGAAACCATCCTCTCGGTTGAAGTTGTGTCTATGTTTGTATATTTGGATGGCTTCATAGACAAATCTCTGGTAGTATCCAGACGGCTTGCAGAGTACTTTAGTATCGGAGAAAACAATATCATGAGAACCCGCTGTGTTGAAACAATGATCAGCTACGGCAGAATAATTTGTCCTACCGTGTTTTAAATCTGACTTGTGCTCGCGAATGTGATCAGATATATGTCGTTTCGTTTCCCCGATATAACAGTCACCACAAATGCAACTCAGTTTGGAGACACCGGGGTACTGTAAGTCAGGAATGACATCCTTTACGGATGGGATCAGATCACGGATTTTGTGCATTGTACTGAAATGGACCTGGATCTTGTGTTTGTTTAGAATTTTGGAAATATTTTTGGTAATGCCTGCTATGTATGGCAACGTGATGATTTTGATCGGAGTCTCAAGGGGTTGTTTCTCCATGGTGGGAGAAACAGCTTTGCGGATAGTACGGTCTGAATATCCATTCATCTTAAGGGCCAGGTGTACATGTTCCAATTCACTGGTCAGGTGGTGTTCGTCAGAGATGCAGTGGGCCCTATGGTACAGTGTTTTGATGAGGGAATTATTTTGTGCCGAATGGTGGTGGGAATCAGGCTTCCAATAGGAATCTGTGTAGACAAAATGTCCCAAAGAGCCATTGGACCTTCTCTCAAACAGAACATCCAAGAATGGTAGCTTGCCATCCTTCTCCACTTCCATGGTGAATTTGATGGATGGATGTATAGAGTTAATGTGGTTGAGAAATTGGTTCAATGCTTTTAGGCCACGTGGCCAAATGACGAAAGTATCATCCACATATCTCTTCCACAGGGAAGGTCGCAGGGTGGATGTCTGGATGACGTCTGTCTCAAATTTCTCCATGAAAACATTGGCTATCACTGGTGACAAGGGGGAACCCCTAGGGGTGCCCTCATTTTGTTTGTAGAAGGTACCATTCCAGGTGAAGTACGTGTTGATGAGGCAGTGCCTAACCAGCGCAGGGACATCAGAGTTCAGTCCATGTTGGACTGTCTTCAAGTATTGTTATGGTGTCTGGCACTGGAACCTTGGTGAATAGAGAGACCACATCAAAACTGACGAGGACATCATCAGGGGACAGTGAAATATCCTTGATTATAGAGACCAAGTGAGTTGAATTCAGTACTGCTGAATTGGTTTTGCCAGTAAAGGGAAGCAGAATATCCGATAGAAAAGGGCTAGTTTGTAGGTAGGTGAGTTGATCATGGACACGATGGGCTGTAGTGGGGTACCTTCTTTATGGATCTTGGGAAGACCATAGAATCTGGGTGGTCTGGCAGCCGAGGGTTTTAGAGAGAGCCATTTGACTGGTTCGATTAAGGAATTCGAACTGGTAATGATCTTGTTGGTTTTAGTAGTTAGGCTATTAGTCGGATCTCTATTGATGTTGGAGTAGCTGCCATCATTGAGTAGGTCCTGGATTTTGTTGTCTTATGTGGTTTTATCCATGATGATAGTGGCATTGCCCTTGTCGGCCGAGAGGATGACTATGTCATCCCTCTTTTTCAAATTTGCGAGTTCATAGCACTCGTTTTTGCTGATGTTCCTCATGGGTTTCATTTTTGAGGATTGTGGCAATTTCAGCTTTAGCAACGTCTGTTTGGATGTCTCCTAAGCCGTTGAGAGCTACATCGACTTGGGAGATTATATCCTCTACTGGGATATGCTTAGGGGCAACTGCGAAATTCAGTCCTTTAGCTAGTACCGATTTTAGATTGTCAGAAATTGGGATGTTATTCTGATTAATAACAATCTTGTTGACATCTAACTTTGTAATGTGTGGTTCCGGCTTCTTCTTTGATAGGAGGTTGAATTTAGCGATCAAGTTAGCTTTGCATTTTCATTTTATTTTGTTTCCACCTACGTGACTTTACAGAAAAAACCAAAGAGTATGGATCCTTGCAGTCACGAAAAGTTCAAATCTCGAATTAAAGGCAAACTGTTTATAAAGGTTTAGAGATGGGCATAGCCTAAGTGTGTCAGCAGCATGGACAGGGCAGCTAATGTTAATGTAGGAGAAAGCAATGCCAAAGCAGTGGGTCGATACCAATCAAAGGGCCGCCAGGCAATCATTTGCACCTCACTCCACATACCCACACTGCTGATGGGGGAGGTTGACAAGAAAACACAAATCAAATCATGACCCAAAGTGGTTGATGACATCGTTCCAATGATTGCTGAGTTTATAACTATCCTCTCAGTTGAAATTGTGTCTGTATATATGTGTAGTGAGTTCTCAGTGAGTCAGACGACGTAGTTGAGGCACACTATTTTATTTAACCAAAGGTGGTAACAATACTTGAAGGGGTAACGGCCCCTTCACCCGTACTCAATGGGAAACACCCCTAGCACTATTCCCTGATTGTCCTATTCCCAGTCCTCCGCTACGAGTGCTAGGGGAGGCTATCTGATCCGGCCCTGGTCAAGCACGGATCCCGGCACTTAGCTAACCAGACCGGCTCTTACAAGAGCAGCGGTCCTGAAGCTCTTGGGACCGCGCCACTGGCTTGTCCTGCTCGGCCCTGAGGACGGCGAGCCAGGGGAGTTCCAGGGCCTATTCTGCCGGTCTTCAATCTTCACTGGTAAGCTTCTAACACACTGGCCCCGAGCCCTCTGGCTCCCCGCTTTTTATAGAAATCCTCTCTGAGGGGTAGGGCTATGGGGGATCACAGTGCCCCCATGGCCCCCCAGAGTTAACCGATGTGGATGTGGATGTAGACTCCCGTGTGTGGGTGCAGACACCCTTGTGTTTCTGTCCGCCTTTCTCCCCATAACAACCCCTACGTATGGATGGCTTCATGAAGGAATCTTTCGATTTAAGGCTATCGTGACTGCAGGGATTCATCTTCTTGGATCTTTCGGTAAAGTCACGTAGAATGGAAATAATTAAATAATGAGAATAAAACATTATAAAATAATTCTCACGACGTTTCGGCCACAATGCAAGCAGCCGTCCTCAGGTGGAGAGGAGACAGAGTCTGAATGACAAGCCCCAGGCTTGGAGCGACTATTTAAACTGGGATGGAGGGGCAAAGAGCACCTTGACAAAATAATTTGCATATCAAGAGGAATTTAGCATATTTATGGGAAATGCAGATATGCGATTAGTACTACTTGTGAAATGCGTAGGTTTGGCGAGGGGTTTAAAGTCATTATGCCCGTGCATTATGCAGGATTAGCAGCATCAAAGGGAGGGGATAGGGATAGCATTAATAAAGGGAAGGAGTGTTAATAGTATGTAGCTGAAGAAACTAAACCACCACGTAAACAACTAAAATACAAACTACATAGTATCATCAGTATACTAAATATACTCTACAATAAGTGGAGTTACTAACAGTAAGTAATACATTACAATTCTATGTCGCAAAAAATATAATATGCTTCCATCTAAACTTTATTCTCTTAAACTTACCTTATACATTGTAATATTAACCTATGTATTACTCTACCCACCCTAATGTATATCACACTGCTGTATATTCACTATATAATTACGATACTATATATTACTTTGTACATTGTGTAATAAAGGACTCGGTCAGGCGATGTAGGTCTCCGTTCGTCCTTTATTTGAGTTCTTGTCTCGCACCCCGCTGGTCCTCGTCCGGACCCGCGCTGCCTCTGCCTTGCGCTACGCGCATGCTCCCTGTGGCCCTCGCCCACACCGCGGCCGCTCCTCTTCCTCCGTGTGCCCCTCCGCACACGCCGCCAGCCACACCGCTGGTCCGTGTGCCACCGCACACTCTGCTAGCTCCTCCACACTCCGCTAGCCCCGGCACCCCATGCACACCCTGCTGGTCTCCGACCACGTGGCAAATGGCATCACTTCTCCGCCACTGCCCAGCGTGGCTCCCTCTCTATTCTCACTCTCTTCCAACCTCTCGATCTCTTCTGGCTCTCTCCTTATATCCTCCCCCTCATGTGACCCTGACTCCTCCTTCCCGTACTGCCCCCGTCTCCGCCCCCGCTCACCCCGTCTCCCATTGGAGCCGAGGTGAGCAGTGGCTCCTCCCACACGCTCCGCCGACCAGGCTCCGCCCCCCAATACTCCGGGCCGTGTGAGCGGCGCGGAGGCCAGCAACCACCCTGTTCTTGCTCGCATTACATGACCCCCCCCCCCTAATGAAAAAGCCAGCCGTCCCCGGCTGCAATAGAACAACAATAATGCGAGCAACAACATGACAATCAGGAATCACAAGACAAACGGAGATTAGAATAGCAACAATTAACGAAAGGGAAGGGACTTAGAACGAGTGCGGGTCGCCGGCCCGTCCCGCACGGGGGGCGGCCCCCGCACGGACCGTGATCTTGACAGGGTTTTAGGAGCGGTGGGACCGTAACCGCCCGCCGCTGTTGGAGGCCTGTCAATCCCAGCATCCCGTTCCCCAGAGAGGCCCGTCGTTGGGGCCACCTGCAACTGCACCCGCGGCGGGGTTTGAAGGGGCAGCGGGGTCAAGTGTCCCCGTCGCCGTGGCAGGCCCACCCGGAGCAGGAATCACCGCAGGATGACAGCCGGTCCGTCTACAAGAGGCACAACAGGCGCGCTTGCAGGTTGAACAGGCAAAGTCAGTGGCGCGTCGGTCACGACAGACACCGGCAAGGCAACATTAGGTGATGACGCATCCATCCGCGGGGCCACGTAGGGTTTCAATCGAGACGTATGAACGTACAAGCGCCGCGATCCGAACCGAACACGCGCGGACTGCGGACTAGGAACCTCAATAAGCACAACCGGCCCCTGCCACGGTTTGTGCAACTTAGGGGAGGTCCCCACCGGTATCTGCGGGCAGTGCAGCCAGGCCATGTCCCCCACCCGCCAGGGGGACTCACAATGCGAGCGCCGTGCACAACGTTCGTTCCGGGCCTGGGTCTTGGCCGTAGCCAATCGGGCCCCCTCCCGCGCCTCTGCCACGCGATGAACAGTGTCCCGAATATAATCAGGGAGAGGCTTGACAGGACCCTTCGCCCCCGTGCTCAGTTGCACGTCCACCGGCGGCACATTCTCGCGGCCGTACATCAAAAAGAAAGGTGAGTACCCCGTCGACGCATGTGGCGTCATCCGGTATGCGGAGAGCACCCCAGGGATATGCAAATCCCAATCAGCCTGATTTTCGCTAACCGTATGACAAGAGCATGGTCGACAGGGTCCGATTGAGCCGTTCAACCATACCATCCGTTTGCGGATGGTAGGGAGACGTCCGAACCTTCTTGGTCCCCAGTGCAGCGCATACCTCAGCCAACAGTTTGAAAGAAAAATTTCACCCTTGGTCCGTGAGCAACCTTTCCGGTGCCCCTTTGTCCATTACGTATCCGAACAGGAACGCCTCCGTGATAGACGCCGCTGACTGATCGGTTAAGGGCCAGGCCATCGGCCAGCGGGAAAGATATTCCACCCCAACCAACAAAAATTTATTCCCCCGAGCGGACGGCAAAAAGGGTCCCAAAATATCCAACGTTAATCCGTGACACCTGTATGGACTGCACTGGTGGAACATATGGGTGTTTAGGTGGTTTCCGCCGGGCAGTCGGAGCATGCCTGAATGTGCCCGACGACATCAGTCATCATGCCGTGCCAAAAATAATCCCGCTGTAACGTCAACAAGGTTTTCTGCACCCCGAGATGTAACAACTTCTCAGAGTGCAGAGTAAGAATCAACTCATATCGCAATGACGACGGTACAACAAGACGCCAGCGATCGTGCAACCCTTCCCTCCACATCAACAAGCCATCTCGGAGAGCAGCTCCCGGCGTCCCATCGGACAGCGGTCCACCTTTCTCCTTCGCAGCCCGACCCCGCAAGGCCCCCAGCGACTCATCGAGCAATTGCTCGCTGTTGTATATGTTGGGTATGAAAATTTGTTATGTTGTATGCGTGCGTGGGTGAAATTATTATGTTGTATATGTGGGTTATGAATATTCAGTGGAAATAATAATAATTAAATGAAATTTGGCCAAATGTGTAATTATCCGGAAATATGTTAATTTATGTAATTACGCACATTTTAATTATGCCAATTCGAGAGGTAATCGTATTAATTATGCGAGTGGGTGTAATTATGATAACGCAAGTCGTTATGATAACCAGACCCCGGTTCACCCCGTTATCGCTTTAACATTTACTGAGTATGTATTAGTGTGTTTATTAAGGTCACCAAGTTCAAATCTCAACGCAGAAACAGATCTTATGCATAGATTTCAGGAAAGAATCACACAACCACTTCTGTATTGATCAATTTATTACTAATTCAACCTTAACTATGATATAGTATGCGAACTCTCAATCCCGGAACGTCAATACGGCATCAATACAGTATCATCAACGATTGTCTGATTTCACTTTGACAACGGCACATGGATCCCGCATAACGCGATGGTTCTTAGTGAGAGAGAGAGTCGTTAAAACATGCAAATACTATGCTAAGAAAACCTTAACGTTAATGAATGATTATACTCAATATTGTTCACGCAGTACCGCACTCCTTATTGATCATACGCAACCCTTATCACGTTGTTAACACCTTGGGTCACGGAACAGTTGAATATTCTGTAGAGGATGCGAGTACGTGCGGCGATTATGACTGAAAGATACTTGAAAGATTATACGGCGATAAAAAAAAAATACAATCAAAAACAGTTATTATTCTTAAAGGCACCAATCTCAACAGATACATCGGCAGGTTATCTGACAACAGAACGGCTCGGAGTAAGGGCCTGCGACGGTGCTCCTTTTCCGAAGCTCGTTATCTTATACCAAGTTTACTAATTGGGGACCAGATCACCTGATAAGGGTCCGGTGGGCCACCACTCCCCACGTGAGCGTGGCTCGGCGGAAGGAGGTGCCAAGAATCAGTTCGTATTGATGGATCTGTTGGGAATTTATGCGATTAAGAGTACAGCCCACTAAATATTAAAGATAAAAATTAAGAATACTCTTATAAACGACGGAGGGCCATCCCTCGGTCTCGTTGTGATGCTTTCCAGCCACGGATGGCTTATGGGTTCGAGTGTTTTTGAGTGGTAAGAGTTGTCTTGAATAGTCAGTGTTCGGAGTCGATTCTTTAGGTCAAACAGACGCCTGGTGGTCGTGTGGTGAGGGGGCGGTGCGCGTCATACGTATCAGTCGATCCCGTGGCGAATTGGTTCGGATGGCTGTTGATACGCTGTCGCAGTTCGGAACCCGGTCGGTAGGTGGCGCCCACAACTCGCTCGTAGCGTGCAGCTCTGGGTTGTCGCCGATCCGCGATGCTCACCACTCCGGTGGCAGCAGAGACCCCCGATTCGGCAGAGGTTGACGAGCTGAAGATGAGTCGAGCCGACCCGCTGGTCGCAGCTCGCTCCTGAGTCGACCCTCCCGGTCGAGCTCGCTCCTGGGTCGACCCGCTGGTCGCCCTCGCTCCTGAGTCGACTCTCTGGTCGCACTCCTGAGTGGACCCACTGGTCGCACTCCTCCTGAGCCGACTCCCCCGGTCGCGCTCCTGAGTGGACCCTCTCGTCACACTCGTTCCTGAGTCGACCCTCCCGGTCGAGCTTCTGAGTGGACCCTCCCGTCGCACTCGTTCCTGAGTCGACCCTCCCGGTCGAGCTTCTGAGTGGACCCTCCCGTCGCACTGGTTTCCAATGCTCAGGATCCTTTACTTTATGCCGAAAATTCCCCCTGGATCCCGCCCACAAGGCGGGGCTTCTTCCGATTTTTGCTGTGTCAGGATCTGTCCGTAGGCAGGTGTGTCCATGTGTCTGTCCGTATGTCCGTGTGTCCTTGTGTGCATCACTGACGGTATATTCGTTGTCACACTCCCTCCATAAAACCCACGAGCAAACAATCAGATGTTACAAATTGCCTCGAAGTCGTCTCTCTGTCTGGGTGCAATATTATCTCTTGTCTGGCCTTCTTCATGACCCAAAACACAGACGTTACAAATCGTCTCATAGGCGTCTTTGTTCGTGTTGCACAACCTGGAGGGAGGGGCAACACTCTCTCCGACCCGGCGCACAAAGAAATGGTTAAAAGTTTTAAGTTAACATTTGTCCCTTACTATTTCACAGTTATGATTCTGTATGTAACCTAAGGTCTGTCGTTTCCCATCGTGGTGCTTGACTCAAGTGTAGGTGTTTCCCCGAGCGTATACACACTCCTATCCCGCGCTGCGGGGATACAAAGACGGCCGGGATCTCCCTTTCTCTCCGACCCTGGGTTTAACATCGTTTTTTTTATTATGTATTATATTCGACCTGGTTGTGATTCATCCCGTTATCCTGGCTTTTCATAAGTTTTACTTTGTCTTTTCATGCATATACTTATTACTATTAATTTATTTCCGATATCTTAGGTTAAGGGGTAAGTTTCTTGATCCTAGGAATTCGTATTCCTTGGTGCCTGGATGGTTATATAAGCGGAATATAGTTTATGGTGAATAGCGTTAACATTGATGTTATGTGCGATATTATGTATTGTGATGTCTTTAACTTAACTTGTTTGTCAGGGCTTTACTGACACGAAGTTGCATTCATAGCCCGCAGTCTTTGCCCCACCCTATCTCTGCTCGCCGTTGTTGTTGCCTGCCGTTAATTCAAGGCCTCATTAATTTCCGTCACTCCTGAGTAGGTGAGGGCGGTTGAACCTTGGAGTCAGTTCTGGTTTTTGTCTGCCTGCTTCTTCTTGTGTCCCCTGACCCCGGGAGTTATTATTCTACTTTATGGCCTGTCGAAGCCCCACTCGCTGTTGCTGGGCTGGTGTTGTTCCCGGCTTTTTGCTTACGTTTGCAGTTCGCCGTGCTCTTGATTTCCTTCCCTCTTCAACCTTATATTGACTATTCGCTCCTGTCTGGGTGCGATTCAATTTTGACTTAGGAAGGTTCTGATTGTCATATGCTTCGGGTCGAATTGTATAGAAAGTATTGAAGTATGGAAATAACATTTCATATTGACTTAATAATGGTGATGGTTCAGTAGGCGTAACTTGTGGCCTGGTTTAATTGGAGTGGGTGTGAATATCGATAACTTTAGCCTACCCTGTTGTTAAATTCCGACTTTAACGTTACTTTAATAGCAATACAGAATAATTGAGCTTTTTGTCTTAACTAGGCGAATGCGAACTTCTGGTGACCCCCGCAGCCTTGTTGTTCAGCTGGGTCTGCCTCCTTGAGAGATATACACCACTCTTATTCTCGTCTCACTGTGGTCATCCAACCTTCTGCTCTGGGAGTGTTATTCTTACTTTCAGGTCAAAGGCCCCCTCACGTTCAGACGTGCAGGGTTGTTTACATCAGCTCCCCCCCTGTGCACGTGTTCTAACTAGCTCGGAATCCCTGAACACACAATCAGTGATGATTCCTGGCTTTCTGTGGTTGTGATTTAGACAAAGGCGCCTCTGTTTCTTCCATTGCCTTTGAGTCGACACTGCCCTATTATTTGCCCATGTGCTGAGGTCATAGAATTCGTTTTGACTTCAGTAATATTAACATTCAGTATTGGATCAGCAAATGGGCAATGGTTCATTGATGTAGCTCGCAGCCTGGTCTCCAATTTGAGCGAGCGCGAGGATCGATAATTTAGCCTACTCTGTTGTTGAATTTCGAATTTTGACGTTACTTTAAAACCATGCAGGATGGTTGGGCTTTTTGCCTTAACTATGTCTGGCTGACACTCCCACTGTCTCTGCCGCCTGCACGGGTGACATGTGCCCGTTCATCAGGCCTTATCTTTCCTTGAAGCAAGGTTGCAAATTCTGCCATCCTAGCCCTCCTCCAGTTCATTACTTAACAACACCTGGTGTTTTGCAGTTTGCTGCGCTTGGTGTGTTTCAATCATTAAAAAAACAAGTAAAAAGATAATATACAAAAATCATCAAATATTATAAATCTTAATTTTGGAAGAAGGGTTAGTATACAACATTCCGCCCTTTTAAAAATGACCAGTGGTCAAATGGCCACGGGTTATTTTTAAAAAAAATGTATACCCTTCTTCCATCATGAACCATCGATTGTCCTCAAGTTTTGCTGCTATTCCTTACAACGCGCGCGTACGTGTCACAACTTAACAGATTATATGTGACAAGAGAGAAAAAAAAAATATTCTAAAGGAAGGTAAGACGATAAGGGAGGGAAAAATTATTCTATTGACTACGTGTTATAGGAGATATCGTTAAAAAGATAGTTTCTACGGTTATTCTTGGGTGGCATCATCAGGCCTTGGCTCCCTTCTAGCTTGGCAAGGTACGTTAGCAGGAGCGTGAGCAGGAGGGCTGCCATTCCCTGGAAAACATGTTACATATTATTGTAGTGTGATATGCCCATTAGTTTAGTTCCCCCCCCCTTTTCCACCTTTATTCCTCATCTCGCTCCACCAGCACAGGGTACGGTTTGATTTGGTTGATGTGCACCCACTTGTATTGCTGCTCTCTTCCTGTCTTTGTGATTTTTAGCTGATATACGACTGGGGACATTTTGTCAACAACCTCGTGTGGTCCTGTCCAGGAAGGCAGGAATTTCCTGCACTTCTGTTTCCTTTTCTCGTAATTGAGGTACCACACCTGGTCTCCTAGCTGGTATTCTGCGTGGCTGGCTTTTTGGTCATAGTATGCTTTGCTCCCCTGAGCCTCTACCTGCAACTGGTCCCTGACCATAGCGAATGTGCTCTGTAGGTGACTATTCAGTCCCGTCAGGTATTCAGTTGGCGTCATTGCCGTCGGGGTCTCGTCCTCCGCTGGGACATATAACAGGTGTACTGGGAGGGTCATTAGCCTCCCTGTCATGATCTCGAAGGGTGTCCTGCCTGTAGCTCGGTTGGGTGTGGCTCGCATGGCCATCAAGACTAGGGGTAGTTTCGTATCCCAGTCGCGGCCCGTGGTAGACACATTTCTTTAGGAGGCTCACGATGGTCCTGTTGGCTCTTTCCACCTGTCCTGAGGATTGTGGATGGTATGCGACATGTAATTGTCTTTTTACTCCCAACATCTTCCACACTTCTGTGATGACCTCGGCTGTGAAGTGGCTTCCTTTGTCTGAATCGATCGTTGACGGTAGGCCCCATCTACTGAATATTTGGTTAATCAGTAGTATAGCGGTTGTTTCCGCGGTGTTGTTGGGTGCTGGTAAACACTCTGTCCATTTAGAGAATGCACAGGTCACAGTTAGCATGTACTTGTTCCCTTTGGTTGATCGGTTGACAGGTCCTATCCAGTCGATTTGTAGGTTGGACCAAGGATAATCTGCTCCCCTCCTCTGTAGGGGTGCCCTATGCTGTGAGGTCGTTGGCTGGTACTTACAACACACGAGACAGTTGGACACATGTTTGTGTATGTCTACCCCCATTTTTGGCCAATAGGCCACCTGTCGCAGCATCTGTCCCGTATTCACCTCGCATCGGTGGCCGCTGCACGGTTCATTGTGGGCGTGTTGTAACATTATTTCTCGATATTGAGAGGGGACTACCCATCTAGGTCGACCGTCTTCTTCGTTTGTGTATACCAGTAGCCCTTTTCGCATTGAGAACCTTTTGATTTGGCTATGCATGATCTCGAGCTCTTTGTTGTCATTCAAGTTGTCAGTAGTGATTGGTTTTCCTGCTGGATCTTGGATATGATCGGCGAGTGTCTTTAGTGTTTCGTCCTCTTGTTGCATTCTGATCAGGTCTTCGGAAGGCTGGGCACTGTTCAATTGGGCTCTGGTTCCAGCTTCTGCCGGGTTCTTCCCACTTCTTGTGACCAGTCTTATCACGGCGATGTCTTGGTTCGTCGACTCTTGTTGTCCGTCTCTGTCGGTTTGGTCTTCTAGCTTCCACGGGGTGCCTTCCAGGCTTCCCACTTTTGCTATAGCATCTGCTTGGTCGTTCCCAGTTTTCTCTTGACCAGGTACCTTGGAGTGTCCTTTGACTTTCTTCCAAAATATCTTCATATCCTTGTTCTGAACCATCTTATCTATGGCCTCGAATAGTTCTCGATGGCGAATTGGTTTATTCCTATGGTTCTTCATCTCGTTTTTTTTCCATATGGGTAGGTGGTGCAGGAAGCTGTGCTGTACGTAGTTGGAATCAGTGCACACCACCATGGTCCGTATTTGGTTATCGGATGCCATTCGGACAGCGATGTGTACCCCGACCAACTCTGCATACTGGTTTGACTTTGGTCCCAGCTGAAATCCCTCTTGAATCCCTGCGAGTGGGCCAGTTTCCCAAATGACTCCTGACCCAGCGTGAAGCTTGTTCTCCTTCATCTTGGAGCATCCATCGATGTATACCACTGGTAGGTCGGCGCATGTCTCCTTCCTGAAGGGCAGGTACCTGTTGTCCTCCGGAGGTATCTTTTCGTCCTCTGCTTCTATGCTGTCAAAGGTACAATCATGTAAATCGGCAAGACCTTGGGCCATTGGACTTTTCTTGTTTTTTGCGTATTTCACTGTGATTGGTAGGCCTTGGAGTGTCAGTGCCCAGCTGGCTATTCGGCTGCTGGTTACGCGGCCCTCTCGAATCTTCTTACTGTTGAGGTATGCCAAGGATTCATGATTCGTTTCCAGGATGATCCTCTCTCCGTTCAACAAGTTCCGAAAATGTTGTATGGCCCAGATGTTTCCAAATATCGCCTTCTCACACTCGGAGAACTTCATCTCCACTCCCCGGAGGGCTTTGCTGGCATAGGCAATAACTCGTTTCTCTGCTTCCTGTCTCTGGTACAGTACCGAGCTGATACTATGATCTGAGTATGCGGTCTCCAGGTAGTATTCTTTCCCTTTCTCTGGGTATGCTAGGCAGGATGCCTCTGTGATCTGTCGTTTTAATTCTTTTTCTGCGGCTTCCTGTTCCTGTCCCCACTCCCATGGTTCGTCTTTTTGCAGTAGTTTAACTAAGGGTCGAACGATTCCTGCGTAGTCGTCCACGAACTGTCGAAGGTAGTTGCAAATCCCTAAGAAGCTCCGAAGGGTCGTGACTGTGGTGGGCGATTTGAGTGCGAGGAGGGCTTCAAGTCTTTTGGTTTGGGGTAACATTCCCTCAGTGCCGACCTGGAGCCCGAGGTAGTCCACCCTTTTGCGTGCCCACTGTCCTTTTTGTATTGAAATCTTTGCGCCTGCTTCCTTTAACTGCTCGAGGGTATGCTGGAGGCTCTCGAGGTGTTCTTCCCATGAGGAGTCCTTGACTAGTATGTCGTCGACGTAGATGATGGTGCCTCGCTCTTTTGCGTCGCCCATCGCCTTGTGGAGGAATATGTTGAAGTCTGCAGGTGAGTTCGAGTATCCGAACGGGCAGCGATTCCAGGTATACTGTATTCCGTCGAAGGTGAAGGCCAACTTGTATTGATCGGTTTCTTTTACTGGCATGGTCCAGAAGCCATTTGCTAGGTCCATTGTGGTGAGTACCTTTGCGCCTTTTATTTGGTTGAGACCGTGGTCGATTTCTGCCATTGGCCATCGAGATAGGGGAACTGTTTTATTGAGTTGTCGGTAGTCGATCGTGAGTCTCCATTTTCCCGTGGGTTTTAGTACTGGCCAAATGGGTGAGTTGTAGGTCGAGTTGCATTCCCGGATTATGTTCTTTTTGAGTAGGTTCTCTAGGGTTTCTTGGATCGATTCATAGGCGGCCAGTGGAATCTTGTATTGCTTCACGTATACCGCTGGTGCTCCCTCCAGTGTGGGAATGGATACCACATGTAGGTCGGTTTTGCCACAATCATAGGAGTCTTTGGAGAACAGGGAGTTGTATTTTTGGAGCAGTTGTCGTAGCTCGTCTCGTTGAGTGTCGCTCTCTAGGGCGTCTGCTGCTTCAATTTGTTGTTCTATTTGTTCTTCTATTGTAAGGACTCCTTTCTCTTGGTTTGGATCTAGGGCCTTCGTGGTTTCGGGCGGCTCGGTTGAAAGTTCCTTTTGCGTTACTATCGGTTGAGTTGCCTTGGCTTCATCCGAGGGTAATACGCTCTTGCCCTTGTGTTCTCCTTCATCAGTTTGCAGTTCGTCGGTTTGGCCTCCAGGGGGCGGTATATACTCTATGAGGGGACGGTCATTTGGTGATACTGACTCTAAGTCGGCTTCCTTTCGGTCTTCTCTCAGTCTGTTAGTCATTAGCTGAGTGATTCGAATTCCTGCGGGGAGCTCGTCTTCGTTCCTGATTGTCGTTGATAGGTCGTCGAGCTCCTGTGTTATCACTTGGATTCCCGTGGAGTCTCTCATAACGTCTTCATCTTCTGAGTCCCTTTGTTGCTCCGGCATTGACTGTGCCCAAATTTGTCGGGATTCAAGGTTCATAATGGGTTTCAGGCGATTCAGTAGTTCGATCCCAATAATCAGTTCTTTTCCTGGGTATTGTACGACATATAGGGGATGGTTCATGTTGATTTTGTTGAACGTCAACTTCGTCATAACTTTGCCCAATGGTCGCATGTGGGTCCCTTCACATCCTGAGTAGGTAAGTTTACTTGGCATCACTTGTAGTGTTTCACTCTTCCTCTGGAGGGCAGTCTGGAGTTCGTCAAATAATTCTCTGGATATCATGGATATTTCTGCTCCAGTATCACAAAGGCCTTGGCTGGTCAGGGTGTCTTGCAGTATTACTTCCACGTGGACTCGTCCGACTGGTCCTACGGGAATCAATTCCCCCAGATGGTACCCTTTTCCCTCTGGTACCACTTCGGTGATTGCTTCGAGGCTTCTTGTCTTCTCTACGTTCACTTGGGCTACCTTTGCTCTGGGTGTGTCCTCCTCCTGTGTGGGTATAGTTGGTATTCTTCCCTTCGCTACTTGCATGGAAGTCTTCATACTCCCTAGGAGCTCTTTTTCCATCCTAATGTGGTGAGCATATCGATTCCTGTTAGCTAACGGTGGTCTATGCTCTATTGCTGGTGGAGGCGGCAGTAGGGGACGATATGGTGACTGGTTTGGTGGGCGTCGGCCTCCGCGGGGTAGGTGTGGCCCGTCACTCTCTCTTCCTCCTCCATAATTCCAGCCTCCGCCCTCTTCTGAATTCCATGGTGGTGGCGGCTGTGGGTGCCAAGTTCCTCTGGCCTCGTTCCTCCCCCCACGTGGAACGTTATTCAGCGTGTTGTGGACGGGTGTCGATTCTATTGGGTTAGGCGCCCTCTCCTGGGGGAATTCATGTCCACCCCGTGTGGCGCTAATATTATTCCTTGGAGATTCGCTTCCCTCCAGATCGAGGCATTCTTTATCTCTGGTGACGATGTGGGTTTTGGCTATGCCAGTGGTTTTCCGTCCGTTCACCCAGGCCGTGTGGGCCTTGCTTTCAATCTGGCGTAGGGAGGCAGTCTCGGGGTCCAACATCATTCCTACTATTCTCACTATTTCAGGTCTCAATGATTGGAAGAACATCACTTTTAAGACTGTCTTATCTCCCTGGGCATTGTCCACGTCCCCTGCGTAATATGCTTTCTTAAGGCGTAGGAGATAATCTCGTGGGTCTTCGTCTACACGCTGGGTCATCAACTTTGCCGCGTTCAATCCTTCGGATAGTGTGGAGTATTCCCCAAATCTCTTAACTACTGCTCGGCTCAATTGTTTAAAGTCACTCTTCACCCTATTTGGCAGGGAGGCTACCCATGGTCTGGCGGGTTCATGTAGGCTCCTTGATAATAAACATGCCTTTTCTGCTGATTTACCCAGACCCCGGATCTT
The DNA here is from genome assembly GCF_015708825.2 of Lethenteron reissneri. Lineage (NCBI taxonomy): Eukaryota > Metazoa > Chordata > Hyperoartia > Petromyzontiformes > Petromyzontidae > Lethenteron > Lethenteron reissneri. The sequence goes on along the minus strand of NC_083841.1, from coordinate 9,490,109 downwards.
AGCCTCCTGTTCCACTGTAGCTATGTGAGTGTGTATATCCCTGTTCTTGTTATGTGGATCGAAATAGGGAATTCTCATGAGTGCTTTGTCCATTAGTTTTAGTGTCTTACTGTTAAAAGTGTGTTGTTCGTCATCAGTGGTGTCGGTTCCTGAAGAGTGCTCCCTTGAGCTACCCTTGTCTCCACTATCACTGTTGTCATGTGTCCCGTGTCTGAGTCGTGATCTCCCTCTGTCCGAGGATTCGTATCTGTCCCGTTGCTTGTGTCTCTTGTTTTCCTTATGTGGGTCTTGTGATTCGTGCTTGTGGGTTGGTGTGCGTGATCTCCTTGAGCGGTGTCTATGTGGTGAGTGTTTTTGTCCTCGACCTTCATGCTGCCTACTACGTGAGTGGTGCCTGCTAGGTGAGGTGTTGAATTTATGTTTGTCTCGTGCTTCATGGTTATCGGGATTCCTGTCTCTGTGATTTTTGGTGCGGGTGGTTTTGCGTGGGTGATTTTTACATGTCATGCGTCCCTCTGGTGAGCTCTCTCTGGTACCCATGTCGTGTTGGTCATTGTCAGAGGAGTCAGTGTCAGATGAGCCGTCACCATCACGGTGGCTCTGCTTAACATAACTTTTGTAGTGCCTTTTGCACCTGTTACGTGGGTCAATTTGGCTCGGTGATTTCTGCTTATCCCATGGCTCATGCTTGTGTGATGTGCGTCTCTCTGGTGAGCTCTTGTTACGTGTGTCGTGTTGGTCGTGTTTGTGCGAGGTGCGTTTCTCTGGTGAGCTGTCTCTGTCATCTGCATCATGTCGGTCATACTTGCGTAGCGTGCGTCTGCCTGGTGTTCTGTTTATGTCATGTTTCCCGTCTTGCACCAGCTCCGCCCTTTCCCGCTCTATCATTACAGTGTATCCTGATGACTTAGGGTTAATTATTTGTCTCTCTCTAACGTTGGGGTGGTCGGCCTCATGTTTTCCCGTTTGTATTATTATTTCCTCTTCTCTCTCCTCGATTTGCGAGGGTGTTACTTTATCAAAATTGCTTTGCATAGTAGCCATACTCATTGTGGGATCTGGCCCTGGGCTACGTCCCCGTGGCTCGGAGTGTGGTAAATTGTTACTCCCGTATGTGTTCTGTGTATCAACGTCTGGGTGTTTCACTGGTGCATTTAGTGCGGATTCTTTCTCTCTCACGAGGGCGTGCAGACGCTCTACCTGCACCATTAAGGACAGTTTCTCTTGTCTCTCCCTTTCAAATTTTTCCTCATTCCATAATCTTTCTCTGTCTGTCTGTGCGAGGAGATACGAGTCTACCCTCGCTATTTCTGCAATTTTTACGTCACGTTTGGCTTTGCCACATTTCATCACGTCCTTAAGTAGTTTCCTTCTATGGGCCTTAACATCTTCTGTATGGCTCCCCTCCCATATATCTCTCTGCTCCGTCTGCTGGCTAGCAGTCCGTCCAGTACGTTTTAACACAAATTCCCGATATTGTTTTTCCATAGATTCCATCTCCTCCTCAGAGGTCCACTCTGTATCAGTGTTATGCGTTGGTGTGTCAAACTCAGAATGTTGTGGATCCTGTGCCATCTCTATTATGTAGTGTGGTTAATAGACTAAAGAGTGTATCTTAATTCTAACATCTCATGTGCGTCGTGAGTTACTCTAGAATTCCCCTTCAGAGCACATATAAACAATTGTATCACAGGATGCGTCAGTTCAACTCGAGCAAATAATCTCAGCCCAGCTGTCTTTGTTATACTCTGCTACTCTGGTATTTCCTTTCAGAGCGCGTTTTGTTTGTATACCCCCGTTTACAATCACAAGGCAACGTTAGTTCACAACACTTTGATTAACACATCAGTGATTCGTTCCTGAATTCATGCATAAACTGTCTGCGAGAGATCCCGGACGAGCCCCCATTATGTTGTATATGTTGGGTATGAAAATTTGTTATGTTGTATGCGTGCGTGGGTGAAATTATTATGTTGTATATGTGGGTTATGAATATTCAGTGGAAATAATAATAATTAAATGAAATTTGGCCAAATGTGTAATTATCCGGAAATATGTTAATTTATGTAATTACGCACATTTTAATTATGCCAATTCGAGAGGTAATCGTATTAATTATGCGAGTGGGTGTAATTATGATAACGCAAGTCGTTATGATAACCAGACCCCGGTTCACCCCGTTATCGCTTTAACATTTACTGAGTATGTATTAGTGTGTTTATTAAGGTCACCAAGTTCAAATCTCAACGCAGAAACAGATCTTATGCATAGATTTCAGGAAAGAATCACACAACCACTTCTGTATTGATCAATTTATTACTAATTCAACCTTAACTATGATATAATATGCGAACTCTCAATCCCGGAACGTCAATACGGCATCAATACAGTATCATCAACGATTGTCTGATTTCACTTTGACAACGGCACATGGATCCCGCATAACGCGATGGTTCTTAGTGAGAGAGAGAGTCGTTAAAACATGCAAATATTATGCTAAGAAAACCTTAACGTTAATGAATGATTATACTCAATATTGTTCACGCAGTACCGCACTCCTTATTGATCATACGCAACCCTTATCACGTTGTTAACACCTTGGGTCACGGAACAGTTGAATATTCTGTAGAGGATGCGAGTACGTGCGGCGATTATGACTGAAAGATACTTGAAAGATTATACGGCGATAAAAAAAAAATACAATCAAAAACAGTTATTATTCTTAAAGGCACCAATCTCAACAGATACATCGGCAGGTTATCTGACAACAGAACGGCTCGGAGTAAGGGCCTGCGACGGTGCTCCTTTTCCGAAGCTCGTTATCTTATACCAAGTTTACTAATTGGGGACCAGATCACCTGATAAGGGTCCGGTGGGCCACCACTCCCCACGTGAGCGTGGCTCGGCGGAAGGAGGTGCCAAGAATCAGTTCGTATTGATGGATCTGTTGGGAATTTATGCGATTAAGAGTACAGCCCACTAAATATTAAAGATAAAAATTAAGAATACTCTTATAAACGACGGAGGGCCATCCCTCGGTCTCGTTGTGATGCTTTCCAGCCACGGATGGCTTATGGGTTCGAGTGTTTTTGAGTGGTAAGAGTTGTCTTGAATAGTCAGTGTTCGGAGTCGATTCTTTAGGTCAAACAGACGCCTGGTGGTCGTGTGGTGAGGGGGCGGTGCGCGTCATACGTATCAGTCGATCCCGTGGCGAATTGGTTCGGATGGCTGTTGATACGCTGTCGCAGTTCGGAACCCGGTCGGTAGGTGGCGCCCACAACTCGCTCGTAGCGTGCAGCTCTGGGTTGTCGCCGATCCGCGATGCTCACCACTCCGGTGGCAGCAGAGACCCCCGATTCGGCAGAGGTTGACGAGCTGAAGATGAGTCGAGCCGACCCGCTGGTCGCAGCTCGCTCCTGAGTCGACCCTCCCGGTCGAGCTCGCTCCTGGGTCGACCCGCTGGTCGCCCTCGCTCCTGAGTCGACTCTCTGGTCGCACTCCTGAGTGGACCCACTGGTCGCACTCCTCCTGAGCCGACTCCCCCGGTCGCGCTCCTGAGTGGACCCTCTCGTCACACTCGTTCCTGAGTCGACCCTCCCGGTCGAGCTTCTGAGTGGACCCTCCCGTCGCACTCGTTCCTGAGTCGACCCTCCCGGTCGAGCTTCTGAGTGGACCCTCCCGTCGCACTGGTTTCCAATGCTCAGGATCCTTTACTTTATGCCGAAAATTCCCCCTGGATCCCGCCCACAAGGCGGGGCTTCTTCCGATTTTTGCTGTGTCAGGATCTGTCCGTAGGCAGGTGTGTCCATGTGTCTGTCCGTATGTCCGTGTGTCCTTGTGTGCATCACTGACGGTATATTCGTTGTCACACTCCCTCCATAAAACCCACGAGCAAACAATCAGATGTTACAAATTGCCTCGAAGTCGTCTCTCTGTCTGGGTGCAATATTATCTCTTGTCTGGCCTTCTTCATGACCCAAAACACAGACGTTACAAATCGTCTCATAGGCGTCTTTGTTCGTGTTGCACAACCTGGAGGGAGGGCAACACTCTCTCCGACCCGGCGCACAAAGAAATGGTTAAAAGTTTTAAGTTAACATTTGTCCCTTACTATTTCACAGTTATGATTCTGTATGTAACCTAAGGTCTGTCGTTTCCCATCGTGGTGCTTGACTCAAGTGTAGGTTTCCCCGAGCGTATACACACTCCTATCCCGCGCTGCGGGGATACAAAGACGGCCGGGATCTCCCTTTCTCTCCGACCCTGGGTTTAACATCGTTTTTTTTATTATGTATTATATTCGACCTGGTTGTGATTCATCCCGTTATCCTGGCTTTTCATAAGTTTTACTTTGTCTTTTCATGCATATACTTATTACTATTAATTTATTTCCGATATCTTAGGTTAAGGGGTAAGTTTCTTGATCCTAGGAATTCGTATTCCTTGGTGCCTGGATGGTTATATAAGCGGAATATAGTTTATGGTGAATAGCGTTAACATTGATGTTATGTGCGATATTATGTATTGTGATGTCTTTAACTTAACTTGTTTGTCAGGGCTTTACTGACACGAAGTTGCATTCATAGCCCGCAGTCTTTGCCCCACCCTATCTCTGCTCGCCGTTGTTGTTGCCTGCCGTTAATTCAAGGCCTCATTAATTTCCGTCACTCCTGAGTAGGTGAGGGCGGTTGAACCTTGGAGTCAGTTCTGGTTTTTGTCTGCCTGCTTCTTCTTGTGTCCCCTGACCCCGGGAGTTATTATTCTACTTTATGGCCTGTCGAAGCCCCACTCGCTGTTGCTGGGCTGGTGTTGTTCCCGGCTTTTTGCTTACGTTTGCAGTTCGCCGTGCTCTTGATTTCCTTCCCTCTTCAACCTTATATTGACTATTCGCTCCTGTCTGGGTGCGATTCAATTTTGACTTAGGAAGGTTCTGATTGTCATATGCTTCGGGTCGAATTGTATAGAAAGTATTGAAGTATGGAAATAACATTTCATATTGACTTAATAATGGTGATGGTTCAGTAGGCGTAACTTGTGGCCTGGTTTAATTGGAGTGGGTGTGAATATCGATAACTTTAGCCTACCCTGTTGTTAAATTCCGACTTTAACGTTACTTTAATAGCAATACAGAATAATTGAGCTTTTTGTCTTAACTAGGCGAATGCGAACTTCTGGTGACCCCCGCAGCCTTGTTGTTCAGCTGGGTCTGCCTCCTTGAGAGATATACACCACTCTTATTCTCGTCTCACTGTGGTCATCCAACCTTCTGCTCTGGGAGTGTTATTCTTACTTTCAGGTCAAAGGCCCCCTCACGTTCAGACGTGCAGGGTTGTTTACATCAGCTCCCCCCCTGTGCACGTGTTCTAACTAGCTCGGAATCCCTGAACACACAATCAGTGATGATTCCTGGCTTTCTGTGGTTGTGATTTAGACAAAGGCGCCTCTGTTTCTTCCATTGCCTTTGAGTCGACACTGCCCTATTATTTGCCCATGTGCTGAGGTCATAGAATTCGTTTTGACTTCAGTAATATTAACATTCAGTATTGGATCAGCAAATGGGCAATGGTTCATTGATGTAGCTCGCAGCCTGGTCTCCAATTTGAGCGAGCGCGAGGATCGATAATTTAGCCTACTCTGTTGTTGAATTTCGAATTTTGACGTTACTTTAAAACCATGCAGGATGGTTGGGCTTTTTGCCTTAACTATGTCTGGCTGACACTCCCACTGTCTCTGCCGCCTGCACGGGTGACATGTGCCCGTTCATCAGGCCTTATCTTTCCTTGAAGCAAGGTTGCAAATTCTGCCATCCTAGCCCTCCTCCAGTTCATTACTTAACAACACCTGGTGTTTTGCAGTTTGCTGCGCTTGGTGTGTTTCAATCATTAAAAAAACAAGTAAAAAGATAATATACAAAAATCATCAAATATTATAAATCTTAATTTTGGAAGAAGGGTTAGTATACAACATTGCGAACCCATACCGAACGCGGCAGATTCAAAACCCCATCAGCCGGTCCTGGACACGCGTGAGCCTCAGGCACCTCCACTGCGAACATGACAGGCCGAGGTGGCAGCGGAACCCGCATGCACCTATTCGTGCCCGAAGCACAGGTGCAAGGGGGCCCCTGCGGCAATCTGGAGAGTGCGTCCGCGTGACGCGATCCTTTACGATACTGAATCTCAAATGAAAATTCCTGCAGGGTTTCCAACCATCGTGCCAATTGGCCAGACGGTTGGTCAACCCTCAAGGAATATTGCAAGGCCGCATGATCCGTGCGCACAATAAACTTACGGCCGTATAAATATGGGCGATATTGACGAAGAAAATGCACTATTGCCAAGAGTTCCCTACGAGTAACGCAGTAGCGGGTCTCCGCCGGAGATAGCACGCGGCTACCATAAGCCACGACGCGTTCAACGCCGCCCTTAGACTGGGACAGGACGGCCCCAATCCCGGCGTCACTAGCGTCAGTATCCAGAATAAAAGTCCGAGTAAAATCAGGATAGTCCAGCGTCGGCGCCGACGCCAAACGATCGCGTAGGCTCTGAAATGCCGCCTCCTCCGTCGGTCCCCAGCTGAACCTCCGGCCCTTCGCCGTAAGGAGGTGCAACGGCCTAGCGATCGTGGCAAAATTTGGAACGAACCTGCGGTAATAGGAAGCGAACCCAACGAACCGACGCACGTCCCCCACTGTGGCCGGAGTCGGCCAGTTTCGGATGCACGCTGTCTTCTCCGGGTCCGTGGCCACCCCGTCCGAACTGACTATGTGGCCCAAAAAGCGCACGGATTGATGCAACAGGTGACACTTTATGTGCTTAAATTTTAAATTGGCGGAACGCATCCTAGCAAACACCGCGTCCAATCTCCGCAGATGTTCCTCAAACGTGTGGCTGAAGACGATAACATCATCTAAATATATCAAACACGTGTCCCACTGCAGAACGGCCAACACGAGCTCCATGAGCCGCTGGAACGTCGCCGGGGCGGCGTTCAAGCCCATGGGAAGACAATTAAACTGAAACAAGCCCTGCGGCGTACGGAAAGCCGTCTTTTCCCTCGAGGACTCGTCCAGGGGAAGTTGCCAGAATCCCGACGAGAGATCTAGCGTAGAAAAAAAATTTGCCCCAGACAAGGCATAGAGGGAATCATCCATACGCGGACAGGGGGTACGCGTCCGCAACGACACCTTATTTAACTTGCGAAAATCGACACAAAATCGCAATTTCCCATCCTTTTTTTTCACAAGGACCACCGGGGCGCCCCACGGACTGTTGGATGGGGAAATAATGTCAGCGGCAAGCATATCCTCCACCGCGCCGCGTACATGATCCCGCTCCGTCGGACTCAATCGATGAGGGTTCATCCGAATCGGAGCGGCATCCCCCGTATCAATATGGTGGGACAGCAAGGTGCGTCCCAAATCGAAATTGTCCGAACTAAAGACGTCGGAATACTTACCCAACAGCGCGCGAAGCGCGGACTGTTGGTCCCCAGTCAAGGACGCATTTTCCCGGCACAACTCGGCAACCCAGCGATCATCCTGTGCCGCGGAGGCCGAGACCCCCCCTATGAGGCCCCGGCGGCCCCGATCGTCATGGGCCGTGAAAGCAGTCGTAGCATGAGCCAAAACCGTTCCGGCTGGCACAATAACATTATCCGCGCTCCCATTCAACACTTGTAAAAACGGAGGCTGACCCGGCTGAACAATCGTCTGTGCCCCGACCAGCGTCAAGCCACCCGTTATAGCATTGGACGGCGACAACAACACGCCCGCCGCACCCTCGATTCCCAGCACTGGTTTCCGATACCGCAGCGGAATAAGCATCTGCGAGCCAGGTGGAATATAAACCGATACCTCGGAGAGCGCCTGCACCTGGCGGTCAGGAGCGGACTGGCCCCAGGGTGATGGCAAGAAAGACATTTTTCGGCCCCCTGGTAATTCGATGCAATTCTGATCCACCCTTATCTGAATGGGCATTTTTGCCAGGAAATTGGTCCCCAACAAGCAGGGCACCACGAGGGACCTGGAAATCAACACCGTCCCCGTAGCTGAAACACCCCCAACCGATATGCTGGCGTCCACCTGACCCACAATGCCCATACTTCCCCCGTTCGCCACTATGCAAGAGTCGTAAACCGGTCGTATCCGCCCCGGCGGAATGGACAGGAGATGGAATATCACGTCAGAGATAATGGTCGCGGACGCACCCAAGTCCACCAAAATGCGCACGTCGACCCCTTAGATCGAACCCGGCACAGTCGACGACCCAGTAGCGGCCGCAACCACCCTCCATGCCAATTTCTGCCATTGCGTCAGCGAGCGACGCGGATCTCTCAGCGCCCCCCCGTTAATAATGCCATCCGGACCGCATAGTGATGGTGATGCATGAGATGACAGGCCTTGCCGGGTATCTGATGCGTACCGACTTTCCTGCCGTGGGTGATCTTGCCGTGTCGCGTCCTTGGCAGGGGCCTCCTACTGGAGCAACGGCCGAGAGCGAGCCCAACACTCTCTGGCGAAGTGCCCCCGCCGGCTGCAGCGGAAGTCGGCTCGTTGACCGGCACCCACTCTGTCTTGGCGATCCCGCAACGGTGGCCCCGAGCGCAACTCCGCTCCCCCTCGAGGCCATTGGGTCGATGCTGCCGCCAGCGCCTCAGGTCCCTTCTCGTCCTGTACGTAGACAGCTTTGGACGGATCCCACCCTGTGGCACCTCCTTCGATGTTGGGGCTCCCCGTCCAAGCCGTCACCTGCTTCCACCGGCGCAGGTTGAATTGCGCGTCCAGGCACTTAGCCGCTATCCGGGAGGTCAGCTGTTCGTGGCCGCACACCGGCATGGGGATGCCCAAATCCCTGGACAACTCCAACATCTTGCCAAAAATTAAAGGCTCCAGCAAGTCGGGCTCAGTGTCCGGATATGTGGCCATAGCCAGCTCCAACACAGCGCCCCGGAAAGCCACTGGTGATTCTTCTGGTGCCTGTTGCCGCTGCACGAATCTGCGATGTGCGTTGTCCGGGGGCTCATAAGCCTCGGCCATTTCCTCGAACACCCCTTTCAGCGTCGTCTTCCTAGCGGCCTTGATGGAGCGGAAGAACCTCACAGACTCGTCGTCCAGGAGCGTCGGTAGGACTTCCAAGGCTTCCGCATCCGTCCACTTGGCGGATCGGACCGCCGCCTCAAAACGGCAGGCAAATGCACTCCAATCCCCGCCGATGGAGAACACCTTGACCATCGTCAGACGATGGCTGCGGGTCCCCGAGTCGCCGTCCCCCGCTGCAGGTATTCCACGCGGTGGCGACAAGATGGCGTCACCATGCGGCGGGGTCAAGATGGCGGCTTCCCGCGGTGGAGGCAACAAGATGGCGGCTTCCCGCGGTTCGTCCCCGACCACGCCCAAGATGGCGGCGTCCTGCCGCGTGTCGGAGAGGGCGGGAAGCGTCGCGCAGGCCCCAATGGCGGACGTCTCGGCCCCACTCGAAGGCTCCCCGCTTGGGCGGTCCGGCCTCGTCGCTGTTGTCACCAGGGTGCATAATTGCATCAAAACGGCCCGCAGCGAATCCAGTTGGGCCGTCACGTGTCGCCAGCCCTCCTCGGCGCCCGTTGATGCAGACGGCCCGGCCGCCCCGACGACATCTTGCACCCGTGGCGCGTCGCCCGTCCCCACTTCGCCTCCGCCTTCCATCGTCGGGAGCGCCACCGCCGCTGGAAGATCGTCTTCGTCTTCAGAAGATGGTGCAGGTATGTTCTTTTTCTTGAGATGTTTAGACATTTCGATTTAAAGCTTTCGTGACTGCAGGGATTCATCTTCTTGGTTCTTTCGGTAAAGTCACGTAGAAGAGAAGTAATAAAATAATAAAAATAAAACATAATAAAATAATTCTCACGACGTTTCGGCCACAACGCAAGCAGCCGTCCTCAGGTGGAGAACAGGTCCGTCAAGTAGACAGTCTGAATGTCACGCTCCAGGCTTGGAGCGACTATTTATGCTGGGATGGAGGAGCGAAGAGCGTCTTGACAAAATAATTTGCATATCAAGATGAATTTAGCATATTTATGGGAAATGCAGATATGCGATTAGCACTACTTGTGAAATGCGTAGGAGGTTTGGCGAGGGGTTTAAGTCATTATGCCCATGCATTATGCAGGATTAGCAGAATCAAAGGGAGGGAGTAAGGTCAGAATTAATAAAGGGAAGGAATGTTAATAATATGGTGTCGCAGCAACTAATATGCTTATTGACTATACCTTGTCATATTACACTATGTTTTATTCTACCCACTCAACTGTATAGCACACTGCTATATATTCACTATAAAATTACGATACTATATAGTACCTTATACATTGTATTAAACATTACAGTTTAATACTATTTATTATTATATAATATGTTATACACTATACCATAAACCGTCGCGTGAAAGGTACTAAGAGGAAGCAACGAAATATGTCAATGGGAGAATGGTGATAGGAAGCTTGCAGCGGAGCAAAGAATCCATTTCCTGCGGAGTGCATATCAAGAGGAATTTAGCATATTTATGGGAAATGCAGATATGCGATTAGGAGGATTGGCGAGAGGTTTAAAGTCATTATGCCCATGCATTATGCAGGATTAGCAGTATCAAAGGGAGGGAGTAAGGTTAGAATTAATAAAGGGAAAGAATGTTAATAATATGGCGCCGCAGCAACTAATATGTTTTTAGACTATACATTGTAATATTACACTATGTATTATTCTACCCACCCAACTGTATACCACACTGCTGTATATTCACCATACAATTTCGATACTATATATTACCTTATACATTGTATTAAACATTACACTTTAATACTATTTATTATTATACAAAATGCTATACACTATACCACTGACCGTCGCGTGAAAGGCACCAAGAGTGCTAATCGCATATCTGCATTCCCCATAAATATGCTAAATTCCTCTTGATATGCAAATTATTTTGTCAAGACGCTCTTCGCTCCTCCATCCCAGCATAAATAGTCGCTCCAAGCCTGGAGCGTACCATTCAGACTCTGTCTACAGGACGGACCTGTTCTCCACCTGAGGACGGCTGCTTGCGTTGTGGCCGAAACGTCGTGAGAATTATTTTATTATGTTTCATTTTTATTATTTTATTATTTCCATTCTACGTGACTTTACCGAAAGAACCAAGAAGAAGGAATCTTTGTTAATAGCCAGTAGGCTTGCAAAGTACCATCGTCTTAGAGAAATCTATTTCGTGTGAACCAGCCGCATTAAAATAATGATCAGCCACGGCAGAAGTATTGGTCCTACAGTGTTTCAAATCTGCCTTATCCTCATGTACACGGTCCGAGACATGTCGCTTAGTTTCCCCAATGTAACTGCTGCCGCAGATACAGTTTAGTTTATAGACGCCGGGATATTGCATGTCAGGAATCTTGTGCTTCACATATGGGATGCAATATCTCGGCATCTACAAACTAAGATGTCATCGAAACGTCATGATTTTTTGTTATTAATTATATATTTTTTACATTTATATTTAAATTACTTAAAGAACCAAAAACAAGTCTACATTATAGACTGCCAGTACGCTCACTCAGGTTAAGAACCAGGCTACAGTTTACATTATAGACTGCCAGTATGCTCACTCAGTTTAATAACCATTGCTACAGTCTACATCAGATTTCCAATACGCTTACCAGCTTAAAAACCAGGCTACAGTCTACATTATAGACTGCCAGTACACTCACCGAGGTTAAGAACCAGGCTACAGTCGACATCATAGACCGCCAGTACGCTCACTGAGGTTAAGAACCAGGCTAGTCTACATTATAGACTGCCAGTACACTCACCCAGCTTAATAACCATTACTAGTCTACATTATAGACTACCAGTACACTAACTCCGAATTAGAACCAGTCTACATAGTGGTTTTTTGTTATTATTTTATTTAATTCTTATTTTTATTCACGTAATTTTTTGGTTATTGAACAACCCCTGCGGTGTTCGAAAATCCGTTTTTTATCTGGATTTGTCGTCCAGGGGAAGTTGCCAAAACCCTGACGATAGATCTAAGGATGAAAAATATTTTGCTCCAGCTAATGCATCTAGCAAATCATGAATTTGCGGTAGGGGATACGTGTCCGCGATCGTAACCTTGTTTAATCAACGGAAATCTACACGAAACCTCATTGAACCATCTGGATGTTTAACTATTATTACTAGTGCTCCCTAAGGACTGGTTGATGGAGAAATTATTTCCGCTCTTCACATCTCACCTGTAGCTCTACGGATCTGCTATTTTTCTACTGATCCCACTGTATATGAATTATATACAGTGAGGCTGAGCATTCCCCATTTCAATATGGTGCTGCATTAAGTCCGTGCAACCCAGATCATTTAGGCCCTTATTGAAAACATCTTCAACTTCTAGGTGATTTTTAAGGAGGTATCTTTGACCTTGAGTCAATTCAGGGTTAAGTTGAACGATTTCCTCCACCCAAGGAGACCCCATCCCATCCTCTTCCTGTATCCCCGCTACTTCTGCATCTTCATGAATCTCACTCGCTGGGAAAATCTGTGCAATTACCGTCCCTTCTCGCAATGTAATTGCCCGCTCGGACGTATTTAAAACTTGCATACATAGCTGCTGGTTCCATCTTAAAATGGTGTCCGCCGCTGCTAGCGAATGTCGACCAATTGTTGGTCCCAATGGTGCAACTATAATTTCTGTGTCCACGCGTGGGGTGATTAAAGGCGATTGATATCGCAAGGGAATTAACACCTGTGCTAGTGGTGGAATCGTCGACTCTCCCACCAGGGTGTGTACTCTGGCAGCCTTTCCTGTCTCCGCATCAGGCTGCAAAAAATTATATTATTTTCCCTGATGTCGTTTCAACACAGCACTAGTCCATCGTTATCTTAATGGGTAGCCGACTTAAATAATTGGTACCCAGTAGACATGGTACTGCTTGGGAAGAGGACACCAAAATGGGGCCTGTAAAACACATTTCCCCTACATAGATTTCCGTCAACTTTTCCCACAATTCCCCAGACTACCGCCATTTTCCCCCACAAAATGTATTGTCAGCCCGTTCAAGATGACGTTTTTTTGCGGGTAACATATCAAACACGAGTGCAGAAATGGTTACTGATGCTCCTGTGTCCACCAACACCCTCACAGGACTTCCCTCTATCGCTCCCACCAAAACCAATGTGCCCGTGGCTGCTGCTACAACCCGTCTCGCTAACTTTTACCACTTAGCCCTAGATATTGGCCCAATTTGCCCTGTTGTGTCACTCTGGGTCGCTGCGATCGAGTGGTGTGCTGGTGATGACGGTGAAGGTTTTGGGAATTAGATGTATGTGTGATCTGGCCGGGTGTGCAGGGCGTCGCGACTAGCCTGGGTCTTTTTTGGGAAGTCCCACGATGTTGTCTCAAGCCGACTTCCCCTCCGCATCCTTTCGCGATGAGGCAGCGGGAGCAGTATATCACTGCGTGGTCCCGGATTGCTCCGTGGTTCTGCCACGGTCGCTGCTGCTGTCGTTAGCACCTTGGATCGTTGAACCTCCGGTTGGCCGCTGCCATCTCTTACAATCATTCATTGACTGAGTGAATGATTTACGAACATTTGAAAGCAAATATTCGTAAATCGGCGGTTCATAAATCAAGGAATTCCTATGTGTAGTGACTGTACTTGTCACTGTATGGTGCTGGGACTTGCGTGCGAAGTCACGGCCGGTAATGTGGTCATTGCGGGCAGCCCGGAATGCGGGCTGCAGTACCAACACTAGCGGTGGTTGGGTGAGCGCTGGTTAGCACGGAGGCACCACGAGCAGTGTGCGGTGCCGGCTCCCAGTGATGGAGCGAGAGCGAGCGTCAGCCAGCCAGGGTTAACCTGGGGCATGATACTCTGGCTGACCTGTTCTCACATGACCGGACGATACTGGAGGGGGGCCACGGGTGGACGAGGGCGACGGGCGGGCACGTGGTCCCGAAGAGCTCTCAGGAACATTCGAGAGGGAGCTCGAGAAGCTTGGAAGGTGGGCGGGGCTCAGGGCGGAGCCAGCCCGAGCCCGGCGGCATATAATGAGAGCTCCGTGAGGAGCTCGGGGTTCTGCAAATGTTGGTGCTCGAAAATCCACGTCAGGGAGAAGAAGCCTCTAGCTACGCAGTCCAGGACCCAGCTTGTGGTCCGGACCGGGATAGCGAACCGTGTCTAGTTCTGCCATAGCGTGGATAGATGGGCATTCGAGACCCGAACGTAGGTTGTGTTGTTACGTATTGTATGTGAATAAATCGTGTCGCTCCCAAGATGACGTCTGTGACTCAGTTGGAATCACTCCATATGTATAGGGGAGGGAGCCATTAAGTGCTTAGAGAAATAACCCCAGACACGTGGATGCAATAAGCAATGTGTGCATTGTGTATGTTGTGTGAAACAGGAAGTATTATTTACGTAAAATATATTTTCTACCATTTTTAATATAACTTGCACGGTAAATGTGTAATGAGATAGTGACATTTACTGGTTGGAAAAGGGAAGCATGGGTACAGGCACCATTATAAACATTATCCAATCCCTAAAGGGATAGGTATCTAGGCCAAAGGTGAAGGGCAGGGCCAGCCAAGAAACCGGCTAGAAAGTTCCACGAGAGGGCGTGGCCGGAGGCGGAATCTAGCCATGCCTGCAGCAATATAAGCGGAGGACTTGGGGTGGGTGTGTGGAGTCTTGGGTTCGAACTGCGTCGCTGCTCGCCGTCATATCTCTCTGTTGTTCGGCCACGTGGCGGATCTCCTGCGGAGTTCCACCGCTCTCCCCGGCGGAGTTCCACCGCTCTCCCCGGCACGCCGTCAGCAAGCGGCGAGACTGGGAGCGGATGGGTGGAGCCTGCCGTGTGATCAACCATGTGTGTAGTCTGTAACAACGTAAATATCAAAGTGTGTACTCGGAAGAGAAGATAACGTGAGCTGTGCGGTGCCCGATTGTGAAATAAAGAGTACCCTCTACACAATGCGTCACGGAAGTCGCTCATTACAAATGTATAGAATGGGGAAAAAATACGTAGTGAGGTTAGAAAAATGTCGGGCGACTGAAGCTCTCTGCCTCCTCACTGCAGGCTGATCAGCATTGGGGCAGGGCACCAAGTTCCAAAAGATGTGTACTGTACATTAAATTCGCAGTGAACTGCAAATGGTGGAGTCACAGGGGGGGGGGCGCCATCGGTGAACTGTAGCTCAAATTTGGCACGGTCAAATCCACGATGGGAAAACCCGCGATGAGCGAGGGTTTTGGTGTATTTGATACTTAACGTAAAACCTCAAATCGTAGGCTTTCGCAACCAATATCCATAATACAGGTTTTTTGGGTTAGATCGCGTTAATATATATAGATGTGTAGTTAAACCCACCACCACCCAATACAGACAATTAGTAAGGGGGGTGTAACTGGGCCAAGGGTCAAGGCAGGGATCAATCTGGCTGTCATGGGGGTTCGGGTCCTAGTTGCCGTTGCTGTCATCGCTGCCATCTCTTCGTCGTCGTTGTCGCTGCATCGCCGGCCAGCTATACAGTCCTCATTATTGTCGTCGCTATATAGTCAGTCAGCTATATAGTTGTACGTCGCCGATGTCGCTGTATGGGTGGCTAAGCTATACATAACCCAGCGCTTGTTACTCGGTGACCCTGTCCTTAAAGTATTAAGAAATAAACAAGAAACCCTCTTGATTTGAATTTTTCGTGACTGCAAGAATCCATACTCAACCGAGAAGATGGGTACAAACTGAGCAATCATTGGAAGGACGTTATTAACCAGGTAAAGTCTTAACTGACTGTAATGTTTCCATCCTACCTGTCTATGTCAGCTATTATTTACGACTCTCTGTCTCTCTCTCTATGTCTCTCTCTTGCTCACATGTCTTTTGCATTGCACTCTCATGCTCACATGTCCTTTGGATTGCACTCTCATGCCTTTGGATTGCACCACTCTTCGATCTTACATTAACATGATAATCTCTCACATTAACTATAGCCACTTCCGTGCCCTCGTCAAGGGGGCCGCTCTCCGTTCTTACATTTACATTGCTAATTTATCATTTACATGCTAATTTCTCACATTAACATCACTAGCCCCGCCCACTTCTTTATGACCCTTGGGCTACACTCATTTCAAACCATTTAAAACAGTCTGCCTCAGCAGCAGATCATGCTTTCCCACCTGATGACAGACGCTTGTGTTGCACCGTCGTTATTTATTTCATTTTATACCTACGTGACTTTACCGAAAGAACCAAAGAGTAAAGAAACCCCTCTACAAGTCATGTCTTGGAAGTCGTCTCATTACACTAGGACAGCACACCAGTGTTGGAAAGTAAAGCCAAAAAAAAGTTTTACTTAATTACTGGCGAAACATCGTACTCAAATTGTAAATGTTGTGGTTTTGCTCTCCAACACACCGGTGTGCTGTACTAGTAATGGATTGGCATGTTCTGTTGACATCACAAACCTTATTTATTGGCTGTGTCGGGTTTAACGACACATTTATATATTTACGCGATCTAACCCAAAAAAACCTGTATTATGGCCTCATAAATGTAAAAAAGCTGAAAATGTAAAAAAGAAAAGGAAAATTAAATTAAAGTAAATTCAGTTAAAAAGCAATTTTAATAGAGCAAACTGAAATGTACAGAAAGTCTTCGCTTAACGTGTGGTGTACACTCAATATGTTTTGGCTATCACGTGGTTCTTCTAATCAGGAAAAACATTTTTTGCACAACGTGGAACGCGCCTTGTTACAATGCAGAACGCGCACTGTTACAATGCGGAAAGCGCATTGTTACAATGCGGAACGCGCAATGTTACAATGCAGAACACGAACTACGCGGGTGAGTGGTACAGTGGTACAGTAATGCGGCATGATACAGTAACGCAGGGGCAGCATATCCCGAGTTATTTGTCCCGCTATTTGTGCGGTGTGCATAGTAAATCGTATCTTGCCAAACTTTACCATTGCTACATTTCGTATGGCGATTTTTTTTTGCTTAACGCGATTTTCACTTACGCAGCACTCTCCGGGTACGCATCTACCACGTTAAACAAGGACTTACCGCAGTCCAACCATTAACATAGATACTCAATCCCTTCATACATAACCAACGATTTGTAATGCTTAATTATCAAGGCACCCGTACTACTTTGCAAATCGACAATACTTCACGACTGCACGGCAATAGGAATATAACTTGCAAAGTAAATATATGGAATGGGAAAAAAAATACATAGTGAGGTAAGAAAAATGACGGGCAGCTAAAGCTCTGCCTCACTGGAGGCTGATGTCCAGTGGGGAGGGCAGCAAGTTACAACGAATGTGTATTGTACATGAAACTCACAAGCAACCGCGAAAGGTGGAGCCACAAGGGGGCGCCAAAGGTGAACTGTCGCTTAATAAATTTGGCACGGTCAAATCCGCGATGGGAAACCCCGCGCTGAGTAAGGGTTTTGGTGTATTTGGAACATGACATAAAACCTCATGTTAGAAAAATCAGAAAACGTAAAAAAGGAACATTAAATTTAGTAAAAAGCTATTGCATTAAAGCAAAACAAAATGTACAAAAGTCCTCATTTCGATTTAAAGCTTTCGTGACTGCAGGGATTCATCTTCTTGGTTCTTTCGGTAAAGTCACGTAGAAGGGAAGTAATAAAATATAAAAAATAAAACATAATAATAATAAAACATAATAAAAGTCACGTAGAGGGGAAGTAATAAAATAATAAAAATAAAACATAATAAAATATATTTTATTATGTTTTATTTTTATTATTTTATTACTTCCCTTCTACGCGACTTTAGCGAAAGAACCAAGAAGATGAAAAAGTCCTCACTTAACGTGTGCTGTCTCCACATCGCATTTCTGCGATCACGTGTTTTTTTCATTTGGTAAAACTTTGTGCACAACGTAACGCACACCGTTACAATGCGGAACGTGCACTGTTATAACGCAGTATTTGATTGATCGACAACGTACCACTTTCAGCTGAGTGGCCGAGTGACGCAGAATGACAGTAGCGTAGTGGCAGTGTACCCACAGTTATTTCTCATTTTCCCTTACACGGCACTCTGCGGGTACGAATCCAACGCATTAAATAAGGCCTTACTGCACTGTCATTAATATACTCAAAATCCCTTTATACATAACCAACAATTTTTTTATGCTCAATTATCAAGGACCCGGTACTTATTTGCAAATCGACAATATTTCACGACTGCACAGCAATATTATTAATAATATAACTTACACGGTAAATATATTGAATGGGGGAAAAAAACAGTGAGCTAAAAAAATGGCAGGTAGCCAAAGCTTAGTCTCCTCACGAGAGGCGGATGTCCAGTAGGGCAGTTACAACAGATGCGTACTATACATGAAGCTCACAGTTAACCGTGAATGGTGGAGCCACGGGGGCATGATTGGTGAACTGTAGCTCAATAAATTTGGCAACGGTCAAATCCGCGATGGGCGAGGGTTTTCGTGTATTTGAACATGACATAAAACCTCATAAATGTTAAAAAAGCTCCAATGTAAAAAGGTAAAATCAAATTTTAGTAAATGCAGTTAAAAAGCTATTTGAATAGGAGACAATCAAAATGTACAGTAAGTTCTCGTTTAACGTGTGGTATTCACACTGCGTTTTCACTATCACACGGTTCTTCCATTTGGGAAAAACTTTTTTGCACAATGCAGAACACGCACCGTTACAACGCAGAATGGGCACCGTTACGACAGTTTCTAAGCGGTCGACAATGAACTACTTTCTTGACCTACGTGCTGAGTGGTACAGTGATACAATAATGTGGAATAATACCATTACGCAGTGGTGGCGTACCCTCCGCTATTTATCCCGCCATCTCAATGTGTGGTGTGCGTAGTACATCGTATCTTGCCAAACCTTAACATTACTACACCATTTATGGGAAAATCTTTTCACTTCACGTAGTTTTCGCTTACATCGGTACTCTCCAGGAACTCATCTACTACGTTAGGAGCACTCAAAATCGCTTTATACATAACCAACAATTTAGAATGCTTAATTATAAAGCAAGGCACCCGCACTACTGTGCAAATCGACAACATTTTACGACTGCACAGCAATAATATAATAATATAACTTGCACGATGAAAATATATGGGGAGAAAAAAACTTAGTGAGGTAAGAACAGTGACAGATGGCTGAAGCTCTGCCTCCTCACTGCAGGCTGATGTAGTGGCAGGGCAGCAAGTTAGAACATGTATACTGTATAATAAATTTGCAGTCAAACATGAATGGTGGAGCTACAGGTAGGGCGCTATCGATGAACTGTAGCT
Organism: Lethenteron reissneri; assembly: GCF_015708825.2. NCBI lineage: Eukaryota > Metazoa > Chordata > Hyperoartia > Petromyzontiformes > Petromyzontidae > Lethenteron > Lethenteron reissneri. The sequence continues at coordinate 9,470,764 of NC_083841.1, read as the reverse complement.
AAATAAGCTCCGGCCACTTCCCCATCATGTCTTCACACGCAGCTTTCTACTTCCAGCCCCGCCCACTGCCCCCTCCTGTCTTCGCAGCTCGGACCTCTCGTCACGGCAGCTCTCTCGCCGACTTCAGCAGTTTTCTTGCTGCAGTTTTCTCATCTCATGACAATTGCTTGCGTTGCGATCGAAACGTCATTATCTATTATTTTTTCTACCTACGTGACTTTACCGAAAGAACCAAAGAGCATGTAGCTAAATAAATTTGGCACAGTCAAATCCACAATGGGAAAACCCGCGATGGGCGAGGGTTTTTGTTCATTTGGAACCACGTCGTGTAGACAGCTTCTTATTTATTCTCACACTGGGCATACCACTAGCCGTTATATAGAACGTATCTACATGGCTACACATAGCCGATCCTTCTACACAACCCCACGGTCGGCATCCAACTACACAGCTGTCCAACTAGCGTAGTGATGACTATGAAAATCGTGCAGAGGATCGGCCACGAGGCCGGACGACGAAGAGAGATGGCGGCGAGCAGCGACGCAGCCAGGACCCAGGAGCTGCAACAGCCCCGAACCTCTGGTTCCGTCCCCCTTATATACATCCCAGCCACGCCCCCTCCAGAACCTTGGAGCAGGTTCCCAGAACTTCCCGACTGACTCTGCCTTTCACCTTTACCCCAGATACCGCCCCCCTTCTAGTGAGTCATTATATAACTTGCCCATACCTGTGATTACCCTCCAGGCTGACAGGTGGCACCCTGTCATTACACGTGTTAGAAAAAGCTGAAAACTTAAAGGAATAAAAAATAAGTAAATGCAGTTAAAAACTATTTTAACAAAGCAAACCGAAATTTACAGTAAGTCCTCACTTAATGTATGGTGTCCACACACTGCATTCTCGCTATAACGTGGTTCTTCCATTCGGGTAAACTTTTTGCGTACAACGCGGAATGATAACGTAATGTACTACCCTCCGTTACTTGTCCCGCAATCTCACTGTGGTGTGCGTAGTACATCGTATCTTTCCACATTTTATTATTACATCATTTATGGGGAAAGTGTTTTTGCTAACACGACACTCCAGGAATACGATGACCATGTTAAACAAAGCCTTACTGCACTGTCGAAACGTCAACATAAAGACTAAAAATCTTTTATACATAACCAACAATTTGTAATGCTGAATTACCAATAAAAGCACCCCTACTATGTTGCAAATCGGCAATATTTCACGACTGAATGGCAATAATATAATTGCTGAAAGCTCGAAAGCTCACCTCTGGCTGGATGCCTACAGCTGCATGCCTTGTTGGAGTGAGAGAAGTCTGTAGGGATAAGGTAAACGCCGTGGGGATAAGGTAAATGCCGTGGGGATAAGGTAAACGCCGTGGAGATTCTCTCTCACTTTCCGAGTTTCACATTTAACCGGACTCCATTTCACACTGCTGGTTCCTATTTAGATCGTCCATAAACTCCACCCACAACCCCACATCCACAAACTCTTCAAATTGCCTCTCTCCCTCAGAGTCCAAATTCTCCTGCTTCACGCTGCCTCTAATTCAACATGGAGGTCGAGTCCTGGAGTCAATGAAAACAGAGATGGGAGAATGGAGATGCCAAGAGGTGAAACTTCTTAAGTGGTTCCAAAACTTTGGCGCTGCTACATTAAATAAAAGCTGGATGATGCCTACAGCTGCATTCATTATTGTAATTAGAGAAGCCTGTGAATAAAGTTAACGCTTTAGAATTATTGTGTCACGGTCTTGGTTACAGATCTTCCCAGACTCCACTTCACATGTGCAGGGCCCTCCTACTCTGCTGTCCAAATATTCGACTCACAATTCCTCCTCAAACTCCTCGAGGATGCCTCGCTCTCCCTCAGAGTCCAAATGCCCCTCCTGCTTCACGTTGCCTCCATCAACCTGGAGGTCGGTTCCTGGAGTCGAATCTTCATCTTCACATTTCACCTTCATTTCTTCACATTCCACCTTCACTCCTGGCCATGTTTCAAAAGTGGGGTTAGCTTCTGGTTCTTGTTCCATGAGAGATGGGCTCAATGAAGCAATTTGACTTTCACTTCTCAATTCCACCTCCATCCCCTTGTGGATCTTCTCACGCCTCTTTCGGCCTTCTGACCGTACAGATTCCTTTCCATACACGGTGTGCTTGACGGGCGTCTTGCCTGAGTGTATTCTGTCATGAACACGAAGAGATCCTGAATCTTTAAAAGCCTTTTCAGACACGGTGCATTTGAAGTTTTTTTTACCAATATGTGTTTTCTGATGTCTGTCAAGATTCGATAACCATGAAAATGTCTTTCCACACACAGTGCACTTGAAGGGTTTCTCACCTGTATGTATTCTATGGTGAATACGAAGAGATCCGGAATCTTTAAATGCCTTCTCACACACAGTGCACACAAAGGGCTTCTCGCCTGTGTGTGTTCTCTGATGATCCTGAAGAGTTCCTGACCGTGTAAATGACTTCTCACAAACAGTACATTTGAAGGGCTTCTCACCAGTATGTGTTGTCTGATGGCTGTTAAGATTCGATAACCATGAAAATGCCTTTCCACACACAGTGCACTTGAAGGGTTTCTCACCTGTATGTATTCTATGATGAATACGAAGAGATCCGGAATCTTTAAATTCCTTCTCACACACAGTGCATTTGAAGGGTTTTTCCCCAGTGTGGGTTTTTTGATGGCTGTCAAGATGTGATGACCGTGTAAATGCCTTCCCACATACAGTACACTTGAAGGGCTTCTCACCAGTGTGTGTTTTCTGATGGCTGTCAAGATGTGATGACTGTGTAAATGTCTTCCCACACACAGTGCATTTGAAGGGCTTCTCACCAGTGTGTGTTTTCTGATGGCTGTCAAGATGAGATGACCGTGTAAATGTCTTCCCACACATCGCACACTTGAACGGCTTTTCACCAGTGTGAGTTTTCTGATGGCTGTCAAGATTCGATAACCATGTAAATGTCTTCCCACACACAATGCACTTGAAGGGCTTCTCACCTGTGTGTGTTCTCTGGTGTATTTTAAGGTATGGTGATTGTGCAAATGCCTTCCCACACTCGGTGCACTTGAAGGGCTTCTCTCCAGTGTGAGTTCTGTGATGGTTCTTCAAGTTGCTCATCTGATCCGTGCTGTATGGACACTGGATGCATTTATGCCTTTTAATTCCAGCTTGTTCCGAGTCTCTCTGCTCCATGTGATTCATCTGCAGATATATACACATATTACACACAATATATAGGCAGACCTCACTTAGCACAAACCAAATGAGACAATTCCTCATCATGCTTTCTCCTGCAGAATCTTTTTACGAAAAAAAATTAAAACCTACAAAGCGCTTGCAGTAGCGCTTGCCGAGGAAACGTTCCCACCCCAATCATTCACTTAGATAATGAGAGCGACACGCTGAGCCAACCAGATCCCTATTCGTGATCACAATTACATCTCATATTATTACAGTGCTTTTAGCCAGATGTAAACTCATGAGACTAGGACAGTCTCAGGCTCTACCCAAAAGAAACCTCACCACAGAAATCTAGACTGAGGGCATCACTAAGATCACGGAGGTCCTGGAGCTATTCTCTAAGCGATAAGCCCAGGGGTGAGCCAGCGCTATTCGTATTTCACATCTGTCAACTTTAAAGTCGCTAAATTGACAATTTAGTACTATTAATTATTATATTACTAAGCTGAGCGTGCGCCAGAGCACGCATCTGCGCATGCACGAGAAAGCTGACCCGTGGTTGCCCTAGCAACGCACACACGCGATCGGTGGGGGGAGGGGGGAATTCTCATTCGCATTAAAAATAAGAAAAAATCGCTGAGGTAAATTATTCAAAGTGTGATGTCCTCTTTTCCCCCAACCACCCCAATGTGTGCACATACTACTGTAATAAACAACTTCCACGACGACTCTGGACTGGTGTCTTTTATTTAACAGTCTGCACAGCTCCGCTTTTCTCTCTCCGGATGGCTTCCTCTCTCTCTCTCCGTTGCCGTAACGCGCGCTTCTCCCTCTTCCACCGTCGCGGCCGTCTCTTTCTCTCTCCACGCTCGCCGCTGGCTGGCGGCCCGCTGGAGGGAGAGAAGGCTTCGCTGGCAGAGGCCGCCACGTGGCCAGTGGCAAGTAGAGGTAGGCAATGATGCAGTCCGGACTCTAGGCTCCCCACACCGACCCCGAGTCCTCTCACTGCCTCTCCTTATATTGCTCTCGGCGGAGCTAAGCTCCGCCTCTAGCCACGCCCCCTCATGGAACCTTCCCAATGGTTCCCGTACATACCCACAAGCTCCGCCCGTTACCTTTGGCCCAGATGGAACCCTTCCTTCTGATAATATTAGTTACCCAGCAGTGACTATGCAATTACCCCTCGTCGTTCCTTAGATAGCGCTCTCATTACACTACTATTGGGTCGGTAGATACTACTATTATAGCCCTTAGATACTATTACTGTAGAGCGGGCGGGGGGATGGTGGGGCAGGTGTAGCAGCCCACCCTGCAAAGGTGCCACCTCGGCCGGCTGGGCAATCGAGGCCAGGCCGGGGGCTTCTCCAAGGGACTAGGCCTGACAACGGTACTTTGTATACTTACTAGATACTATTATACAGTCGATATATACGATTATAGGGTCGGTAGATACGACTATAGAGTCGGTAGATACTACTATAGAGTCGATAGATACTACTGTGAAGTCGGGAGATACTACTACAGTCGGTAGATGCTATTGTAGAGTCAACAGATACTGCAATAGAGTAAGCAGATACTGCTACAGAGTCAGCAGATAATAATAGAGTCAGCAGATACTGATAGAGAGTTAGTAGTTACGACTATAGTCAGTAGATACTACTATAGAATCGGTTAAATCTTGACTTAAAGCTTTTCGCGACTGCAAGAATTCACATTATTTGGGTCTTTCATGTAAAGCCACATAGATAGAAAAAATTATCAAAATAATAACAATATTATGACGTTTCGATCGCAACACAAGCAATCGTCTTTAGGTGAAAAAAGAGATTGCTTTTGTTGTGATCGAAACGTCATGATATTGTTATTTTGAAAAAAATATATATCTACGTGGCTTTACCGAAAGATCCAAATAATACTATAGAGTCAATAGATACTACTATAGCTTCTGTAGAGTCAGTTACTACTATAGTTGGTAGATACTACTATACTCAGTGGATACTACTATAGATTCAGTAGATACTACTATAGTCATTAGAAACTACTGTAGAGTCAGTATATACTATAGAGTTTGCTGATACTATTGAGTCAGTAGATACTACTGCAGTCAGTAGGTACCACTACGGTCAGTCAATACTGCTACAGTTAGTAGATACTACTATAGTTTGTAGATACTTCTAGAGTCAGTAGATACTGCTGTAGAGTTAATAGATACTACTATAGAGCCAGTAAATACTACTATAGAGTCAGTAGATAATACTAGTCAGTAGCTACCACTATACTGCTGCAGAGTCAGTAGATACTGCTATAGTCAGCAGAAACTACTATAGAGTTAGTAGTTACTACTATAGTCAGTGGATACTACTATAGAGTTAATAGATACGACTATAAATTCCATAGATACTACTATAGTCATTAGATACTACTGCAGAGTCAGTATATCTATTATAGAGTTGGTTGATACTACTATAGAGTTGGCAGATACTATTATTGAGTCAGAAGATACAACTACAGTCAGTAGATACCACTATGGTCAATAAATACTGCTACAGTCAGTAGATACAAGTCAGTAGATACTACTGTATAGTTAGTAGTTACTACTATAGTCAGTGTATACTATCGTCAGAAGTTACTGCTATAGAGTCGATAGATACTCCGAAAGAGTCAGTAGATAATACTAGTCAGCAGATACCACTTTAGTCAGTATACTGCTACAGAGTCGGTAGATACGACTATAGAGTCAGCAGATACTGCTTTCAAGTCTGCAGATACTAGTCAGCAGATATAATAGTTAGTAGTTACTATAGAGTCTACAGATACTATACATTCTGTTGATACTACTATAGTCATTGGATACTACTCTAGAGTCAATATTTACTACTATAGAGTTGGTTCATACTACTATAGTCAGCAGATACTACTTTCGAGTCAGTGGATACTACTACAGTCAGTAGATACCACTATGGTCAGTAAATACTGCTACAGCCAGGAGATACTACTATACAGTCAGTAGATACTACGGCCACTAGACACTACTATAGTCATTAGATACAACTGTATAGTTAGTAGATACTACTACTGTCAGTAGATACTACTACGGTCAGTAAATACTACTACAGTCAGTAGATACTACATTAGAGTCAGTAGATTATGCTGTAGAGTTCACAGTTACTACTATAGTCAGTGCATACTACTATCGTCAGTAGTTACTACTATAGAGTCGGTAGATGCTACTATAGGGTTTGTAGATACTACTAAAGTCAGTAGATAATACTACAGTGAGTAGATAATACTACAGTCAGTAGATACCACTATCGTCGGTATATACTGCTGCAGAGTCGGTAGATACGACTATAGTCAGTACATACAGTTATAGTCAGCAAAAACTGCTATAGTCTGCAGAAACTGCTATAGAGTCTGCAGATACTACTATGGAGTTAGTAGTTCCTACTATAGTCAATAGATACTACTATATTCAGTAGGTACTACTGCAGTGTTGACAAAGTGGGCAGAGACTTCTCTTCGCAGGCAACACCGTTTATTTCCTCTGATACAGAGCGTCCCTAACACAGAGAGATAACGGCCTCTCCCACCCGATAGCCTAGAGGATATGTCCTTACACTAGTGTGCCCTCACACTATACTCTGCTATCGGGATTCCTCCGCGAAGGGACCTAGGAAAGGCCATGCTCACCCGACCTTGCCAGGGTAACGGGTGCCGTCACTGGGCCGTTCGGACCTGGCCCTGACAAGAGCCGGAGGTTGGAAGTCCCAGGACACTATCTAGATGTCTTCGGGTCTTGAGGTGAGTGCGGACTGACTCACACTGGGAGAGCTGGCCTTTTTATACTCCCCCCTCGCAACCACTCCAAGTTGGATATCTCCGGATCTCTCTGGAGAGGGTCTGGGTCCGACCGTTGGTCCCCCCAGCCCCCTCCCTCAGTGTGCTCTGGCCCCCTGACCCCTGGTCAACGGTTATTGTAGTCGTGGGTCGTACACCTGTCACTCAACAGCCCCCTTGGCTGTTCTGCGCCCCCTACAGACTGAGGGCGCCACTAAAGGTGAGTGTACGTGACCCATACAATACTGCTACGTAGGTAAGTACACATGTTGCGCGTAACAATGCCGCTACACTACTACAGTCATTAGATACTACTGCAGTCAGTATTTACTGCTATCGAGTCGGTAGATACTAAATTCTATTACAGTCAGTATATACTTCTGTAGTCAGTAGTAATAGATTACTCATAAATATGTGTTACTTACTGTGCTATAGTCAGCAGAAACTGCTATAGAATCTGCAGATACTGCTATAGAGTCTGCAGATACTGCTAGTCTGCAGATACTACTATAGTCAGTAGGTACTACTACGGTCAGCAGTTACTACTAGTCAGTAGATACAACTACAGAGTCAGCAGATACTACTGTAGAGCCATATACTACTATAGAGTCACTAGATACTACTCACTCTATTGTATGTAGGGTGTTTAGGTATATATGCCAACGTGGGGGTTAAAATGTTTTGAGGGGGGGGTCGACAATTTTTGGAAACCTTTTAGATCAACTATTTACCCCCCACTTTCTATAACTTTTTGGACTTCTGCAAGCCTCTTATAATTTTGTTGAAAGACAAATGGACAAACGACACGCTGGCCTTTCACAATAGCTTAGTATCTGTGTATGTATGTTATGTTTTTAAGAGAAGTTTTGAAATATATTTTTCGCCCGGGTAATGGCGGGTACTTCCTGCTAGTCTTATATATAAAAGTCCCCGCGCGAATGCGCTTGCGAGGGATTTGGCTCTTAGGATATTCCGTTTTCCCATCCATAAACTTTAAATTAGTTACATTAGCGATTTAGTGCCATTTTTATTATTTACTTATTGCGCGAGCTCGACCTCGACCGTACCAACTGACAATTGCGTGGGGGGGGGCGGACCCTGCCAAGTGATGTTTGTGTAGGTCCATGCGTGTCTGTCTTATTCGATTGGACAACGCCCGATGTGTGTGTACGTCAAAGTGTTTGTGTGTGTCAGTCCAAGTGTGCATGTCAGTCCATTTGTGTGCGTATTAGTCGCTGTGTTAGTCCATGTGTGTGTTAGTCCATGTGTGTGCATGGCTCCATCTGAGTGTGAGTCAATGCGCGTTTGTGTGTCTATGCGTGTCAGTCGATGTGTGTGTGTATGTTGAGGTGTATGTGTGTCATTCCATATGTGTAAGCCAATACATGTGTCACTCAATGTGTGTGTGTGTAAGTCAATGCGTGTGTGAGTCGATATGTGTGTGTTAATCCATGTGTGTGTATCTAAAGTATATGTCTGTGTGTCACAGTTCATGTGTATGTGTGTAGGCCAATGTGTGTCAGTCTATGTATGTGAACGTGTTAGTCGAAGTATGTCTGTGTGAGTCGATGTGTGCGAGTCGCTGTATGTGTGTACGTCGATATGTGTGTGTAACTCCATGTGTGTGTATCTAAAGTGGATGTCTATGCGTGTGAGTCCATATGTGTGTGTAAGTCCATGTGTTTGTGTGTGCGAGTCGACATGTCTGTGTGTGTCAGTTCATGGGCGTGTGTGTTAGTCGCTTTGTGTGCGTGGCTCCATGTGAGTCAGCAAGTCCGTTTCTTTGCGTGTCTGTAGGCCCATGTGTGCGTGTGAATGAATGTATGTGCTTAATTGACCTGGTCAAGGCCTATGATACCATCAGTAGGCCTGGCCTCTGGGTTGTTCTTCATGCTTTCGGAGTCCCTCACCCTTTGCTCACGATCCTTAAGGACCTTCATGATGGTGAGGGGCCCCACGTCAAACTATGTGCCCGTCAGTCAGAGCCATTCCCTCGATGCCCGGGTGCGGTCAAGGGATGGCTCCCTATTGCTCAACCATGTTATGTATGTCGATGCTCAGGTGATTGCTGCTCACTCTGAGGAGTTGGAGGCACTGCTGCTGAACCTGGAGCTTGCCACTATGATGTGGAGCCTTACCATCAGCCCCATAAAAACTAAGCACCTGCCTGAGTATTTTGTACCATCGGACAATCCACCCCCACAACTCACAATTGGTGATGCGGCAGTTGTGGAGAGATTGCAGAGATTCCCATACCTGGCCAGTGTGCTCATGACCGGCTCCGGTTTAACAGCAGAGATCTCACTCCAAATCAGTCGAGCGCCATTATCTTTTCATCGGCTGGGTTACGTTGTGTGGAAGCTACCTGGTCTCTCGCTCCGCATCTCCGCATGAAGCTCCAGGTCTTCTCGGCCACAGTAGTTCCGTCCCTTCTCTACGCTTGCGAAACGTGCACCCCCCTAATGGAACATCTTCTCCGGTTAGAAACATTTAGGCTGGCCTGCTAACGATCCATCCTGGGTTTAACCATGTGTGTGTGTGTGCGTCTAAGCCGATGTGTTTCTATGTTTGTGGGTCGATGTATGTGTGCAAGTCCATGTGTGCGTCTGCTTTTTACGCTCGGGCAACGCCGGGTACTTACCGCTAGTAGGAAATAAAACAATTACAATAAGAAAGTAATAGGACTTTTCAAATCGCAAACTTTGCAATTTGCGAATCGCATTGTTTCAAATTTCGATTACGATTTGAAATCGATTAATCGTTCAGCCCTAGTTGGAAGCAGTCGCCCTCCAGTAACAACGGAGGGCAGAGGAGTGACTCTTACAACAAGTGGAGAGCCGGGTGGCGAAAGCAGAGCAAGTTGGCACTGTATGGGGCAAAGGTGGTGCAGCATCTGCCAGTCATCTCAGTCAACCCATGGCACATGGGTCTGTCCCATAATCTCCTGCCTGCGGGCGTTCAACACATCATGTGGCCTTAAAGTGCACACAGCCTGGCACAAGTGCTGTGGTGACATCAAACACCACTACTTAGTGGTGAATGGCGGTTGTTGTTATCGAGTCGTTTAATGAGTAATAATATACAATGCTATCCCTATCTTACCTATAAACGTCACTTTGTGTCTGTCTGTCTGTCCATCCGTCTGTGTACGCTTGCTTGCGAGGGATTTGGCGCTCGGCCCGTGGGGTTTAGGACGAAAAAAATTTGCCGGGAGGCACGTCCCGTGCCCCGCGGTGGGAATAGGCATTTCCGTTTTGTCGTCCCTCGCCTTTAAAGTGGTCCGATTATCGATTTAGAGCGATTTCTCTTTATTTATTTATTATTGCCGACTGGCACGTGACAAAGCACGCCGTTGCGCATGCGCGAGATGCCGACCAGGGCGGTTGCCCCTGGCAACGGGCAGCAACGCCGTCGCTGCGGGGTGGACGCCATTTTTAATTCCCGTTAAAAATATGCACACGCATTAACACGCGACGCTGAGGTAAATTCTTCAAAGTTTCACGTCCACTTCACTCCCCCCCCACCGCAATACTATTACAGTGTCGGTAGATAATAAAATTATAGCGATTAGACAGTATTATTCAAGCGGGGGGGGGGGGGGGGGGTAGCGGCCCAGCACCCAGCCTCGGCCGGCTGGGCAATCTAGGCGAGGCCGGAGGCTCTGCACGGTACTAGGCCTCGACACGCCACTCTTGTCAGGCGAAGACTTTGTGCTATAAACTCGATATACCCAGCGTTGCCCGGGGGAAAAATACATTTAAAATCTTCTGAAAACTTTAAAACATAACATACCAATGAAAATACAACTGTGTAATTACAATTTTAAACCCGGCCGCACCAAGAATCGATTCTCTGATTCGCGCAAAGGAATCGAAGGTTGTAGATTAATTTAGACTCGCCCTATTCCCGTTTAATATAAGTTGGTTATAGAGTTGATATAAACTGTTACGAATGGGAAATATCCAGCGTTGACCGGGGCAAAAATATAGTTAAAAACTCCTGAAAACTTTAAAACATAACATACCAATGAAAATACAACTGTGTAATTACAATTTTAAACCCGGCCGCACCAAGAATCGATTCTCTGATTCGCGCAAAGGAATCGAAGGTTGTAGATTAATTTAGACTCGCCCTATTCCCGTTTAATATAAGTTGGTTATAGAGTTGATATAAACTGCTACGAATGGGAAATATCCGGCGTTGACCGGGACAAAAATATAGTTAAAAACTCCTGAAAACTTTAAAACATAACATACCAATGAAAATACAACTGTGTAATTACAATTTTAAACCCGGCCGCACCAAGAATCGATTATCTGATTCGCGCAAAGGAATCAAAGGTTGTATATTAATTTAGACTCGCCCTATTCCCGTTTAATATAAGTTGGTTATAGAGTTGATATAAACTACTACGAATGGGAAATATCCGGCGTTGACCGGGGCAAAAATATAGTTAAAAACTCCTGAAAACTTTAAAACATAACATACCAATGAAAAAAAAAATCTGTAATTAAAAATGTAAACCCCCAGCGCGCCAGGAATCGATTCTTTGAATCGCGCAAAGGAATCGTCGAAGGTTGTAGATTACTTTAGAATTGCCCTATTCCCGTTTTAAAAACTGCATGTCGCCAAGTTTACTTAACATTTCCAACAGACACACACATTCACACATTTCGCTTTTACATTTAACATACAAAACGTCAGCATGTACTCCTGTCATCATAGGCAAAAATATATACACCCTCACCACTCTCCCTCACCACTCACTATCACTCACCCTCACCACCACTACTCACCCTCACCACTCTCCCTCACCACTCTCTCACTCGCGCTCACCACTCACCCTCACCAAGCATCCTCACCCTCACCACCACCACTCACACTCAACACTCCCCCTCGCCACCACCACTCACCCTCACCACCACCACTCACTCTCACCACCACTACTCACCCTCACCACTCACTCACACAACTCACCCTCGCCTCTCACCACTCACAACTCACCCTCACCACTCACCCTCACCACTCATGCTCACCACTCACACTTACCACTCACCCTCACCAATCATCCTCACTACTCACCCTCACCACCCACTCTCACCACTACACCACTCATCCTCACGACTCACACTTACCACTCACCCCTATCCCTCACCACTCACCCTCACCCCTCACCACTCACCCTCACCACTCACCCTCACCACTCTCCCTCACCACTCACGCTCACCACTCACCCTCACCAATCATCCTCACTACTCACCCTCACCACTCACTCTCACCACTCACGCTCTCCCCTCTTCCTCACCCCTCTCACTCACCACTCAGCCTCACCCCTCACCACTCAGCCTCACCACTCACCCCTCTCCCTCACCACTCAGCCTCACCACTCACCCCTCACCCCTCTCCCTCACCACTCAGCCTCACCACTCACCCCTCTCCCTCACCACTCAGCCTCACCACTCACCCTCTCCCTCACCACTCAGCCTCACCACTCACCCCTCTCCCTCACCACTCACCCCTCGCCGTCACCACTCACCCCTCTCCCTCACCACTCAGACTCACCACTCACCACTCTCCCTCACTAACCCCTCTCCCTCGCCACTCAGCCCTCTCCCTCACCACTAACCCCTCACCCCTCACCCCTCTCCCTCACCACTCAGCCCTCTCCCTCACCACTCAGCCTCACCACTCAGCCTCACCACTCACCCTCACCACTCTTCTTCACTAACCCTCACTGCTCACCATCACCGCTCACTCTCACCACTCAAGCTCACCACTCACCCCTCTCCCTCACCACTCAGCCTCACCACTCACCCTCACCACTCACCCTCACCACTCACCCTCACCACTAACCCTCACCACTAACCCTCACCACTAACCCTCACCACTCTTCTTCACTAACCTCACTGCTCACCATCACCGCTCACCACTCACCCTCACCACTCACCCTTACTACTCACCCTCACCACTCACCACACACCCTCACCACTTACCACTCTTCTTCACTACTCACCCTCACCACTCACCCTCACCACTCACCCTCACCACTCACCCTCACCACTCACCACTCTTCTTCACTACTCACCCTCACCGCTCACCCTCCCCACTCATCCTCACTACTCACCCTCACCGCTCTCCCTCACCACTCACCATCACTGTGGTGGTGGTAGCTGCTATGATGACAGTAGTACACTCTGACGTTTTGTATGTTAAATGTCAAAAGCTAAATTAGTGAATGTGTGTGTCTGTTCGAAATGTTCAGCATACTTGGCGACACGTAAGCAAGTTTTTAAAACGGGAAGAGGGTGAGTGGTGGTGGTGACGGTGATTGTTGAGGGTGAGTGGTTAGGGTGAGTAGTGAGGGTGAGTGGTGAGCAGTGAGGGTGAGCGGTGATTGGTGAGGGTGTGATTGGTGAGGATGAGTGGTGAGTAGTGAGGGTGAGCGGTGAGGGTGAGTGGTTGTTGTGAGGGTGAGTGGTGAGGGTGAGAGTGAGTGGTGAGTGGCGGTTGTGAGTGGTGAGGGTGAGTGGTGAGAGAGTGGTTAGTGCTGAGGGTGAGTGGTGAGGTTGAGTGGTGAGGCTGAATGGTGAGGGTGAGTGGAGAGTGGTGAGGGTGAGTGGTGATTGGTCACTGGTGATTAGTGAGGATGAGTGGTGAGTAGTGAGGGTGAGGTTGAGTGGTGAGTGGTGAGGGTGAGTGGTGGTTGTGACGGTGAGTGGTGAGGCTGAATGGTGAGGGTGAATGGTGAGAATGAGTGGTGAGGGAGAGTGGGGAGTGGTGAGGGTGAGTGGTGAGGGAGAGTGGTGAGAGAGTGGTGAGAGTGGTGAGAGTGGTGAGAGTGGTTAGTGGTGAGGGTGAGTGGTGAGTTTGAGTGGTGAGGCTGAATGGTGAGGGTGAGTGGAGAGTGGTGAGGGTAAGTGTTGATTGGTCACTGGTGATTGGTGAGGATGAGTGGTGAGTAGTGAGGTTGAGTGGTCAAGGTGAGGGTGAGGTTGAGTGGTGAGTGGTGAGGGTGAGTGGTGGTTGTGACGGTGAGTGGTGAGGGTGAGTGGTGAGGCTGAATGGTGAGGGTGAGTGGTGAGGGTGAGTGGTGAGGGTGAGTGGTGAGGGAGAGTGGTGAGGATGAGTGGTGAGTAGTCAACATGCACTGCTGTAATCATAGTAGGTACCACCACCACAGTATGTACAGTAATCCCTCGCCACTTCGTGGTTCAAGTTTCGCGGCCTCAGTGCATCGCGGATTTTTTGAACTGATTTAAAGGCCTCATTATACCTGTGCAGTAACACCATCATCATCATCCATCATCACATTCATCGAACTGCACAGGTCTGTCATCGTCGTCATTGTCATCGTCATCGTCGTCATTACTGGAGTCAAGTCTCAAGATACTACTGTCATTGGTGAGTGTAGAACACCATAATACGTATCGTATGAGAGAGAGAGTGAATGTATAATATTAAGGTTTTATAATTAAATAGATTTAAGTAAAATATATATATAAAATATAAATATACATATTTAAACATTCTGGTACCCACACACACATATACGGAAATTCCTAGGGGGCCAATCCTACTTCGCGGATTTTCACCTATCGCGATGGGTTCCGGTCCCCATTAACCGCGATAAACGAGGGATCACTGTACTGCTGTCATCATAGCAAGTACCACCACAGTATGTACTGCTGTCATCATAGCAGGTGCCACCACACTCGATCTGTACTGCTGTCATCATAGCAGGTACCACCACCACAATATGTACTCCTCTCATCATAGCAGATACCACCACAATATGCACTGCTGTAATCATAGCAGGTATCACCACAGCAGTATGCACTGCTGTAATCATAGCAAGTACCACCACAATATGCACTGCTGTAATCATAGCAGGTACCAACACAGCAGTATGCACTGCTGTAATCATAGCAGGTACCAACACAGCAGTATGCACTGCTGTAATCATAGCAGGTACCAACACAGCAGTATGCACTGCTGTAATTATAGCAGGTACCACAATATGCATTGCTGTAATCATAGCAGGTACCACCAGTCAGTATGCACTGCTGTAATCATAGGTACTACCACAGCAGTATACACTGCTGTAATCATAGTATGTACCACCACAGCAGTATGCACTGCTGCAATCATAGACGCTACCACCACAGTCAGTATGCACTGCTGTAACCATAGCAGGTATCACCACAGCAGTATGCACTGCTGTTATCATAGCGGGTACCACCAGTCAGTATGCACTGCTGTAATCATAGCAGGTTCCACCACAATATGCACTGCTGTAATCATAGCAGGTACCACCAGTCAGTATACACTGCTGTAGTGATAGTAGATACTGCTATTGAGTTGGTAGATACTGCTATATAGAGTTAGTAGATACTAAAACAGTCAGTATATACCACTACAGTCAGTCAATACTGCTATAGTCAGTATATACTACTATACAGTCAGTACATACTACCACGGTGAGTAGCTACTAGAGTCAGTAGATACTATCATAGAGTGAGTAGATACTGCTATAGAGTTAGTAGTTACTACTATAGTCAGTGGATACTACTATAGAGTCAGCAGATACTATACAGTTAGTCATTACGACTATGTAGTCAGTAGATACTACTGTAGGCCCAGTAAATACTACTATGGTCAATAGTTACTAGTCACTAAATACTACTACACAGTCAGTAGCTACTACTGGCTCAGTAGATACTACAGTACAGTCAGTAGATACTACTACAGAGTCAATAGATACTACTTCCTCTGTTGTATGTAATGTGTGTATGTATATATACCTACGAGGGTTAAAGATATTTTTTGAGGGGGGGGGGGGGGGGTCCACAATTTTCGGAAACCTTTTACATCAACTATTTACCCCACACTTTCTACAACTTTTTAGACTTGTGCAAGCCTCTTATATATTTGTTGGTATAGAAATGTACAAACGGCCCACCGGGCTTTGACAATACCTTAGTATCTGTGTATATATATGTAAGTTTTTAAGAAATATATTTTTCACCCGGGCAACGCCGGGTACGTCCACTAGTCTTATATATAAAAGTCTCCGCGCGCTCGCGCTTGCGGGGGATTTGGCTCTCGGACGGTGGGCTATATGTAGAAAAGAATTTGCCGGGCGGCACGCCCTAAGCCCCGCGGTGGGAATAGGCTATTTCGTTTTCCCATCCCTAAACTTTAAAGTAGTTTAATTAACACATTTGTGCCGTTTCTATAAATTATTTACTTATTGCGCGACATCGACCGTACCAACTGACGCCAATTGCGTGGGGGGGGTGGGCCTTGGCTCCATCTCACGGGGACATTTCTTTTTACGCGTTTAAAGCCAACACATAGACACATAACGCTGTGGATATTTCTTCACAGTGTCACGTCATCTTCACCCCCCTCCCCCCAAACACGATGTGTCCAGTTTATACTACAGACTCCTTAGATAATAATATTTTACTGCTTACATAACATTATTCTTGCACGGGCGGGGGATGCTGGGGGGGGGGGATAGCGGCCCAGCCCCTAGCCTGGAAACGTGCCAACTCCGCCGCCTCGCCAATGTATGCCAGGAGGGGGGCTACGCATGGCACAAGGCCTCAACACGCCTTTGGTAAGTACAAATTTCCAAGCTTCTTACACTAACAAATCAAGTCCAATGTTTTCTATTATTAAACACATTTAGAACTCCCGTTGATTCGCTTACTATTATCAAACAAATACTTTGCGAGATGTTACAATAATAATGTTTGTGTGCACAAAACTCTTTATTTTTAGCTTGCAAAATTTTCCCTTTTTTGCTGCGCTTTTATGATGCTGCGACGGTCTGCCAGTCTGTGATGTGGCCATGTACGTCCATGTGTATGTGTGTCAGTCCATATGTGTGTGTGTTAGTCCACATGTGTATGTAAGTCTATACATGTGTGTGTCACTCGATGTGTATGTGTTCTGACAATAAAACATAAGGTGTTATGTTCAAACACCAAATAGCGTTTGCAAGGAAATAAGTCTGCATTAACTACACGTACTTGTGGAAAAACCTGGAAACAAACATGCTCTGAAAATATTAGCATTGTTCTAGAAACTGACTGGCTTACACCAGATACATCCTTCTTTATGGCCTTGTCTCACCAGTGTTAGACCAGAGAACGCCAAAAGGCGAACACTTATAGCTCAGGTAGGGCAGAGTATGAAAAATGAGAATAGGTGTTTAGATTTTGATTTAAAGCTTGCGTGACTGCAGGGATTCATATTCTTGGTTCTTTCGGTAAAGTCATGTAGAAGGGAAATAATAAAATAATATAAATATAAAACAATAAAAATTCTCACGATGTTTCGACTGCAACACAAGCAATCATCATCAGGTGCGACTTTACCGAAGGAACCAAGAATAGGTGTTTAGATGTAAAACACTAGATACCTTTTGCAAGGCATCATCTGCATTAACCACAAAACATTTTGGCAAAATAGACTTAAGGTAAGCAATTCACAAATAATAAATACAAATTAAGTGTATGAGTCCAAACTGCAAACACGCCACATTTTGCAAGGCATCAACAAGTCAGCATTAACCAATCGTGCTCATGGTATATTTTACCACAAGTATCAAGTCTGTATTAACCGCATGCATTTTTTTTGTTTACAAGACTATGTGTTCATAGATCTACTCTTTCGTTGTCTGACTTGTTATTAAACTACTGGACAATCCAAAAACGCGAAGCACGTCTGATTGTCTGCGAGTCTTTGTCTCTGCGTGAGTATGTGTGTCTGTGTGAGTGAATTAATTTTAGAGTTAGTCTGAGTGGATCTGTGTGTGAGCCTATGGATTTCTGTGCGTCTCTGTGTAAGTCTGTGTGTCTGTGCGAGTCTGTGCATATCTGCGAGTCTGTGCGAGTGTGTGTCTGTGCAAGTATCTGTGCGAGTCTGTGCAAGTCTGCCTCTCCGTGAGTGTGCATATCTGTGAGTCTGTGCGAGTGCATCTCTGTGCAAGTGTGTCTTTGTGAGGGTGTGGGTCTCTGTGTGAGTCCGAGTGACTTAGGGTAATAGTTTCCCAGGTTTCACGCAATTTGGATCAAAATAATATAATGTAGCTGCACAAACTTGTTTGTAACCACGTAGTTTAGTCTCTTGGCATCCCCATTCTGCCATCTGTCCTCATTTAAACCGCCTCTATTATTAAAATTACTAACGTTTAAGTGCGTATAACTTTACATCATTGCTATTATGATTACGTTGCTTTGCTGTTGTCTGCCCTTGAAAACGAGTTTCTTAGCTCGATGGACTCCACGCGGGAAACGAACACTTCCGTCTAATCTGTGAAATTGTATCGTTGACTCAATCGGGAATACGTGCAGAAGCATCGGACCCCCGAGTGCAGAAAGAGTCGTCAGAAGGCTTCTGAACTCGAGTATCGAGACTTTGTGAGGTAGGTTAAGACAATTAAACAATTCAAGCAAATCAGTCAGGCAAGGGCAGGAGGCAAGCCCTGCATGGCTAGGCCCCACATCGTATTGTTGCAATGTCACAACCTGGACATCGATCCATAGCTGCTACTCAATTGATGCCCCTACGAGAGAAAGAACAAACCAAGCTTTACCTGGGTAAACAACAACCATAACAACCACGATGTCAACAACTCACCTCGGATCAAACCGAGTAACGAGCAAAGCGCTGCGGCTCCTGGAGTTTCGTGACGTCACGCAGAAACACGTGTCGGTGATTACATGACGTCACTGGTGAAGGACACCCTCTTACCGCATAAATTATACTCTTAGTTCTTTCGGTAAAGTCACGTAGGTAAAAAATTAAATTAAAATTAATAAAAATAAAACAATAAAAATGACGACGTTTCGGAGGCCTGAAGACGGAAGCTTGTGTTGCCTCGAAAGCTTCAAATCTAGAACGCATAAATTATGTTCATGATATTCTTAGGTTTTTTCGGTAAAGTCACGTAGGTAAAAACATCAAAAATTTATGAAAATAAAATAAAACAAAAAATCACGACGTTTCGGAGGCAACACAAGTCTCCGTCATCAGGTGGGACCGTCACAGCCGAATTAGCTGTATCAAGTGAGCTAATTCGGCTGTGACGGTCCCACCTTCATGACGGAGACTTGTGTTGCCTCCGAAACGTCGTGATTTTTTGTTTTATTTTATTTTCATTAATTTTTGATGTTTTTACCTACGTGACTTTACCGAAAAAACCTAAGAATATGAATCCTTGCAGTCACGAAAGCTTCAAATCTAGAATTTATGTTCATGATTTATTCCATATATGGGCGTGGCTTTGCCCACATGAATTTACCAGGAACGGGAATCGGCAGTGAGCCAGCTGACATGACGTCACACACCGATGGCGCCAGGCTGAGTGGTTACGTCAGAGAGCGAGGCAAGTAATGCTGTGAGGGTTGTGTCGTGTGTGTACACTGTACACTCCATGGACGTACAGTGCGTGCTGTGTGTATATTGTGTGCACTTACGCTGTGTACACTGTCTGCATACATTGTGTGTTGTGTGTGGTCTGTGTGTTTACTATGTGTACACCGTGTGTACACTGTGAGTGATGTGTGTACGCTGTGTGTTTACTGTGTATGCTGTGTGTACATTTGTGTGCGAGATACGTTTGTACACGGTTGGCTACGTCCGGTGCGAAAGAAGTTTAATATACATACGCCTAAGATGTGTATGGTCTGTGTGTGTGTAATGTGTACATTGTACGTTGTGTGTGTACATTGTATGAATGTACATTGTGCGTGTGTGATGTATTTATATATTGTGATGTTTGTGTAATAACACGCTGGAGACGGCTTGTAGAATCGGTCCTTTTATTTTACTTCCTTTGCAGTTCACAAACACTCCCCGTTGCTGGCAGGCAACGGGAAGCGGGCAGTCACCAGAGACCCACCACTACGTGGCACCCGGAGTTCCGTGTCTGACCCCGTGTCTCTCCTCTCTCCCCTTATTTAATGCCTGGGTCACGTGGTACACTCCAGCCAATCCTCAATAGCCTGCGCCGAATGTTCCAGATCCCCCCATCAACTCCCGGGACCACGCCCCTGACTTGTCTTCCCATTGGCTGAGGCCAAGACCAACGAAACCAATCACCTAGCTGACATCCCGTGATCACGCCGAGGCCATGCTCCCAGGCTCTCCCCCCATTGGCTGTAAAGCGGGACCGGCAAAGCCGATCACCCCGTGAATCCGACATAGGCTCTTATTACATTTGTATAGTGTGTGGTGTGATGTTTGTATATTGTGTGTGGTGTGTATATTGTGTGTGATGTTTTTATATTGTGTGTGATTGTGATGTGTGCACATTGTATACCTACGTAAAGTAGAGCCGACACGAGGTTTAATTTTCCCCCAGTCCAGAGGTGGGCGGTCAGGGCCAGCAAGGCATTCTCTGCTGGCCTAGAGATTGTCAGAATCAGATTTTTTTAAAATATAAATTAATGTATATTTTCATAAATTGTATATTTATTTTACAAAGTTTGTTCCCAGCAGTCTATTAACGTCATACTCATTGGTTCTTTCGGTAAAGTCACGTATGTAGAAATAAAATAAAATTTTAATAAATCACGACGTTTCGAACGCAACAGAAGCGCTCATCATTGGGTTGACATTGGGCAAAACGCATAGCGAAGGAACACACAGATGGACATTACACATGTAGTGGTGTTAACTACTCGCTGTTCGCAAACTGTGAGAGAGCGGATCGTAAACAAGGTTTTCCCGCTCAATCAAACGGTCAGGGTCAAATGGGGTGAGGTAGGACCCAAACGCCAAATTGGGAAGGACCAATCGGAGGGTCCCACAAGGTGGCCGGGGATTGGACAACCCGGCCACGAACAGGTAAAAAAGCCAGAGCGCTGAGAGCTCTTGGCCAGTTCTGCTACACGAAGACCCAAGTCGGCCGAAGAAATCTAGGATCCTGGACCAGCCCTTATCAGGGCTAGGGCTCAGTGTAACCAGTGGTCGGGGAGAGATCCCCTAGGTCCAGCCAGAGGACGCTGGGATAGCAGGGAGATTAGATAGCCTGCAAGGTCCGGAGGCTGTGTCTCCTCAGGGTAACGGGTGAGGGGACCATATACCCCTTTGTGTGATAGGGACTGTGTATTAAGATAATAAAAAGTGTGTGCCATAAAGAAGTTTAGAAGTCCGTCCTTTACAACACTACACACATATAGCACACAGAGAATGGCAAACTGCACGGAGGCAAATACAGCAAGAAGATGTGAGACGCGAACTCAACAAACCTTAGAAATATAATGTGATGCAAACCAGTCGGCCAACAACACAGTTAGACACTAACCTGGTTGACCACGTATTTCAAAAGACTGCTAAATTTTGTGTTCATCTTCTGGGCTGAACATACCAACGTAAACAGAGGACAAGGACTCGTGAACAGACACGAGGTACCAAGGTAGCATAGATACATACACAGAGAAGACACAGGGAAAGATTTTGGGCAGCACAGAGGAACAACCAGAGCAACACCACACCAAGAGACATACACATGTAGGACTCGTACTGACGCGACAGCTTCTTTGTCTTTCTCGGTACTTTATTAACTCATAGTTTCACATATCCGTCGACATCACTCAATGCCCCTCCATATACTTCAACTCACAACTCCCCATCAACATAACTTAGTGTCCGTCCGCTTGCTCGTTCCGCTCCACTGGCTTCGCTCGCTCTCCTGTTCCTCCAGCGATCCTCCTCTTTGCTCTCTCTCCAGCTCGGTCGCTCTTTGTTAACTCTATCATCCCACTCCGTCGTAGCTCTCCGTTGTCTCTCTCTCCACCGAGGTCCGTTACTCCGCTGCTATCTTATGCTGTATTCGCTCCATCCAATGCTATTTTATCTGTATTCTCTCTATCCACTGCTACCGTACACTGTATTCTCTTTGTCCACTGCTACCTTATACTATACCCACTCTATCCGCTGCTCCGTCTCTCCGTCCGTTCATCACTCGTCCCAGGCACCAACTCCCATTTCTCTCCACGCTCTCTGCCTTTATCCCTGAACCAATTCCCCTTAATTATTTGGGTCATCCCCCGCTTCGCCACTCGCCCCCAGCCCCCAGTGCGACGTGGCATTGTTGTTGTAGGTACAGCGACGCCAATTCCAGACACCCATACCTCTCGTCCAATCACCGGCTTGCGTCCTCAATTACCCCCGGCCACCTGCAGCCCCCCTTAACTATCACGCCACCTTAATTGGTACAATAACAACAGTAAGTCGCTCAGCGCCCTGTGTCCCCGTTTGCCCTCATTGTCCGCCACGTGCACGCATCTCAACCCAGCGCTTGACGTGTATTTCTCAAGCCCTACATACACATGGAGAGGCACACACAGACAGACGCCCGGAGGAATAGCGTACAGGGACTTATATAGGCTGTAGAGGTGGGGGGAGGGAAGGGGCGTAGAGAAGGCCCAATGCAGGAAACAAATCGTGGGAAACAATGGGGAAACGACAACGAAGAAAGCACATGGGAAAACTAAAATGGACACACAAACCACGGTAAACTAAAACTAAGCAAAATTACAAGTAGAGATACACAGGGAAATATGGACAATTGTAAGGATAACCTCCCCGTAGAAGTGGATTCATCTAGAATTGAGGCTTTCGTGATTGCAGAAATTACTATACTCATTGGTTATTTCGGGAAAGACACGTGTGTAGAAATAAAATACAATTAGAATAAATCATGAATAAAATACAATTCAAATAAATCACGACATTTCGAACGCAACACAAGCGCTCATCAGGTGAAAATGGGGCAAAACACATAGCGAGGGAACACACAGAGGGACATCACGCACATAGCACACAAAGAATGACAAACTGCACGGAGGCAAATACAGCAAGAAGATGGGAGACGTGAACTCAACAAACCTTAGAAACATAATGCGATGCAAACTAGTCGGCTACACTATTCCACTTGATAAAGGTTACGGTCGCTGTGAATATGGGGTGGTTACGTCGAAAGACACTAGTCTATAGTCCTAGTGTCATGGTGAGATTATTCGAAGGTGGTTTAATTGCAAGAGGCTATCCTCCATTCAATTGAAGGCCTAGGTGTAAAATACACGGCCCTCCACTGCCCCAGTCCATACTTGTGTAGTGACATAAGAAGGGAGGGGCTGCTGGGGGCTCTGGCACCCTGGGCGGGCCAGGCGCTTGGGCCCCTTGGCGCCAGGTGCTGGGTTCCCAGGCGGGTCAGACGCTTAAGCCTCTTGGCGCCAGGCGTTGGGTTCTCGGGCGGCCCAGGCGCTAAAGCCGCTTGGCGCCACCAACGGGGGGGGGGGGGCTGTGTGTGCTCTGTGGGATATCTGGGGGCGCACACGGCCCCACCCCTCGTTGGGGGCTAGGCATAAAGGGGAACTCCCTGGACTATCAGGGCCAGTTGTAGCTCAAGACCCAAGACCAGCCATCTCAGGACCCTGGGATGTTGTGAGAGCCAGTGGTGGGACTCTGGAACTCCCAACTCTACGACCTTGTGAGGGCGAGTTCCAGAGCGTAGCCAGAGTAGAGTATCTAGGCTGTGTACCTAGGCTGTGTACCTAGGCTGTAACAGAGTATCAGGAGTGTTGGAGTGTTGGACTGTTGGAGTGTTGGATTGTAATAAAGAAGTTACCTCTACAAGTGCCTCCGGAACCCGTTACACTTGCCCACAGCCCTCTCCCAATACGTTCCCTGCCAGCATGCCTCGAGGCCCCTGATGCCCCACTCCTCTAACTCCTCGTCTGCTCCTCCCCTCTCCCACTGTTCCCGCTCCACTGCTCCCTCCTTTTGACGGGAATACTCTACATGCCCCCCAATCCACTGTCCATCTCCATTCCTACCCCTGACATCCCTTACATCACCCCCCCCCCCCCCCCCGGGGAGAAAAAAACGCCCGTCCTCGGTTCTGCCTACCCCCCCGACCATGTCAGTCTCCCCATGAACCCTCACCCCTATCTACAGTTACAAGCAACCCTTAACCCCCCAGTCACCATACAATTCATTTAACAACATCAATTGAATAGTCTGCCCCAGTCTCCAGCCAGTGCCCCGTAACAGCCCAGATATCCACAGTGTGTAGATGACCGCAGTGACTCCCTCCATCAGAGCCCCTCTGGTCACGGTCCCCGGTTCAGTGGGCATCGCCTTGTCCCGTGCTGCAGTCTTTCTAGCCCCTGCAACCAGTGGTCGTGTTGCCTCTCCGTCAGGCCTCACATGGGGCACTGTAGATGGCGAGTAGCAGCCGGTGACCTTGCCCCGGACAGGGGTGATGATGACGGCGGTGATGATGGCGTTGCCTCAGTGGAGGATGATGAAGGTGATGGAGGTGGAGAGATGTATGTTTTAAGGCAGGTGGGGTGTACAAGCCATCGTCGCATACCCAGACTACTCGTTATAATGTGAAGAGTCTAGCGTGGGACGGACTACTCACTATAGCGTGAGAAATGTAGCACATGACTGACTACTCTCTATAATCTTCTTCTTCTTGGTTCTTTCGGTAAAGTCACGTAGAAGGGAAATAATAAAATAAAACATAATAATATAAAATTCTCACGACGTTTCGGCCACAACACAAGCAGCCGTCCTCAGGTGAAGACAGAGCTGCCTGAAAGACAGCGCTCCAATGAACACTGCTAAGCTTGGCAGCGTATTTTAAGCTGGGTGGGAGGAGAAGAGCGCCTTGACAAAGGAGTTTACATATCAACAGAATAATTTTGCATTGAATAAGCTGTGTTAATGTGAGATAATTAGCAGGATGTTAAAGTCAGAAATTAGCATGTAACTGGGAGATTAGCATGATGTTAATGTGAGGAATTAGCATGTAACTGGTCACGGAAGTGGCTATGTTAAAGTCAGAGTTTACATATCAACAGAGGCATTTAGTATATTGACGCCAAAGAACTGCAACCACCCACTATCATACAATAAACCTATGTGAAAGAACTAAATATAAACTACATCAATA
Organism: Lethenteron reissneri; assembly: GCF_015708825.2. Lineage (NCBI taxonomy): Eukaryota > Metazoa > Chordata > Hyperoartia > Petromyzontiformes > Petromyzontidae > Lethenteron > Lethenteron reissneri. The sequence goes on along the minus strand of NC_083841.1, from coordinate 9,445,739 downwards.
TAATCAATGTACTCAATATATTCTCCAATAAGCTGAGCTATTAACATTAAGTTACTGGGTATACAATACACTATATAATGATTATCATATAGTGTATTGTATACCCAGTTACTTAATCATATAGTGAACCGATAAAAAACTCAAATATAAACTACATCATTATCATCAATATACTCAATATAATCTCCAATAAGCTGAGCTACTAACAATAAGTCATTATACATTACACTTCAATGTCGCAAAAATGATTATATGCCTTCATCTAATCTTTTTCTTACATCACACGACTATACCCCGTATTATAAGCTGACATAGACAGACCCCAAATTTAATTATACACTGCGTTACTATAGACTATAATAACATTAGACTTGTAATATTACACTATGTATTATTCTACCAACCCTACTGTATACCACACTGCTGTATATTCACTATATATATAAAATCGCAAATCTGTCTGTCTGTGTGTGTGTCTGTGTGTCGCCGGACCATACGCAGTTTCATTGGACGGCGGTTGCCCCTGGCAACGGGTAGCGACGCATTCGCTGCGGGGTGGACGCCATTTTTAATTCCCGTTAAAAATATGCGCACGCATTAACACGCGACTCTGAGGTAAATTCATCAAAGTTTCACGTCCTCTTCACTCCCCCCCCACCACAATGTGTGCAATTACTATTATAGGGTCGGTAGATTATAAAATTATAGCGATTAGACAGTATTATTGTAGCGCGGGGGGGGGGGAACGGCACCCGTACCCAGCCTCAGCCGGGTGACCAATTTAGGCGAGGCCGGAGGCTCTGCACGGTACTAGGCCTCGACACCCACCACACGACTCTGAGGTAAATTCATCAAAGTTTCACATCCTCTTCACTCCCCCCCCCACCACAATGTGTGCAATTACTATTATAGGGTCGGTAGATTATAAAATTATAGCGATTAGACAGTATTATTGGAGCGCGGGGGGGGGGGGGGGGTAACGGCCCCGGTACCCAGCCTCAGCCGGGTGGGCAATTTAGGCGAGGCCGGAGGCTCTGCACGGTACTAGGCCTCGACACCCCACCACACTATATGCCGTACATATTACTGCACAGCGGCCGAGGAGATCGTGGCTGGGGGGGGGGGGGGGGGTAGCAGCCCATCTGTGTATATATGTAAGGTTATTAAGAAATATATTTTTCACCCGGGCAACGCCGGGTACTTCTGCTAGTACTCTCTATAACGCAAGGAGTCTAGCACTTGATGGACTACTCGCTATAATGTGAAGAGTATAGCATGGGACAGACTACTCACTATATAACGTGAGGAGTCTAGTGCATGGTGGACTAACTTAAGCGTGACGAGTCTAGCTAGTTTTACTTCAATTAGCTCACTTGCCCTCCGATCACGCCACACGAAAAATGCTAACGTGACACTTATCTGCTCTGGATCTGGGCCTCCCCTAGGTCAACTCAGCCTCACAACTACACCCAGTGTACACAATAAATACGCAGACCACACACAACACACAATATACATGGTCATAGTGTACACAGAACACGGTGTAGACGCATAATTCAGATAGTGTACACACACGGTGTACACACACTCTACACATTGTACACACAACATTCGCCATTCGCCACTAAATGGCAGTGATGTACCCATGGCGCTTTTGCCAGGCTTGGTGCACTTTGAGGCCAAGTCAAGTGTCGAACGCTCGCTGATAGGACGTTGTGCAACAGACCAGGTGCCATGGGTTGACTGACTGAGATGACTGGCAGATGCACTAACTGTGCCAACTTGCTATATTTTAGCCACCCGGCATTCTGCCTGTTGTTGTGAGCATCGCTCATATGCCCTCCGTTATTGAAGGGTGACTACCTCCAACTGCCAAGTATTGTCCTTCACAAGCCTACGGATCTTGACAACGCTGATACCAGTCTTCAGCAAGTCCACCGAGCTCCACATCATCTTCTACTGCATCAGACAATCTGTTTTACAGCCCGTGTTACGCCCATTTAGCCCCCCTATCCGGCCAAACAGAAGCTGTTTGGGCATGCAGTGGCTGGGCATGCAGTCCACATGACCCAGCCAATGCAGCCGTTCCTGCCAGAGGAGCTCAACTAATGTAAATGTGTTCAGATCTTTCAAATATTGGTGAGCTCACACATTACAGCCTGGTTAAACCCCGGATGGATCGTAGGCAGGCCAGCCTGAATGTTTCTAACTTGCACAGATGTTCCATTAGAGTGATCCACGTTTTGTAAGAATAGAAGAAAGTGAGGGCCAAGAAGACCCAAAGATTTCTGTTTAGAGGGTCATACCAGGTAGCCTCCACACAGCGTTAAGCAGCTGATGAAAAGATGCCATCCGACTGATTCGGAGTGAGACCTCTGCTGTCAAACCGGAGCTGGTCATAACCATACTGTCCAGGTGTACTGGACCGCTACTGGACCATACTGTCCAGTAGCGGGTGACGGCACGTCACGCTCACCCTCCGAGGGAGTGACGTCGGAGAAAGTGAGGTCAGGGAGACCTCGGGGGACGGTGATGTCATGTCCCAAGGGGATATTTAAAGGGGACCCCGTGACGTAAGCGGGGTCGTCGAGGGAGCCGGGGAACGAGGAGAGGGAGTTGGGAACCAGGGTAGGATAACCTCACACGAGGCTAATTCACCCGACCGGCCAAAGTTGGTTCAGCCCTCGGCCGGTGCAGGGGAAAAAGCCCAGATAGCCGGGGGGGGGGGGGGGGGGGGTGTTAGGGACTCCCAGTACCCCTTCCCTGGAGGGGAAATAGATAGCCGTGGACAGTAGGCGGGAGCTGTAATTACTTAGGCGTAAGCCCCGAATAAACTTGGCGGAAGCCCCCTCCAAGACCTGCCTCTGAGTCGTGGTTTGCACCACAACACAGGTATGGAAAACTTTCCACTGGAAAACTCTCTATTCTCTCCCTCAACTTTCCATTACAAATAGAGAGTTGAGGGGTGGAGTGTTTAATGGCACGAAATACCCAGGCAGGTGCTTAGTTTTGGTGGAGCTGATGGTAAGGCTCCACCATCTTGTGACACACTCCAGGCACAGCAGCAGCGCCTCTTTCTCTGAGCAGCAATCACCAGATCATCAGCATTCATAATATGGATGACCAATATGGAGCCATCCTTTGACCGCACCCGGGCTTCGATCATCCTCCCATTGTATCTGCACCAGATGTAAATTTCACCAGTACAGCCATGGAAAACTTCACGAACTACGTAGTCAAAAATGTTAAATCATGTGGGAGCCAGCGGACATCCCAAGGTGAACAGGGAATGGCGCTGACACCCAGCCACGTAGTTTTACCCAAGCCTGCGAGTCAGGGACTCCGAAAGCACAACTAACAACCCAGAGCCCTGGCCTATTCATGGTAAAATAAGCCTTGACTATGTCAATACAGCAGAGATGTAGGTGCTAATGGGATTCCCTCCACCCCTGGTGTAGCAAGTCTCATTAAAAAAATGCCCTTCACCATCCTCGCCTGCATCACTGTCTTATTCTAATTAAGCATTAATCTCTCCTGCACAAGCAAACCAGAATCAGGACTCAAGGTAAAGAAAACGGATTTTGTTTTCATGTTACTTTCTTTTATTTACTTTATGCCATTGTTTTACACTTTCCCATGCAAATGTATATATTTATAGTTTAATAATGGTTCCCTTTTTTGTGGAACCGTAACACGTTTCTAAACACTGACCGTATGGGCATTTAAATACAGTACATTATTGTGTTCCTACTTATGAACCGTTCAACGTACGAACGGGTCCCAGGAACTAATTGTGTTCGTAAAGTCGATGACTATCCTTATTCCTTAACCTGAATTGTCCTTGTTTCCTAAAATATTTACGTTTTTTTCGTTCCTGAGCTCACGCACCTAACGGAGCTCTGTAATATAGATGGAGAAATGTAAAACAAATCTAAATAAACTTAAACTCTAAAAACATCCCCCTCCCTCTTTCTCTCGGTCTCTGACGTTAATACTCAACACTCAGCGCGGTGCAGGATACCCCGCTAGTAACGTCATGTCATCAAGGATCTCCCCTCCACAACGCACATCCGCGTGACGTCACATCGGCTTCATCTGTCGATTCCCGTGCCTGGAAAATCCTTTATCATTTTTTCTATCTACGTGACTTTACCGAAAGAACCAAAGAGTATAGAAAATCCTTATTTGTGCAAAGCCACGCTCAATCGATCCATATGTGGGTTTCGGCTATTAACATAATTTATCATGAACATAATGTATTCAATAATTTCGATGTAAAGCTTTCGTGACTGCAGGGATTCATCTTGGTTCTTTCGGTAAAGTCACGTAGAAGGGAAATAATAAAATAAAACATAATTAAATACAATTCTCACGACGTTTCGGCCACAACGCAAGCAGCCGTCCTCAGGTGAAGAACAGGTCTGTCGGAAAGACAATAATTATGTATCCGCTTACAACAGCCTCGCCCAATCACTCCATGTATGGGCCCGAAACTATTTACAGAGCTAGTGACGTAATGTCATCCCCACGACCAGGCACCTTCCGCGTGACGTCACGGACTCGATCCTGCTTCTCTCTGATCGCTACTCGGTTTGTTTCTCGAGGTAAGATGTTTACATCGTAGTCATTATTATTGTTGTTTACCCAGGTAAAAGCCTCGCTTCTTCTTTCTCTCGTAGGGACATTAGCTGAGTAGCAGCTATGATGGATCGATGTCCAGGTTGTGACATTGCAACAATGAGATGTGGGGCCTAGCTATGCAGGGCTTGCCTCCTGGCCTTGCCTGATTGATTTGCTTGAATTGTTTAATTTGTCTTAACCTGGCTGACTGCCTCACCGAGTCTCGGTACTCGAGTTGAGGAGCCTTCAGACAACTTTTTTTGTTGCAATGGGGGGTGCGATGCTTCTGCGCGTATTCCCGACTCAGTAGTTTGCAGGTACTTTTTCAGCATTGGAACGTGTGGACGATATTTCACCATCAGACGTTTACGGTATTTCCCGAGTGAAGTCTATTTAGCTCCGAGAGGCTCTTTGATGAAAACTAAGAACTGGTAATTAAACGGGAGGCATTAAGATGCTCAAACATCAAAATATATACATTTTGCAGGCATCGTCTGCATTAACCACACATACTTTGTGAACATGCAAACAAACATGCTCTGATAATATAGGCATTGTCTTTGAAACAGATTGGCCTACACCAGACCGCATTCTGTATGGCCTAGCCTCACAAGTGTCAGACGAGAGAACGCCAAAAGACAAACAGAACTAGGCCATAAAGAAGGCGGTCTCTGGTGTAGGCCAATCAGTTTCAAAGACAAGGCATATATCCAGAGTGTGTGTTTGCATGTTCGCCACAAGTATGTGTAGTTAATGGAGACTTGATGCCTTGAAAAAAAGTATTTGGTGTCAACATCTTAACATCTGTTTCATTAAACTTGATTTGAAGCTTTGTTTTATTTCCAGAAAGGGTAAAACTTATTTTTATGTTTCATACTTTGATACTGGCAAGCGCATCCCATGGCATAATTTAGAATACCTTGTGCGGTGTGTAAACATCGTCATTCTGGAGACAAAGGCGGCCGGGCGTGGCGCTGGCCCACCCACCCTATCGTGTGCCGTGTCGGTCTTTATAGGTGCTCGCAAACAGCACTTGCCCCAACAGTCTGTTCATGATATACCGGGGATCTTTCTCTTTGTGCAATTGTAGTGACTCATTGTGCCCCTTCCTACAAGTAAGCCAGCATCGGGACTCAATGTAAGTGAAGATTTTTTTTCAATTCATGTTACATCATTTTTAGTTTTTAATTTACTATACAGCATTACATGCAAATCTACAATATTTATACATTTTTACTTTAGCAATGTTCCCTTTTTTTGCTGAACCCTAACACATTTCATAACAGACCGTATGGGCATTTAAATACAGTGGATTGTTGTGTTCCTACTTACGAACCGGGTCTCAGGAACTAATTATGGTCGTAAGGCGAGGACTGTCCCAACTCATTTAATTACACACGCACGCATGAATATGCACACAAACATACAAATACAAAAAACAGACATACAAACGCGCAAAACACATGCTGATTAATTAGCAAAAAACAACAGACAAACCGTTAAAACTGAGAATTAAAAAATAACCATTAAGTATTACACTCAATCTTAATTTTGGAGCTTTCGTGACTGCAGGAATTATTCTTTGGTTTTTTCGGTAAAGTCACGTATAAAAATAAAATTATAAATTAAATAATAGCATACGACGTTTCGATTGCAACACAAGCAATCATCATCAGGTATAATGAAATAGCGACATAGAATATAACCAGAAAACTATAGACAGACATATAAGCAGACAGATATCACCAAGATACATAGAGAGAGCAACCCAGGTACAGAGAGAGGTGATCGTCTCTGTGGGGTGGCCTTAAATAGACAGAGGGGGGCGGAGGCAGAGAGAGGGAGGGGGTAGGGAAAACATTTACATGTCAATGAGTACGAAGGGAGGGGAGTAAGGTAAGCAGGCTTAGAGGGAGACAGAACACACTAAATTAAATAACCTAGCAAAGTATCGAAATGTTATGTAAAACGACACAGAGAGTCGGTCAACACACAATTAACGCATTGCCTGGTCGATTACGTATTTCAAAGATTGCTAAGTTAGAATTTAAGTGTGAAAATTGTAATTTTCTCTGTCTACACTCGTTTTGTATCGTTCTTAGGTTCTGCTCTGTCTGTGTGTCTCCGTTCCTCTTTTTTATGTTTTGTCTTTCTTTGTAATTTTCACACTTAAATTCTAACTTAGCAATCTTTGAAATACGTAATCGACCAGGCAATGCGTTAATTGTGTGTTGACCGACTTTCTGTGTCGTTTTACATAACATTTCGATACTTTGCTAGGTTATTTAATTTAGTGTGTTCTGTCTCCCTCTAAGCCTGCTTACCTTACTCCCCTCCCTTCGTACTCATTGACATGTAAATGTTTTCCCTACCCCCTCCCTCTCTCTGCCTCCGCCCCCCTCTGTCTATTTAAGGCCACCCCACAGAGACGATCACCTCTCTCTGTACCTGGGTTGCTCTCTCTATGTATCTTGGTGATATCTGTCTGCTTATATGTCTGTCTATAGTTTTCTGGTTATATTCTATGTCGCTATTTCATTATACCTGATGATGATTGCTTGTGTTGCAATCGAAACGTCGTATGCTATTATTTAATTTATTATTTTATTTTTATACGTGACTTTACCGAAAAAACCAAAGAATATTACACTCAAGAAAATAGGTGAAATAACATACACATTTACACAAACCCATGAATATATTAACACTGTAACTTGAATAAAAAATAAAAAGGGGTAAAAACTATGAATTTATAACAAACAAGTAGGAAGTACCCAGATTTTTCCAGGGAAAAACATATTTCAAGACTTGTCTCTTAAAAAAGAAATACTAAGCTATTAAGAAAGCGCGGCGTTCCGTTTGTCCATTTATCCATCCGGTGCGAAAGAAGTTCAACATACATAGCTGCAGGTAGCTTTCGGCTGTTGCTGCTCGTCACCGCGTCGGTGTGGGTGCCCTTGTACAGGCAGAGCTCGCTTAGCGCTCCTGTAGAAGTGAGCGCGCATGAAATCGGCGCTACATGGGGTCATTGTACTGTTGACTATATTGGGTTGTCGCAAAAATAAATAAACTCCTTAAAAAGTAAAAAAAAGTTTTATTCACAACTTCGTTTAACTCATGGTCGAGAAGTACGTCAATGATGCGGCGCCTGCTCCCACATCAACGCTTACTTGAATTAATTGATTACTTTACAAATTAATCTTCAATGTACAACTTTTGTTTGTGTGGAGTGAGGGTGGCCGTAACTCTTTCACACGGAGCAGGCGCGCCTGAGACACGTGGTGCCTGCTTCTTGGGCGAGGCGATTCGAGAGTTTAGGGACCGCGACGTTTTTTACCTACACAAATATATATAAATAATAACGCGTCCATACAAAATGTAAATTGCTTTAAAGTAGCGAATTAATAGATTCATTGATGCCGATTTTGATACAGCCATGCATTGTCACCGGATCTGAGTACGTGTGCAAAATTTGTAATTGATCGGACAACAGAAAGTAGACAATTTTGATTACACGTTTTGACCACGACAGGAGTCAAGTTAAGTAAAACCGTTGAAAAAAGTGAATAAATGCGTATTAAATATTACGTGTGCAATATGACAATTATAAACATGAAAATTATTCAAACTACTAAAATATGAATGGTTATCCTCATTTTAATATTACAGTTGTGTAATAGATGTTAAAAGGTTTTTTAAGTGTGAGTACCCTCGATATAAACGTATTCTTTAATTTATTAAAATGTATTTCAATGTTTATGCAATTTATTCCATGTATTATGATGTAATAATTGAGTATCATGAATAGTCAATTAGTATGCATTTATGATAATTGGTTCTTTACCCTTCTATCTGGCAACAAAACTGACACCTTTTTGCAAGGAGTCATGTTTGCATAGACCGCAATACCTGCAGTCATAAATACAAACAAAAGACATAACTCTGATAATGTGCACTGTCCTTGAAGTTGATTGGTCCACACCCGAGACAGCTTTCCTTCGAGCCTAGTCTCATATGGGTTGGACCAGATGACGCCAAAAGGCGCACGCAAGCTGTCTCGGGTGTGGACCAATCAACTTCAAGGACAGTGCACATTATCAGAGTTATGTCTTTTGTTTGTATTTATGACTGCAGGTATTGCGGTCTATGCAAACATGACTCCTTGCAAAAAGGTGTCAGTTTTGTTGCCAGATAGAAGGGTAAAGAACCAATTATCATATTTTTACTGGCAAATGAGGTCCCCATAGAGTATGCATTTAATCAAAGAAATGTGTATGCATATGATCAGGAGCAATTATTGTCAATTATAAACAACAGTTATTCCGACTTTATGAATTCAAGATCATTTTGTATTCAATTAAACAGTTAATTAATAGATTCTCACATTAATCACAAGTTATTATTGGCTTCTAAGTTGTTTAGGGGTATGTATTATCAATCGTGATAATAGTAATCACTCTCGCATTCAAGCTTTACTGATTCTCGCTTTATTAATTACTAGCGGGAAATACCCAGCGTTGCCTGGGGGAAAAATATATTTCAAAACTTGTCTTCTCTTAAAAACATAACATATACATACACAAATATGAAGTTATTGTCCTTCACGTCTAGAGCAGGCGAGGCCGACACAAGCGGCCGCGTGCGAGGCATCAATCACGCGGCGCCTGAGGGCGGAACAGAAACACTCTCCTGAGGACCCGCGTCAGCAGACGCACGCCCCAGCTCGTCGGGCACACTCGGCCCCTGTGATATGGGGATGAAACAAACTCACACGGCGCGAGAAATGGCTTAAGATGAGAGGGGTGTACAAACCAGCTCCGCTTACCAAACCGAATCTAGGACACATTGCGGCCGCACGACCCGAACCACATCAACTGGCACTCTCTATGGTTGCAGAAATTTGGGAGATGTGCCCACCGGCACCTGCGGACAATGCAACCAGGCCCTGTCCCCCAGCGACCAATCGCACAGGGAAACACGGGCTCCTTTGAGCCGCTCGTTGGACAACTGTCTGGCCCAGGAGTTAACACTGGCAGCTTCCCGCGCCTCGGGAAGTTTGGCAAGCGTGAACCGAACCGAATAAAACATTTTGGACACTTTCGGGGCGGGTGCGGCTTGTAAATGCACATCGATGGGAGGATCATACCCCCTCCCATACATCAAAAAGAAGGGAGAGTAGCGGTGGACGCGTGAGGGGTCATCCTATAAACGGAGAGAACTGCAGGAATATGCAAGTCCCAATCACCCTGTGACTCGCTGACGAAGTGACCCAACATGGAAGTCAGAGTCCAGTGTAGGCGTTCGACCATGCCATCTGTTTGCGGGTGGTACGGCGACATGCGTGCCTTTTTCGTCCCCCCAGCAAATCGCAAACATCACGCAGCAACTTGATCCGCAAAGAGGCGCTTAGGGGCACCCTTATCCAGAACATAGCCATTGAGGAATGCCTCAATAATAGTCACAGCCGATTGATTCAGGAGCGGCCAGGCCATAGGCCAGCGTAAGAAATACTCAACGCCCACGAGCAAGTACATATTTCCACGCGCGGAAGTAGGAAACGGCCCGAGAATATCAAGGGCAACTGTTTCGTTAACACGCGACACCTGGATGGATTGCAGCGGAGGGCAACAGGATTTCGCTGGCGGCTTCCTCCGGGCACATTGCACGCAGCCCTAAAGCAGATCCTCGACGTCGAAGGCCATGGCCAGCCAATAAAAATCCAAATAAAAGCAGCCAGTGTCTTTTGCACTCCGAGATGCAACAATCGTTAATGCACAGCCCATAAAACCTCGCCACGCAAGGTGGTAAGGACAACAATAGCATAACGGCGCAATCCTCCGTCCCATTACATGAGCTGCCTGCCCCGCAGGACAAACGAGGCAACACGTCGCGGAGCCGTGCCATCGGCAGTCTCCCTGACACACCGGCGCAACTTAAGGAGGAACGCGTCCTCTGCCTGCCGGCGTCCCCACACCTTGTAGTCCAACCCGATAACCGCATCCCGTGTGGCAGGGACGTCGCCCGTCCAGCCCATCGGACGCAACGAGAGGGGAGTTGATCGGTCGACAAAGACCTGGAACCCGAAAAACAAGCATACTCCCCACCCGCTGGCAATCGTGATTGGGTGTTGACGTTCGTATGGCGAGAACCCTTACGATACGTGACTTGGAATGAAAAATCCTGTAGGATTTCAAGCCAGCGTGATAATTGCCTGAGGGCTGATCCACACGCAGCGCGTACTGGAGCGCCGCGTGATCGGAGCGCACCTGGAAATGTATCCCGTACAAGTACAGCCAATATTGTTGCACAAAAACCACAATGGCCGATAGTTCCCAGCACATTACACAGTACCGCTGCTCGGCAGGAGACAGCACCCTGCTACCATACGCGACAACGTACTCCACGCCATTTACAACTTCGGATAACACCGCACCAATGCTAGTATTGGTGGCGTCCATGTCTAACACCAATGGCAACGAAAAGTCGGGATAACGCAGGGGAGGGGCGTTACCAACCCATCACGAATGGAGCGGAACGCAGCTTTCTCCTCCTCCCCCCAATGACATTTTTGGCCCTTAGCTGTCAATGCGTGGAGAGGTTTTGCAATAGATGTGAACCCCGTGACAAATTGGCGATAGTAAGAGGCAAAGCCAATAAAACTGCGCACCTCGCTGGCCGAGGTGGGGGTTGGCCACATCCGAATGCAAGAAGTTTTCTCCGGGTCTATCGCGATTCCCGATTCGCTGACTATATGGCCCAAGTATCGAAACGATTTTTGGAGTAGGTGACATTTTTGGGGCTTGAATTTCAGGTCGGCCACACACATTTAACGAAAACAGCCTGCAGGCGATTCAAATGCTCATCGAACGTGCGACCAAAAGCAATGACATCGTCCAAATATATTAGGCACGAATCCCACTGGAAGCCCACTAAAACCAACTCCATCAAATTCTGAAAGGTGGCCAGTGCGGAGTGGAGCCCCATCGGAAGCCGGTTAAACTAAAAACCTTTGTGGTGTTCGAAATGCCGTCTTGGGCCTTGAAGCCTCATCAAGTGGCAACTGCCAAGAGCCCGACAGAAGGTCAAGGGTGGAAAAGAACCGCGTGTCCTCCAAAGCGTCCAACAAATTGTCCATACGAGGCAAGGGGTATGCATCCACAACAGAAACCTTGGTGAGCTTGCGGAAATCAACACAAAACTGCAAACTGCCATTGTGCTTTTTAACAAGTATGATCCGAGCACCCCATGGACTGGTGGATGGCAAGATGACATCTGCGGCCAACATCTCATCAACTGCCGCCCGAACGTGTTCCTTTTCGGCCAGGCTCAGGCGGTAAGGATTCTGCCAAGTGGAGGCGGCATTTCCCGTGTCAATATGGTGGCGGAAAAGGGACGTGCGACCGATATCAAATTTACTTTTGCTAAAAATGTCGGAAAACTCCCGCGGGAGCGCTCTCAGCTTTCCTATTTGTCCCGCGGATAAATCGCCGCATTCAGAGCACAGTCTATTCATCCAGCCCTCATCCATATCCCGAGGTCTGTGAGCCCGAACGCCAACCCTGACATTGCCAACGACATCCTTCTCTGGACATGCCATAGACGCATGCGCAATCACATAACCCGTGTCCGATCCGGCATTAAGGACTTGTATGAATGGTTCCTGGTCCCGGGACACCAGCGTCTGAGCCGCTATGAGTGACATCCCCCGACTAAGCTTATTTGAGGGACCCAACACAATACCGTCCCTCACAGCGCGCGCATCGAGGGGTTTACGCAATCGAAGGGGCACCAACATTTGCGCACCGGGCAGAATCCGCACCATTCGGTACGCAAGCGCTTGCACCGTGGTGTTAGCAGAACACATGCGGGTCGGAGAGGGGAGAAATTCCATACGCCATCCCGACGGCAATTCCAAACAGCCCTGGTCGATACAAATCTTCAGGGGCATTTTGACGAAGGAAATCGGTCCCCAGTAAGTACGGAACAGCCAGGGCCGTAGAAACCAAAACATGGCCCGACAATGTGACATTGGCAATGCGCAACAGTTATCCGACGATTATCCCCAACGATCCACCGTTCTGAGAGTGTGAGAGTGAGTGTATGTGTGTGAGTCTTAGTTACCTTGAGTGTTATACAGGTAGGAACAACAGGTTCCACACTGCCCACCAGGGATTATTTGTCTGTCTGTCGTGCATATTCCGAATTCCGCCCACCCATGCTCCTCCCCACCGAACACCAAGCTACGCCGCGATTGGTTGACGATGTCGGGGAGGGTGGGGGGGAATGGTAAACATGCCCACTCATCCAACTGCCCCTCCCCCCTTCCCCCTGAACGCCGCGCTGTCCAACCAAGTTCCTACCTGCCCACTCCGAAGGAATGTGTAACCTACTCACGCCGGCTTGTGCCCGCCCTCAGTCGGGCATATTTGTGAAATACACCACGCCGCCGCTGACCCTAGCCATTGACCGAGCAACCCAACGTTACTACCAGCTCCCTCCGCAGGAATGTGTTCATGGCAAGCTCTCAAACCTGTTCTGTTTTCCAACTTCTCACTCTAGTATTAATTGGTTTTATGCCCATCGAGTTTTCCAACTCTTGGAATGCAATGGATACACGTATGTATCTACAAGGAACTATGATTTTGAAAATTGGCAAAATATACAACCATACCTCCATTGTACACTACAGAGGGTGATTTTCCCACAACGTTATTTATTTTGTATGAGCAATATATGAGGGCTTCATTTGGCTATCGGTAAGAGCACTAATAATACAGATGGTAAACATCAATCTGTATTATTTATTCTACTCACGAATGCATTCTACTGTACTCCTACAAGGCAAAGGTGGGACATGAGGTTGGAGAAGCTTCTTCTGCGCTCCCACTCCGAGTCATCAGAGAAGAGCTCCAGTACCTCTGATCTGAGGCTTGCCCTCAGTCTAAATTTCTGTAGTAGAGCCTTAGGCTCTGTCCTAGTCTCGTGAGTTCTCACCTGGCTTAACACACTCTAGAAACATGAAATGTGATCGTGACCACAAATAGTGATAATCAAATTTTGGGGGATGGGGTTTGTTTGGCTCAGAGCATGGTGTCGCTCTCAATGACTGTGCGAATGATGGGGGTGGAAACGTTTCCTTGGCCAGCGCCGCTGCGCATTCTCACTTGTAACCGCTTTGTGATTTTTAATTTTTTTTATTTTAAAAATCTCCAGGACAAAGGAATAAGTGCTCTATGGGGTCACACAAAGTGAGGTCTGCCTGTATATTGTGTGTAATATGTATGTACATATATCTGCAGATGAATCACATGGAGCAGAGTGACTTGGAACAAGCTGGAATTAAAAGACACAAATGCATCCAGTGTCCATACAGCACGGATCAGATGAGCAACTTGAAGAATCATTACAGAACTCACACTGGAGAGAAGCCCTTCAAGTGCACTGTGTGTGGGAAGGCATTTGCGCAATCACCATATCTTAAAATACACCAGAGAACACACACAGGCGAGAAGCCCTTCAAGTGCGCTGTGTGTGGGAAGACATTCACATGGTTATCAAATCTTGACAGTCATCAGAAAACGCACACTGGTGAGAAGCCCTTCAAGTGCACTTTGTGTGGGAAGACATTTACATGGTTATCAAATCTTAATAGCCATCAGAAAACACACACTGGTGAGAAGCCCTTCAAGTGCACTGTGTGTGGGAAGACATTTACACAGTCATCACATCTTGACAGCCATCAGAAAACGCATACTGGTGAGAAGCCCTTCAATTGCACTGTGTGTGGGAAGGCATTTACACGGTCATCACACCTTGACAGCCATCACAAAACACACACTGGTGAAAAACCCTTCAAATGCACTGTGTGTGAGAAGGCATTTAAAGAATCAGGATGTCTTCACATTCACCAGAGAACACACACAGGTGAGAAGCCCTTCAAGTGCACTGTGTGTGGGAAGGCATTTTCACGGTCATCATATCTAAACAGCCATCGGACAACACATACTGGTGAGAAGCCCTTCAAGTGCACTGTTTGTGAGAAGTCATTTACACGGTCAGGAACTCTTCAGGATCATCAGAGAACACACACAGGTGAGAAGCCCTTTGTGTGCACTGTGTGTGAGAAGGCATTTAAAGATTCCGGATCTCTTCGTATTCACCAGAGAACACACACAGGAGAGAAGCCCTTCAAGTGCACTGTGTGTGGAAAGGCTTTTTCATGGTTATCGAATCTTGACAGACATCAGAAAACACATACTGGTGAAAAGCCATTCAAATGCACTGCGTGTGAGAAGGCATTTAAAGATTCAGGATCTCTTCGTATTCATCACAGAAAACACACAGGCGAGAAGCCTTTCAAGTGCACTGTGTGTGATAAAGCGTTTGCAGAGTCAGGAACTTTTCAGAAACATCAGATTATACATTCAGGCGAGAAGCCCTTCAAGTGCACTGTGTGTGGGAAGGCATTTGCACGGTCACAAGCCCGAAAGGCGCATGAGAAGATCCACAAGGAGACGGAGGTAGAATTAAGAAGTGAAAGACAAAGTGCTACATTGAGGACATCTCGCATAGAACAAGAACCACAAGCAAACCCCAGTTTTGAAACATGGCCAGGTGTGAAGGTGGAATGTGAAGAAGTGAAGGTGGAATGTGAAAAAGTGAAGGTAGAATGTGAAGAAGTGAAGGTGAAATTTGAAGATGAAGATTCGACTCCAGGACCTGACCTCCAGGTGGATGGAGGCAAGGTGAAACAGGAGAAGCATTCAGACTCTGAGGGAGAGCGAGGGAACCTCCATGAGTTTGTGGAGGAATTGTGGGTGAAGATTTTGGACAGAGCAAAGTAGGAGGAACATGTGAAGCAGATTCTGTGAAGTTCTGTAACAAGGAACGTAACAGAAAGAATCTCCAAAGCGTTCACCTTATTCACAGGCTTCTCTCATTACAAGGTTGCATGCAGCTGTAGGCATCATCCAGGCAGAGATGAGTTTTCGTTTAATTTAGTTGCTCCAGAGTTTTGGAACCACCTAAGAAGTTTCATATCTTAAAAACACCAGAGAACACACACAGGCGAGAAGCCCTTCAATTACACTGAGTGGGAAGGCATTTACATGGTCATCACACCTTGACAGCCATTAGAAAACACACACTGGTGAAAAACCCTTCAAATGCACTGTGAGAAGGCATGTAAAGAATCAGGATCTCTTCATATTCACCAGAGAACACACACAGGTGAGAAGCCCTTCAAGTGCACTGTGTGTGGGAAGTCATTTACATGGTCAGGAACTCTTCAGGATCATCAGAGAACACACAGGAGAGAACCCCTTCAAGTGCACTGTGTCCTTATTGACTCTAGGACCCGACCTCCAGGTGGATGGTGGCAGCTTGAAGCAGGTGAATTCGAACTCTTGACGGGGAGAGTGAGGCGATCCTTTGAGTTTGTGGAGGTGTGGATGGAATTTATGGACGATGTAAATAGGAGGGATCGGCACATGTGAAATGGAGTCTGGTAAAATGTGACACTCGGAAAGTGAGAGAGAATCTCCATAGTGTTAGTTTTATTCACAGGCTTCTCACTACAAGATTGCATGCAGCTGGAGGCATCATCCAGTTCGAGATGAGCTTTCAGTAATTATATTATTGCCGTGCAGTTGTAAAATATTGTTGATTTGAAAAGTAGTGGTAGCATTACAAATTGTTGGTTATGTATAAAGCGTGTTTGAGTCTATATATGAACCTTATGGCGTGACCCCGGGGTCCGAAATAAACGGAAGTAAAAATCGTAATTATTTTTTTGGCAACTCCGTCACTCCGTGCACATAAACGCTTTGACCCATCTGGCGCGGATCATTCTGTTATGTCGCCCAAGCGCAGTGAGGACGATTGCGCAGAAGAAACAAAACTTTGATTAGCACATAGTGTAGAGCTCGTCGAGAGGAATAGATTGCCGTATGGTTCGCCTTCAACAGACATAAAATGACGTTGCAACGCAGTTTATGCAAGAGCCGGGGACTTATGGGACCCCAGGGTCCCACCATAAGGTTCATATTAACCTTTGGACAGTGCAGCGTAAGCAAAAATAGCGTTAAGCGAAAACAATTTCCCTATAAGTAAAGTAGTAAGGATAACGTTTGGCAATATACGTGGTACTACTCACACCACACATATGGCGGGACAAATAACTGAGGGTACTTTGCCACTGCGTTACTGTATTATTCTGCATTACTGTATCACTGTACCACTCAGCTGCGCACCTCAAGAAAGTAGTTGTCCACTGCTCAGAAACTGCATTGCAACGGTGCGCATTCCGCGTTGTGCTAAAAGTGTTCCCGAATGGAAGAACCACGTGATAGTAAAAACGCGTTGTTTGAACACCACACGTTAAGCAAGGATTTTCTGAATTATGAAAACGGATTCCACGTGTAGCTGTACCTTTCGGTTTGCTCTGTTATTAAAAATGCTTTTTAGCTGCATTTACTTGAATTGCATTTTCCTTTAGTAGACATTTTCTAGCTGTGATTTCCACACCTGATAATGATTGCTTGTGTTGCAATCGAAACGTGATTTAATTTAGTTATTTCTATTTCTTTATTTAATTGTATTCTTATTTGTATTCTTTATTATTTTATAATTTTTTCACCTACGTGACTTAACCGAAAGAACCAAAGAGTATAGATCCTTGCAGTCACGAAAACTTCAAATCTAGAATTTTTCAAACACTTAAATTAGGTTTTATGCAATATTTCAAAGACACCAAAACCCTCGGGTCTCTGAGTGTTTAAGGGTCTGCGTGTATTTGGGTCTCTGTTCGTCTGTGGGTCGCCACTGTGGTCGTCAATTTGTCTACGGGTCTCAACAAAAACAGCCGCAGCAATAGCAACAACAACAGCAATAACTTGGGATGGTGATAGTGACTTCTGCCTGGTTGTTTGCCGGCCCAGCTCTTGTGGGACTCTGGCTGAGCAAGCGGAGCAGTCTGGTCAAGCAATGCCTCTCCTTGGAGGCTATACCCAGAACTTTTTTTGGCCTGGATCGGAATACCAATTCTATCTCATCCAAACATCACTGATACCGCAGTGGGACCCATCAGCAGACTTGACCCAGCATCCAACGTGCAGAAGGAGGAAGTGCGAGTGCGGGCAGTGAAGGCAAAGACCCCCCATGTAGCCTTAACAGACTGCAGGGGCAAGTGCTCTTAGCGAGCACTGATGAAGGCTGCAATGGCACACGAGGGGTTGAATGGCCAGAACCACACCCGGCCGCCTTTCTCTCCAGTGCTGATGTTTGCACACTGCACCAGGTGGTAATTTGAGGCTGAGTCGACCTACGGGAGGCCCAGGCCCGGTTCAGATGATCATCACTGGTGTTCGCCGTGAGCGGGAATCGAACCCGGGTCGCCGGGTTCGTAGCGCAGCACAATAACTGCTGCGGTACCACTCCCCACTGCGCACACACTTGCACATTACAGTAATAGCACTGTCGTTTTATAAACTGCGTGATCGCAATCGCTGGAGAACCACAGACGGCAGCAGCCAGACGGTAAGGAGCCGCTATTACCAACAATTGCCCAAGCTCTGCAGTCCTCTATTAAGTCGTTTTCAGCCAACGAATGAGTGTGGGAGGAAACAGGAGCACCAGAGAAAACCAAGGCGTGTGGCGAGCGAGGCGGCAACACTTTAGCCCGTACATAAGGAAAAGATGGAGATTGGTCCACACCCATGGGTAGGGATGGAGTTTTACAGCCCATCTGTGTGTGATCCACCAACCCTCACTGCTGCCTCCACAGCACTTTGAGTGGATCATCAGCCTTCAATCAACTGCTGGATGTCAAGGCAGTCTTTTTTTTGT
The DNA here is from genome assembly GCF_015708825.2 of Lethenteron reissneri. Taxonomy (NCBI): domain Eukaryota; kingdom Metazoa; phylum Chordata; class Hyperoartia; order Petromyzontiformes; family Petromyzontidae; genus Lethenteron; species Lethenteron reissneri. The sequence goes on along the minus strand of NC_083841.1, from coordinate 9,427,274 downwards.
CCTTATCTTTTTATATTTTGTAACTTGCTGACCCGTCCCCTCGTGGACAATTGTATAAAAAGAGCTTCCATAGCTCATCAGATTCCTCCAGTCTAAAATATTCTGATGAGTGAGTGGTGAGTGAGTGTGCGCTCTGCGGGGTAGTTTTTCTGATTACGGTCAACTACCGAGCCGTGACTAGGTCCACTTTGTGGCACAGCAGGTCCCACTTCACGGCCACCACCACCTTTTATGTGTGGCACAGTATGGGGTACAGCATAGGGTAGAGGACAGGGAACACCACGGGGTCCAGCACGGGCTACAGCACGGGGAATAGCAATGGGATACAGCATGGGGCACAGCACGGGGTAAAGCACTGGGCAGTACACCAATACTTTAGGGGTTTGATGAGTTTAGATTTTTTTTCTCGCACCACAAGACTTCCAGTAACAGAGATGTGAGCAGGACATTAAAGATGCCACGCCCCAACATACTAGATATAGAGCAATGGCCTGATGTACGTCTTCCCCTTTTTATGTCGCTTTGCAAACACGTAGTCACTTTATCAATAATACCACTACCTGATTTAGGTCGCCCGACCCACACTTGGCGCTGCTCGCTAACAGCAACTTGCCCCACGGGCTGTTAAGACCATACGGGGATCATTGTCGTTGGTGTGTGTGCGTGTTTCCACCATGGTGGGCTTACCGCAGCCTTTGCTCGGAGATTTGGAGAGCCCCGCGTCGCTGCAATGATGACTGGTGTGGGCGGGTTGCTGGGGAGATGAAATCTGCCTCGGTAGCCCGCAATCACAAATCACTATTTAATTCCATCAAAAAAAATAACTTGCAGCACCTCACCTAACACCATCCTGAAGGGAAAGAACGGTAATCCGATCTCCGACCCCCAGGAACAGGTCTGCAGGTTTTCAGAGCTTTTTTGTGAGGTCTTAGGGGAGGGGAATTCCCTCAGACAATATCATGGGGCAAGGTGGGGACGACCCTGCTAGGTCTGCTGTGCCTCAAATATTGGCAGAAGCAGCCACCCCTTCTGAATGGTTAGCTGAGGTGCCATATTTGGAGGAAGTCTAAAACCAGGAAAAGGGCTGGGCAGAGATGATCTCCCAAGCAAAATGCTGGGGGAGTGGCATCTGTGTGCAAACTGCCCACATGACATCACAATTGTTTGGACCACAGGACAAGTTCTGCAAAATTAGAAGGATGTTCTGGTGTTCCCCCTCTTTTAAGAGGGAGGACCGGCACAGATTTTAACAACTATAGGGACATCTCTCTTCTCAGTGTGCCAGGAAAGTTCTTGGCAAGGATTATTCAACATCGCCTTCCCAGGCATGCTGAGGAGAGGCTTGCGGAGCCCCAATGTGGTTTCAGACCAGGGCGGTGCTGCACGGATGCCATATTATCTGTCCATCTGCTAAAACAGAGGTGTAGGGAATTCCAACATGACCTACATCTCTGCTTTATCGAACTCGTCAAGGCCTATGCTACCATCAACAGGCCAGGACTGTGGGTAGTTCTTTGTGCTTTCAGAATCTCTGACTCTCTGCTAATATCATGAAGGGTCTTCATGATGGTGGGCAGGCCCGGGTAAAGTTACATGACCAGGAGTCAGAGCCGTTCTCTGTTCACCTCGAGGTGCGACAGGGATGTCCTCTGGCTCCCACATCATAAGCTTTCCATGACTGGACTGGAGGAATTTCCATCTGGTACATATTCAACGGGAGGCTGATCGATGCCAGGGTGCGGTCGAGGGATGGCTCCCTATTCGTTAACCATGTTTGTATGCTGATGATCTGGTGATTGCTGCTCACTCAGAGCAGGAGTTGTAGATGCTGCTGCTGAACCTGGAGCGTGCCACTAAGAGGTGGGGTCTTACCATCAGCCCCACCAAAACTAAGCACCTGCCTGAGTATTTTGTGCCACCAATCACTCCACTCCCTCAGCTCCCCATTGGTGATGGAGCAGTTGTGGAGAGTTTCCCATACCTGGGCAGTGTGCTTATGACCAGCTCCAGTTTGACAGCAAAGGTCTCACTCCGAATCTGGCAGCATTATCCTTTAATCAGCTGCGCAATGCTGTGTGGAAGCTACCTGGTCTGTTGCTCCACACAAAGCTTCGGGTCGTCTCGGCTACAGTCATGCCCTCCCTTATTTATGCTTGTGAAACGTGTACCTCTCTGATGAAACATCTGCGCTGGTTAGAAACATTCAGGCTGGCATGCCGACGATTAACCAGGCTGGATTGTGTTAGGTCACAAATCCTCGAAAATCTGGACACATTGGCATCAGTGAGCTCCTCCGGCAGGCAAAGCTGCGTTCACTAGGTCATGTAGCCCGCATGCCCAGCCACCACATCCCAAAGCTGCTTCTGTTTGGCCACATAGCGGGGGCTAAATGGGCACGACATCAGCTGGAGAAGAGATTAACTGATTCGGTACAGGAGGATGTGACGTTGAGTGGACTTGGCAAAGACTGGTACCAGCAGTGTCAAGATTGGCCCGCCTGGAGGAGGCTCGTGAATTATGCTACTGGGCAGTTGGAGACAGTCGCCCTCCAACGAGGGAGGGCAGAGCAGTGACGCTCACAATGACGAGCGAAGCGCCGGGCGGCTATAATGCAGCAAGTTGGCACAGTAGGGGGTATAGTTGGTGCATTTGTTAGTCATCTCAGTCAACCCATTGAACCTGGGTCTGTCCGGTGACCTGCCAGCGAGCCTTCAATAATTCACGTGGCCTCAAAGTGCACCTGGCCTGGCACAGGCATCGTGGTGACGTCACTGTTACTTACTGGTGAATGGTGGGTACTGGTGCGAGTGCCTCCGTGTGTGTGTGCAATTGTGGTGACTCATTGCCCGCCTTCCGACAACCAAGCCTGCATCAGGACTCAAGGTAAGTGCAGATAAAACAGATTTATATTGACGTTTTATTTAACTACAGTTTCTTTCATTGTTACATGCAAATATACAATATTTATTATTTATGAGATTAACAATGCTTCCCTTTGTGAAGTGTCGGACGTTAGACACTTCACGTGGCCTTAAAGTGCACAGCCTGGCACAAGTGCCGTGATTACGTCACCACCACTTAGTAGCGAAAGGTTGTTGTTCCTCCACCTCGCCGCCACCATCCAGCACGCTAAGCCAGCCCAGTACCAAAGGTAAGAAAAATTCAAACTGTAAAATATGATGTTATTTTTTTATTTAAATGTCTTGGGAATTTGAATGTTATTCACAAGTGTATTTGAATATAACTGTCATTAACCAAAAACAAAAAGGGGTAATATCACAGGAAAAAAGTTAAACAATAGGTGAAGTGGCAATGTTAGGAACACATCCCCATTAATTCTTACAAGAACAATCACTGATGTAAGTCGTTTCAATATTGGTCGTTGCACCTCTTAGGAACGCATCCCCAACGCAAAACTGGGACATTGCTGCTGTAATATGCCACGACAATTGCTTTATCTTGTCCATATGTTATTGAACCACAACACTTGCAGGTCACAATCACTTGTCGTTAGGATTCTTAAGATTTTTGGATTAGGCTGTGAAACAATCTGCTGAAATGTGTGTTTAATACCCTCTTACTGCCCCACAGCCAAATAAATTAAATATGCACGTTTCCAAGCATGTGTGGTGAAGGGTGTTACCAAAATATATTAGGCCAGATAATTGTGACCAAACCCAAAAAACCATTGAGTAATCATTGACTGTGAAAATGTACTCGTTACATTAACGTATTTAGCTTCTTCCATAACACTAATCTGGAATTGCCTCCTTTCCCAAGCTCGTATAATAACTTTGCTCACTTTCAGAGGCATATTAACTCTTACTAATTATAACTTTGATGGTGCTGTTTGTTGCTGGGCACTTGCTGTTTTTGGCCCTTTTACCTGTGCTCAGCAACTGTTCATATATTGTATTTTTGTTTTGCTGGGTCAATTAAGCAGTAATCAGTTGTGCATTTAGTCACATGTTGCTTCAAATAAAGACAACTCGATAATGCACCCATTTTTATGTTATGTGCCAGACTCAAGATAAAACTCCTCGCTTTTTCAGTTCGAACTGGATCTCAGCCGGAAATTCAGAGATGTGTTGTTTAATGCACTCCAAGCAAAACCGCCTCGTGTAGAAAAGACTGCAGTCCTGCATACAGATACAACATGTTATAAAATGGTACACAGCTCAAATAATCCACACAGTACTCACAACAACTTCCCCATCATAGCATGAAAATAGGCAAACAAAACAAATATAACTGACAAAAATAACTACAGGCCAATCTCAAATTTGACATTCATGTCGAAAATAGTCAAGAGACTGGTATGTCGTCAGCTTATGGCCTATCTAGAGAATACCGGCATGGTTACTCAACAGAGACGGCAACGCTGAAGGTCATCCACGACGCACTTGTGGCAGCTGACCGTGGTGAAGTCACGCTACTCTGCTTACTAGACCTGTCTGCTGCGTTTGACACGGTTGATCATAACATCTTAGTCAGCCGCCTTCAAATTGCTTATGGTATACAAGGTACCGTGCTTTCATGGATTGAGTCCTTCATTACAAGTCGGACACAAAGAGTCAGCTTTGTCGGTAACTTGTCACACAGGTCATCAATGATGTGCGGTGTGCCAACGGAAGTGTACTTGGCCCGGGGCTCTTCCTATTTTACACCGCTCTAATATCATCGGCATCGCCCGTCGTCAAAGTATCGGCGTGCATTCATATGCCAACAACACACAACTGTACTTCCATATGAAAGCTGACTCATGTGTCTCACACGTTCCATGCCTCATATTGTGGATCAATGACATAAAGGACTGGATGACATCAAACCTTCTGAAACTAAACTGAAATAAGACTAAATTAATCATACTTGGGACCCACCATCAGCTTGCCAGTCAACTGTGAGTCTATCTACATAGATGGCTATGACATCCCAGTGTCAGATAAGGCAACATGTCTTGGTGTCCTTGTCAACAGCGAACTGACATTCCCCACTGACACCAGGTGCCTGACAGGATGATGCTTCTACCAGCTTCGACAAATGCACAGGGTCCGTCGTACTCTGACTGTGGAGACTGTTAAGATGCTCGTCCACGCATTTATCCTCAGCTGCATTGACGACTGCAACAGCATCTTCGGCAGTGCCAGCGCTGTTCAGCTGTGGCCACTCCAGTCAGTGTTAAATGCTGCAGCTCGTCTGATAGTTAGGAAACAGAAATATGATCCGATCACGAGCTTGGTATGTGATAAGCTGCACTGGTTACCTATTAAATACAGGATTGTGTATAAATTATACCTACTTGTTTTCAAGAGTCTTCATAAATCTGCTCCATCCTATCTCACCGATCAGTGCGTACCAGCTTCAACAGAACCAAATCGACTCCGACTACGATCCGCATCTCGCGGCGACCTGCTGTACCTGCGTATTATATCTCGTGCAATACACCCAGCCTGAGTGAGCCAGTTCTGCAACAGACTCAAAACATCTTCTTGGTTCTTTCGGTAAAGTCACGTAGAATGGAAATAATACAATAATAATAATAAAACATAATAAAATAATTATCACGACTTTTCGGCCACAACGCAAGTAGCCGTCCTCAGGTGGAGAACAGGTCTGTCGAGGAGACAGTCTGAATGACAAGCCCCAGGCTTGGTGCGACTATTTAAGCTGGGATGGAGGGGCGAAGAGCGCCTTGACAAAATAATTTGCATATCAAGAGGAATTTAGCATATTTATGGGAAATGCAGATATGTGATTAGTACTACTTGTGAAATGCGTAGAAGGTTTGGCGAGGGGTTTAAAGTCATTATGCCCGTGCATTATGCAGGATTAGCAGCATCAAAGGGAGGGGATAGGGGTAGCATTAATAAAGGGAAAGAGTGTTAATAGTATGTAGCTGCAGTAGCTAAACCACCACGTAAACAACTAAAGTATAAACTACATAGTATCATCAGTATACTAAATATACTCTACAATAAGCTGAGTTACTAACAGTAAGTAATACATTACAATTCTATGTCGCAAAAAATATAATATGCTTCCATCTAAACTTTATTCTCTTACATCACACGAGTCTACACCGTACTATATACTGCCATAGACAAACCCAACATTAAATTACATACTGTATTGCTATACACCACCCTATACCTTATACATGAATAATGCACGGGCATAATGACTTTAAACCCCTCGCCAAACCTCCTACGCATTTCACAAGTAGTACTAATCGCATATCTGCATTTCCCATAAATATGCTAAATTCCTATTGATATGCAAATTATTTTGTCAAGGCGCTCTTCACCCCTCCATCCCAGCTTAAATAGTCGCTCCAAGCCTGGGGCTTGTCATTCAGACTGTCTCCTCGACAGATGTTCTCCACCTGAGGACGGCTACTTGCGTTGTGGCCGAAACGTCGTGAGAATTATTTAATGTTTTATTATTATTTTATTATTTCCATTCTACGTGACTTTACCGAAAGAACCAAGAAGATGAATCCCTGCAGTCACGAAAGCTTGAAATCGAGACTCAAAACAGTATTGTTGTTTCAGATAGCCTACTTTAAGGTGTGATCATGTGCATTCGTGATGGATTGGACTCATAAGAGTGCACAATAACAAATGTTCTTACTTAATACACATTTATATATCCATCCCTCAACATTATACACATATGTAAACATTCATTAGCCACACAACCTTATGAGTGAATAATTTCAGCAGCATTGGCTCACCACACATAACTCGGGACTGGTTTTGACATTCAGTGTCTTATCAGCATTTAGACTTGCTTGAACCTATGCTGCCGAACTGGCAGATACTTATCGGCAAGAGCCCGCTATGTCAGATATGGGTCCTGTTAAATACAACCATCATGGAAGATAATGCTATTTCTGCATACCAGGCCTTCTTGGCACAAATGGCATCACATTGAGCACTACCATGGATCGTTTACACTGCACTATATGATCTTTTGCCAAATGTCCTAGGCCCCATAATAAATTTCTAGCCAATTTGAAAGAAAAAAAAATTGCCTGCATAAATGACAAAATCCAGTATAAAATGTAAATCCCAACCTGCAAATACACAACAATGCAATAATTAGCATCTAAGTTGAAGAATACAAGGAATACAATAAAGCAGAGGTAATAAAATAAAGCAGACGTAATGAGTGTGCCTGTTCAGATCAAACCCTCCATTTGTCCCAAAGTGAGAAGCGAGCGCGCCTGGCATTCGCGAGTGGAGAGCGTTTACCTGGCTCGTGCACACAACACGTTGACACAGCGAGCAGTTAGAGCCCAGCACCAGCAGCTGTCCACGTTCAGTCTCGAACGGGTCTTGGCATGTGTAGCTGTCCTCTTTTAGCCTAAATGATACCAAACCGTTGGCATATTAGCCTTGCCTAATACCCCAATATACGAGAAATTCTGAATTTTCTAAGATAGCCATGGTTCAATATTTCTTCAAAGTTAGAAAGTTAGGCAATTTCAAAGATCGTCAAGTCGTTTGTCCTATGCGGATAAACTTGCCAACCATCATGGGAATGTGAAACTTTCACCACTGGCTCAGAGCTGTAAAGAGATGAGCACCTAATGCCTCCTCACTGCTTATTTGGGTTGGGGGGCGGTTGACTCAGATTATGATCCCTCTGAGATCGATAGACTAGTGAACAACCCCCTTTGTGTGGCATTATACCGTGGTTTCCTAAGGACAGATTCTCTTCAACACTTGTGTGAATCATCACCAGTGGATAGAATAGTATTTGCATCTGCCAATGTGTTTTTATATTGAATCGAAAGTCAAAATTAATGACTTGATCAAAATGAGTAGAGGGTGGTTGCTGCTCCATATCCCGTTTACAGCCCTGAGCCCAGGCTCTATCCATGGGACAACCACTGACGCCAAACACACGCACAGTGCCCTTGAACCTAACAATTATCCTTTTACGTTCACTTGTGGGCCCAAAGTAAAACTCCGGTTTGCCAGATTTCACATTTAGCCAGACTAAGTCAGCTAATGAAACCATATCAAATTTGTTGAAAATGGAAAAAATATATACTTTTAAATGTCATGTAATAATATAATGCATCACAAAATGAACATGCTATGGTGGTTAAATACATCGTGGTTACACACATAGTACTTATGGAGATACATGAGTGGCGTTGGGGAGGGGTTGAAGGGTGATAGGTAGGGGTAATTATAGTTGGGGTACAGACCCACCATCGGGACCGTCAGGGGAAATATAACAGGGGCGCTGCGATGGTTGGGGGTGTGTGGCAGCGTTATGCGACGCATAGGAGCCGAGTCGGCCACAAGGGGGCCCCGAATCGACAGATAAACAAGTAACAGCATGTAAAAAAAACTCTAGAAAAAATATTAATTAAAAATTACCTGCGGTCTACCATGGACCAAGCCCGATTAACGCATCTGGCTATCGTATCAATAGAGCAGCAGAAAGTTGCGCGATCCACCCCCTTTGGGGTAACCCAAGAGCGATGGGGCCGGCATGAAAGCAAGATAGCTTAATTGTGAGTATTGTTTCTTTACATTTATTATTAATACTGTTACTGGGAGACGGTCTTCCTCTAAACCCAATAAACAGTGCAACAAAAAATAGATATAGTTATAGACTAACATATTATTGTATACGGGTTAAAAATATCTCTCGCATGAACTGCGTTGCGACGTAATTTTATGTCCGATGAAGGCGAACCATACGGCAATCTATTCCTTTCGACTAGCTCTACACGATGCGCTAATCAAAGTTTGTTTTCTTCTGCGCATTCGTCCTCGCTGCTGCGCTTGGACGACACGACAACATAATGATCCGCGCCAGGTGGGTCGGGGCGTTTATGTGCGCGGTCGGACGGAGTTGCCAAAAAATAATTACGATTTTGACTTCTGTTTATTCGGGACCCCGCCATAAGGTAAATTTAAGTAAAAGTGAGTCAGGAGAAAGGTGGGGGGCCCACAGTCGGATTTGCATAGCCCCACACCCTTCCCAGTTCTATCACTGTAACACAATTTTTGTTCCTGGGTAGTAAGTGTTATTTCCTAATTGCTTATGCCTAGAAAGTATAGAAAATGGCTATTATACCCCACAAACTTTGCTTTTGTGACCAGGACAGTGATATTTAGAAATTTACTTATTTTCAATGAGAAAACGGGTGAAATTATGTATTTTCGTTCACAAAGTCAAAAAAAACAACATGAATCAAAATGAAGATGTATTTATACTAAAGTAATAAAAAAATGACTACAGAAGATTTAGAAGCGAGTAGTTTTTCGAAATTTACGATTATACTGTAAATCACTTTCACGAATCAGCCCCCAAATGTAGTCTCCCATTATGTTTTCGTTCTACTGTCCTTGGTAGCAGCATTCAAAGTCCAGTATATGCTGGTGGAAGCGCTCGCCTTGCTTCGAGTACGCTCCCATGTTCTTGAATTTATCAAGATGAGCATCAAGGATATAGACTTTGAGGGACATCCTACAGCCCACTGTGCCGGAGTTCTTCACCAGTCTCAACCAGCTCCACATAGTTTTTGACCTTGTGATTGCTCAGGAAGCCACGAACCACTGCGACAAAGCTGTTCCAAGTCGCTTTCTCCTTACTAGTGAGCTTCTTGGGGAATTCATTACACTCCAGGATCTTCTTTATCTGTGGTCCGACGAAGACACTGGCTTTGACCTTTGCCTCAGACAGCTTAGGGTACTTGAAGGCTGCCGACTCCTTATCTACAGCTCCGACAAATTGTTTCATAAGGCCAAATTTGATGTGCAGTGGTGGCATCAGCACCTTTCAGGGGTCCACCAGTGGCTCCCACTTAACATTGTTCCTCCCTACAGAGAACTTGGTCCGCTGTGGCCAGTCCCGCCTGTGGTAGTACGCCTTGGTGTCCCTGCTGTTCTAAAGGCAAAGATAGCAGGGAAACTTGGTAAAACCACCTTGGAGACGCATCAGGAATGTGTGGTGCCACAACGACGGGGCCGCTCTGCCGAACCAGGGAGCCGCCCGGCTTCCCCCACCGCACTGCCCCCCATCACCCGCCCCACATAAGCACACACCCGCACGCATTCCCCCCCCCCCATAGAGCTGGAAGGGAAGGTCACCTGATCGACCGGTTTTTATCCGAGAGACCCTTATCGGGATTAATTCTCACGGTTTCCGGCGATCAGGGAATTGGATGACCTCCCCGTGCTACGTGGCACCGCGGCGCTGCGGCCGGCCTTAATATGGTGTGGTCGCGGCGTGGGGCATTCGGCCACCGCGGTTGAGGCGCATTTCCCCCCACACACACCCCCACGAGTCGACGGGGCAAGCAGGGGAGGCACGGGACAGCATGAATAGCGGGCTCACAGGGGCTGTTGCGCATAGTCATGGAGGGTTGGGATAATTGCGCTTGAGCGCGCAGGCCCCATTGTTAGGGAGGGTAAGGGATTAATTAGGATTTACGCCTTGCACGCAGCACACTGATTAGCATATCAACAGCGCCCGGGGAACCGCCGTGCACGGGCTTGGGGTGCACGAGCCGATTGTTCAGCGCAGCATCCCCTTTGAGGTAGGGAGGATAAATAGAGGAGCGGAGAGGGGAAATCGCCCCTTCTCTCCAGGCCAGCGGACCAGCAGGGGTTCCAGCCAGCGACCCGGACGTCCGTGCGACGCATCGAGGTACGCTGTTAGCGCAGAGAGCAGCGAACCTCCGCGGGCACCAAACAGTGAGTGGGGAGGTGAAGTAGGGTATCGTAAGCCGATAAATAGGGAATAGGTACAGGTTTAGTGGAATAGGCCAGCCTCGTCGACTCACTGATTCAACATCAATTCGCAGGTGGCCTATAATAAATCATTAATAGCGAAGCGTGGTCTCGCGTGATCTTGTCGTGCAGTGTGAGCGTGTGGGTGCGCTGTGTGCACAGTGGTTCGCCACGTGAGTGAGCGCTGCGCGGAGCTGAGCGCGCGGGTTGCGCGTGGGTACGCAGTGATTCTGTAGTGCTGCGGCTCGCCTCGGGGGAGCGCTGCGCAGAGCGGTGCGAGAGTGGGTGTCGCGTGTGTTCACTCCGTGTGTGATACAGGTGCGCGAGTATAACGTGAGTTGAGTTGGAGTGCGCGGAGCGGCGTGTGTGTGGGCGTGCGTGCGTTCGCTCCGCGTGGGTTGCAGGCGCGCGATTAGGAAAGGGAAGTATCGTAGTAGAGAGGGGCAGAATACTAATCGGTAATTAACCATGCCCATTACGCGGACCCGCGGTGGAGGGGAATCCGCGGGCGACGGCTCCCGCGCCATAGGTGAGGAACTTAGCAGCGGGGGGGCGATTGATGATGCTAGCCCGGCCGTTAGCATTATCGAGGGAGGGATCTCGGGGACTAGCGACCCCCACATATTGGTGTCAGAAGCGGGACGATCCCCCGCACCCCCAAGGGAAAGAGGCCCCCCAACCCAGGTTAAAATCAAATGCACATTTACGGGCAAAGGAATTCCATCATGGAAATCGTTTGCCCGCAGCATCAGGGGGGCTAAAAAGGTTAATGGGTGGTCGGATGAGGAGGCGTTGCAGCAGTTAGAGATACATTTAGATGGACGGGCAGCTGACTTTGTGGAAGCTTTGCCCGCAAGCACACAAACTCAGTGGGAAAAATTAATGTGCGAACTCGAACGGCGCTTCGGCGCCTATGACGAGGAGGAGGCGCAGGCGGCCTTAGAGGCACGCCGCCGCCAGCCCGGCGAGGATCTGCGAGATTACGCCGAGGACGTACGCATGTTGACCCAGCTTGCGTACCCGGAGCACGAGGCGAAAGTAATTGAGAGCCTCGCCGCCGGGAAGGTCCAGCGATATTTGGCACGCACCCCGTGGTGGCAGCCAAATATAGACGGTGCACGCCTCTCCTTTAACACACTTGTCGAGCGCGCGCGTAAATGCGAGAAGCTCTCTGGTGAGCGCGCGCAGCCTCGAGGGAGGGGACGAGAGTGCGCCGTAGCGAGCCTACTCTCGGACGAGGAGGAGGAGCTCGCCATCGCAGTAAGGGGACGGGCAAGGGAGCCCCAGAGACCCAGCGAAACAACTCCGGGGTGGGTAGCTGGGTTACAGACCGGCATCGGAGATATGGATGGTAAGATAACCCACGTAGGTGAGAATATGACCAAGCTGAAATCCTCCGTTGAGACCATCCGATCCGAGATGGGGGAACTAGACTCCACGGTAGGAGGGCTAACTGGAAGGATAGCGCTTCTAGAAGCAGAATATGAGCAGCAGCGCACTGGGGGAGGAGGGAGTGGGCAGAGAGCCCACCACGGAGCCGCCACCCCTCCCCGGGCGTGTTATGTGTGCGATCGGCGAGGGCATCTCAGGAGGGACTGTCCTCAGGTCGCCCGAGCTAGACAAGAGCTAAGGTCAAACACTAAGGCCCCCCTAGAGAGGGGACCGCCGGTGGGTGAAATCGACGTAGCCCCGACACAAACAAGCTGTGAGAATAATGGCGAGCAAGTGATCTCCACACAGGTTCCAGCAACAACGCCCACAGAAACGGTGACTCCTGGCGACTGGCTACGGGAGCTGGTGGCGGGGATCACGGGGGCCACGTCGCTGGTGGAAGGGGAGGTTAACGGAGTGCGTACCCGAATCCTGCTGGACACGGGGGCGGTGGCCTCGCTCGTGAGCGCAGCGCACTGCAGCGCGATCGGGGTCGACGTGCGCTGCACACTGCGAGCGGAGCCGGAATGGGGCTGCTGGGGAAAGCCACCCTAGAGGTCCGCATAGGCAGCCAGGTGTGCACGCAGGAGTTCTACGTGTCGAGTGCGTTGTGTCACGAGTGTATCGCAGGCACCGACCTCCTAGAACGGTTGGGACTCAACGTGCAACCCCGCCAGCGATGCGCCACCATGGAGAGCAACGGCGAGCGGATACCGTTCCTGGGACGAGAACCAACGCGCCGCCGCTTTGCACCTGTGGCCGCTATCCTGACGACGGCAGTCACCATCGGCCCGCTCACCGAGATGCTGGTGCCGGTGGCAACATCCCCCACCGACCCCGCGCTCCGACCATCAGGGGAGGTAATGCTAACTCCTCACCCGGAGTTGGCAAAACGGTATGGGGTTGTGGGATCCGCCACGTTGGTAAACGCAGATGGGGACCGATTGTTTATGCGGATGTTTAACCCCCACAATACCCCCGCGATACTGCGACGGCGCACCCCGATAGCCACAGTACACCCCCTGCACGCACGCCACTCTAACGACTCGGTGTTCGCACTCTGGGCTGAGGACCCCGGTCGTCCTGAGGGTGAGCAGGACCTGGCCTGGCGAGTCGGCCCGACTCCCCGAGCCGAGGTCGTTCCCCTGCTCGACGCGTTACATGTACCATGGGCGGACTTACCTAAGGGAGAGGCCGATCGGCTGCGCGAGTTACTGCGGGAGTATGCCGACGTGTTCAGCGAACACGACTCGGACGTGGGTCGGACCGACCTTGTTAAGCATCAAATTGACACCGGTGCAGCCCGACCCATCAAACTCCCTGCGTACCGAGTGGGCGCACCCGAACGCGCCCAAATCAAAGAGGCAGTTGGGGACATGCTTCGCGATAACATAATTCAGCCCTCGGCGAGCCCCTGGTCAGCCCCGGTGGTACTAGTAACGAAAAAGGATGGGTCAACCCGGTTCTGCGTCGATTACCGTAAACTAAACGCAGTCACGCTCGGCGATGCCTTCCCCATACCTCGCATCGACGACACCTTCGACAGTCTCGCAGGAGCGCGGTATTTTTCCACCCTCGATCTGGCGTCCGGTTACTGGCAGGTGGAGATGACGGAGGAGGATCGGCCAAAAACAGCATTCACCACCCCGATGGGCCTGTTTGAGTTTCGAGTGTTGCCGTTCGGACTCACTAACGCGCCCGCGACGTTCCAGCGGTTGATGGAGTTGGTGATGCGGGGCTTGCAGTGGGAACAGTGCCTGATTTACTTGGACGATGTGATAGTGTTCAGTAGATCTTTGTCTGAGCATTGGTCCAGGCTTCGAGAGGTGTTCCAGCGACTGCGAGCGGCTCATCTCAAGCTCAAGCCACGTAAGTGTTACATCGCACAACGCGAGGTGGGGTACCTCGGGCATCGCGTCAGCGAGGCAGGCGTGCGCACCGATCCGGAGAAGGTACGCGCCGTAGTGGAGTGGCCACGGCCAAGGAATCTGACGGAGATCAGATCATTTTTGGGGCTCGCCACCTATTATCGTCGATTTGTAAAGGGATTCAGCGAGATTGCACGCCCCCTCACCCAACTCACCTCCCCTAAGCACCCCTACCAGTGGACGGGGGCCTGCCAGACGGCCTTCACCACTCTCAAAGACCACCTCACCCACGCCCCCACCCTCGCTTTCCCCGATTTTACCACCGATTTTATTTTGGACACCGACGCCTGCAGCAGCGGGCTGGGCGCGGTGTTGTCACAGGTACAGGATGGGACGGAACGAGTCATCGCGTACGCCAGCCGGACCTTGAGTGGGGCCGAGCTGAACTATTGCGTGACCCGCCAAGAGTTGTACGCCGTGATTTTCGCATGCAAACAGTTCCGGCCGTATTTGTACGGCAGGAGATGTCGCGTACGCACTGACCATTATGCTCTGCAGTTTCTTCTTACATTCAAGGAGCCGCGGGGGCAGATGGCCCGGTGGTTGGCGCAGTTGCAGGAGTACAACCTGCAAATCGAGTATCGGGCTGGCCGGACGCATGCAAACGCGGACGCCTTGTCGAGGCGACCCACGGTGTACGCCGAGACGAGGGCGGAGGAGACCTGCCCGTGTTTCACGGGGGGACGCTGCCGGCAGGCAACGGACCCCCGAGAGGCCGCGGCCACTGACCCCCCCCCAGCGAGGGAGAGTGCAGTGTGCGCCACAGAAACCCTCACAGGTGGCACTGAGGATCCCGTCGACCGCCCGGCAAGCGCGGGACCCGCGGCTCGGGACCCGATCGGACGGATCCAGGAGGACGTCGGCTGCGCCTTCCCGGGCCTAAACGACGAGCAGCTGAGACAGACCCAGCAGCGAGATCCGGATCTGGCGGCAGTGGAGGCGGCACTGCGGGAGGAAAAGAGCGCCCTACCAGGACCCTGGAGCGGTTTGTATGCCCGGTTGTGTGTGCGGAACGGAGTGGTACGGGAGTTAACCGAGGCCGGCCAGCCGGGGTGCATCTGTGTTCCTGCCCAGGTGCGACCCCAGCTGCTACGGCTGGTGCATGACCACCCACTCGGGGGCCACGATGGGGAACGACGCACTCGAGAGACCCTGCGTCGCCAGTATCTCTGGCCCAAATTGGCACAAGATGTGGCCGCCTGGGTGCAGGGCTGCCGGGCCTGTCAGCAGTGTGGGCAAAAGCCGGCGAGGTACCAGGTACCCCTGAGGCCGTTCCGAGTCAGTCGGACGAATCAGTTGGTCGGAAACGACCTGCAGGGGCCCTTTCCACGATCCCACCGGGGCAACCGATATATTCTCGTAGCGGTGGAATACTTCACCCGCTACCCCGTGGCGGTGGCTATCCCGGATAAAACAGCCCTTGTAGTGGCCCGGGCCTTCGTGGAAAACTACGTACTTAAGTGCGGGATCCCCGAACGAGTCATTACCGACCAGGGTAGTGAATTCGAGGCCGAACTATTTCAGGCGCTGTGCCGAGAGTTCGGGATCCAGAAGGACCGAACCACGGCGTATCACCCCCAGGCGAACGGGATGGTAGAGAGGATGAACCAGACTCTGGCCGGGAAGCTTAAACGCATGGCGGCCGCGAATCAACAGGACTGGGACGAACACCTTCCCTATGCCCTGTTCGCCTACACCACCGCCGTTCACACCTCTACAGGACAGACCCCGTTCCTAATGATGTTTGGTCGCGAGTCTCGCCTGCTCGCAGATCTGCTGTTCGGTGTTCCTCCGCCGCAACGGGAGGAAGGGAGCCACCCCGTGGAGCACTTGCTGGAGACCCTGCGAGGGGCCAGGGGCCGAGCCTGCCCGCACGGAGAGGCCGCGCACCAGCGGCAAGAGCAGGGCGCCCGACCCCGTATGGAGCCCCCCTTCTACACTGCGGGCTCCGAGGTGTGGCTGTACACTCCCCGCGTCGGTGCCGGACAGGTGGGGAAGCTGACCACCTACTGGCGAGGACCCTGGATTGTGAGACGGCAGATCTCACCATGGACGGTGCTGATTCAGGGAGGAGAGAGGGGCCGGGAGATGGTGGTCAACATCCGCCGACTGAAGCCGTGGCGAGCAGCCCCCGAGGGGGGGAGCCCCGCCGTCCAAGTACCCCGAAACCCCGGGGTCCCCCCACCCCCCGTGCCCGGGGGCCTCGCGCAGTACATGGGCCCCACGGAGCCCCGGGCTCCGAGGGGCCCCGGGCGGGGCCGGGGGCGACGAGGACGGCGACCCTTAAACCCCACCGCCTCTGAGTTTGTTCCCCAGCCCGCAGGTGCCAGAGGCCAAGGGGAGCCGTTGGAATGGAGGAGGAGACCACCGCCGGAGCCCCAGGAGACGGAGCCGCCACCCCCGAGGCCAGCCACAAGGGCCGGGCGAATCCCGCGGACCCCGCGGCGATACCTCGTGGGGGCAACCCAGGCGAGGTGCTCCAGTCAACCCGGGACGGGGACTGGCACCCCGGGGGGCTATGTGGTGCCACAACGACGGGGCCGCTCTGCCGAACCAGGGAGCCGCCCGGCTTCCCCCACCGCACTGCCCCCCATCACCCGCCCCACATAAGCACACACCCGCACGCATTCCCCCCCCCCCATAGAGCTGGAAGGGAAGGTCACCTGATCGACCGGTTTTTATCCGAGAGACCCTTATCGGGATTAATTCTCACGGTTTCCGGCGATCAGGGAATTGGATGACCTCCCCGTGCTACGTGGCACCGCGGCGCTGCGGCCGGCCTTAATATGGTGTGGTCGCGGCGTGGGGCATTCGGCCACCGCGGTTGAGGCGCATTTCCCCCCACACACACCCCCACGAGTCGACGGGGCAAGCAGGGGAGGCACGGGACAGCATGAATAGCGGGCTCACAGGGGCTGTTGCGCATAGTCATGGAGGGTTGGGATAATTGCGCTTGAGCGCGCAGGCCCCATTGTTAGGGAGGGTAAGGGATTAATTAGGATTTACGCCTTGCACGCAGCACACTGATTAGCATATCAACAGCGCCCAGGGAACCGCCGTGCACGGGCTTGGGGTGCACGAGCCGATTGTTCAGCGCAGCATCCCCTTTGAGGTAGGGAGGATAAATAGAGGAGCGGAGAGGGGAAATCGCCCCTTCTCTCCAGGCCAGCGGACCAGCAGGGGTTCCAGCCAGCGACCCGGACGTCCGTGCGACGCATCGAGGTACGCTGTTAGCGCAGAGAGCAGCGAACCTCCGCGGGCACCAAACAGTGAGTGGGGAGGTGAAGTAGGGTATCGTAAGCCGATAAATAGGGAATAGGTACAGGTTTAGTGGAATAGGCCAGCCTCGTCGACTCACTGATTCAACATCAATTCGCAGGTGGCCTATAATAAATCATTAATAGCGAAGCGTGGTCTCGCGTGATCTTGTCGTGCAGTGTGAGCGTGTGGGTGCGCTGTGTGCACAGTGGTTCGCCACGTGAGTGAGCGCTGCGCGGAGCTGAGCGCGCGGGTTGCGCGTGGGTACGCAGTGATTCTGTAGTGCTGCGGCTCGCCTCGGGGGAGCGCTGCGCAGAGCGGTGCGAGAGTGGGTGTCGCGTGTGTTCACTCCGTGTGTGATACAGGTGCGCGAGTATAACGTGAGTTGAGTTGGAGTGCGCGGAGCGGCGTGTGTGTGGGCGTGCGTGCGTTCGCTCCGCGTGGGTTGCAGGCGCGCGATTAGGAAAGGGAAGTATCGTAGTAGAGAGGGGCAGAATACTAATCGGTAATTAACCATGCCCATTACGCGGACCCGCGGTGGAGGGGAATCCGCGGGCGACGGCTCCCCCGCCATAGGTGAGGAACTTAGCAGCGGGGGGGCGATTGATGATGCTAGCCCGGCCGTTAGCATTATCGAGGGAGGGATCTCGGGGACTAGCGACCCCCACAAATGCCACCATTTTGAAGTCTCCGATGACCTCCCAGCCGTACTCGTCATTATGTAATTCGAGCGTGAGTGAGGTTTAGCCGCTCATCTCTGTGCCAATCAGACGCCCGGAGTATTGGGGGTGGGGCCCAGTAATGTGGGCGTATGGGAAGGTCCGCTGCCCACCTCCGGTCCAATCGGATGCCTGGAAGATCAGGGGCGGAGCCTAAGGGCAGGGCCGGAGGGGCGCGAAGTGAAGGGTGTAATCTGGAAGGTTCGGAAAGGGCGTGGTGAAGGGTGGAGACACGATGACGTATAAGGGGAATATAAGGGGGATCCGGAAGAGACTCGTGGTCAGTTGGTGTAGTCACAGAGTGGGACCACGTTTGGTTGTGGGGCATCTTCTGCACCATCAGCCACGTGGCTGGAGACGACTCCAAGCACACCGTCAGCCAACGATGTGCGGGAGCAGGAGGAAGTGCGACTGACGGAAAGGGCGCGCGGAGCGCGCAAGAGAGACAGCCGGTCCACTATCGGAATCGGCGGAGTGTGAGCGGCATAACAAGAATAAAAGAGAGACGGAGACCAAGCTGTGTGTCCATAAGCAACGTTTTTGGGTTTAGATCGCATTATTTATAAATGTTTCGTAACCCTCCACCACCCGACATGGCCAATCAGTAAAAAAGTGTCACGTTGACAAAAGACAAATAGTTTACTGCTTTAGCCCACCGGTGTGTTGAAGCGTGAAACCACAACATTTACAATTTTTGAGTATGACGTTTCGCTGGTAATTGCATCCAGCATCATCGGGCAATTCGCCAGAATGGTGAGGCTCTGCTCTGGCTCCCAGTCTTAAATAGAGCAGCAGCAGGGTGACGTCATCATTAACTCATCAACTCATCAGGTGCAACGATTTGAGGCAGAGGGGGTTATTGTAATTATATACTAGATTAGTAATCAGGCAGTTGTTACGATGCGAGTTGTAGATTAGTAATCAGTTGTAATGTGTTTTTTGTAATTATGCTGCGTTAGTAATCAGTTAGTGTTTGTTTTCCAGAGAAGGAATTGTAATGTATCTTATTTAATAATACGCTTCCAGGCCGCACTGAGCCTGTAGCTGTCTGAGTGATTAAAGTTATTTCTGTTTCTCTCAATTTCAATGGATTCTCTAATTAGTCTTTGCCAGTAGTAACTAGTTTTACACAACACTTCAACGTTATCAAAATCAATTGAGTTTCCCTGTTGGCAAGCATGTTCTGCCACTGCCGACAGTTGTGTTTGTGATAGTTTAATATTTCTCTGGTGTTCTTTTAGTCTTACACTAATGTTACGCCCCGTCTGTCCAATATAGCATCTGCCACATAAACAATTAATCCGATATACACCTTCTGTTGATAATTTAGGTAATTCGTCTTTAGTGCAAGTTACTAGTTTTTGAATTTTGTGTACTGTACCAAATCTTACTGTAATGTTTTGCTTTTGCAAAACACGGGCTAATTTGTCAGTTACTCCTGAGATATATGGTATTTTTATTGTTTTAACAATCTGATCGCTTTCAGCAGTGTTGCTTTGCGATCGTGATTTGGCATTTAGTGCTCTGTTAATTTGAGCATTATTGTAGCCATTCTGTCTTAGTGCTTCTTTAATATGTTTAATCTCTCTCACTAGACTTTCACCATCTGACACTGTTTTAGCCCGATGTATGAGCGTCTTGATAAGAGAGGATTTCTGAGCTGGGTGATGATGCGAATCTGCATTCAGATAGGCATCAGTGTGTGCTTGCTTTCTGTAAGCGCAGCGTGTTATTTTACCATTTAGGCCATGTCCAAGCAAAATATCCAGGAACGGGAGTGTGTTATTCACCTCCATTTCCATGGTGAACTGAATGGCCGGGTTTTGTGCATTGAGATGATTTTAAAAATCGTTAAGTGTATCTTTACCATGTGGCCAGACAACCAAAGTGTCATCCACATATCTAAACCAAAAGGATGGTTTTAATGTGCTTGAGGCAAGTGCTCTGGTTTCAAAGTTTTCCATGTACAAATTTGCTATAGCAGGAGATAAAGGAGAGCCCATTGCTGCTCCTTCCCTTTATTTAAAGAAATCGCCTCTCCATAAGAAGTAGTGTTATTTAAACAATGGTCAGCGAGTTTCGGAATATCTTTTGGTAAACCTGTATTCTTGACCAGTGTATCAAGTAGTTCAAGCGACTCGCTCACTGGAACCTTAGTGAATAGCGAAATCATATTAAAACTCACCAAAATATCATTAGGGTTAAGTTTAATATCTTTGATCACATTCACAAGATGTTCTGAATTTCTTATGAATGAAGATGTCCTACCAATGTAGGGCTGTATTTGTTTAGTTATATACTTTGCTAATTTATATGTGGCAGAGCCAATTGTACTGACTATGGGTCGTAATGGGATGCCGATTTTATGAATCTTTGGTAGCCCATACAGTCTAGGTGGTTTTGAAGCCCTTGGCTTAATTAGGAATTGCTAATTTTTCGGGATTAATGAATTTGCAATGATTGCAGTAGTCTTACGTTCCAAAGTATTAGTTGGATTTGCGGATTGTGTAGTCGGAGAAACCATTAGCCTTAAGAGCTTGGCGTACGTGTTTGAGTTCACTGGCAATGTGTTCCTGGTCAGAGATGCATTGGGCTCTATGGTATAGAGTCTTGATGAGGGAATTCTTCTGGGATGGATGGTGGTGGGAATCCGGTTTTAGGTAAGCATCCGTATGGGTGGCTTTCCTGTAGACAGAATGGCTCATTGAACCATCAGGTCTCCTTTTAATTAGGACATCCAAAAAGGGTAGCTTGCCATCTTTTTCGACTTCCATGGTGAATCTGATGGCTGGGTGTATGAAATTGATGTGGTCGAGGAATTGGTCTAGAGCAGGCCGGCCATGTGGCCAGATGACAAAAGTGTCATCTACGTACCTCTTCCATAAGGTCGGGCGTAGAGTGGCAGTCTGGATGGCATCAGTCTCAAATTTGATCAATTAATGCGGTTGAATCAGAAATTATTTTGTTGGTTTTAATGACGAGGCTGTTGGTGGGGTCTGTTTTTTATTTTTGTATAGCTGCCATCGTTGAGTAGTTCTTGAATTTTGTTGTATTCTATTTTGTCCATGATGACAGTGGCATTGCCTTTGTCGGCTGAGAGGATGACAATTTCATCCCTCTTTTTTAATTGAGCTAATTCAAAATGCTCATCTTTGCTGATGTTGCTAGCTGGCATCTTAGCGTTTTTGAGGGTTGCAGAGATTTCAGATCTTGCTACGTCTGCAGCAATGTGACTCAGGCCCTTGAGAGCCACATCTACTCGGGCAATGATATCATTAACTGGTATGTGTCTAGGTGTGACTGCAAAGTTTAGTCCTTTAGCTAAAACGGATTTCAGACCATCAGAAATAGAACTGTTACTGCGATTAATTACGACTTTGTTAACGTCTAGCTTTTCAGTGTGTGGGTCCGGTCTCTTGTTTGAGAGGCGGTTGAATTTGGAAATCAAGTTGACCTTACATTTGGTCGACATAGCGACAGCTGAAGAGGCAGTCATTTTGTCTACATGTTCCCAATCCGATAAATATGCCAATCCGATAAATATGCCAAAATTCGTAGTTGTATGGTGAATATGCAGCAGTGTGGTGTGCAGTAGGGTGGGTAGAATAATACATAGTGTAATATTACATAAATATGCTAACACTCCTCTTGATATGCAAATTATTTTGTCAAGGCGCTCTTCCTCCTCCCTCCCAGCTTAAATAGACGCTCCAAGCCCAGGACGTGTCATTCAGACTGTCTTATCGACAGACCTGTTCTTCACCTGATGACGGCTGCTTGCGTTGTGGCCGAAACGTTGTGAGAATTATTTTATTATGTTTTATTTTTATTATTTTATTATTTCCATTCTACATGACTTTACCGAAAGAGCCAAGAAGATGAATCCCTGCAGTCACGAAAGCTTTAAATCGAAATTTAAATAACACTTACTTCTTATGGAGAGGCGATTTCTTTAAACAAAGGGAAGGACCAGCAATGGGCTCTCCTTTATCTCCTGCTATAGCAAATTTGTACATGAAAAACTTTGAAACCAGAGTACTTGCCTCGACCACATTAAAACGATCCTTTTGGTTTAGATATGTGGATGACACTTTGGTTGTCTGGCCACATGGTAAAGATACACTTAACGATTTTCTAAATCATCTCAATGCACAAAACCCGGCCATTCAGTTCACCATGGAAATGGAGGTGAATAACACACTCCCGTTCCTGGATATTTTGCTTGGACATGGCCTAAATGGTAAAATAACAGACTGCGTTTACAGAAAGCAAACACACATTGATGCCTA
Organism: Lethenteron reissneri; assembly: GCF_015708825.2. Lineage (NCBI taxonomy): Eukaryota > Metazoa > Chordata > Hyperoartia > Petromyzontiformes > Petromyzontidae > Lethenteron > Lethenteron reissneri. The sequence goes on along the minus strand of NC_083841.1, from coordinate 9,404,892 downwards.
TCTGAAAGCAGATTCGCATCATCACCCAGCTCAGAAATCCTCTCTTATCAAGACGCTCATACATTGGGCTAAAACAGTGTCAGATGGTGAAAGTCTAGTGAGAGAGATTAAACATATTAAAGAAGCACTAAGACAAAATGGCTACAATAATGCTCAAATTAACAGAGCACTAAATGCCAAATCACGATCGCAAAGCAACACTGCTGAAAGCGATCAGATTGTTAAAACAATTAAAATACCATATATCTCAAGAATAACTGACAAATTAGCCCGTGTTTTGCAAAAGCAAAACATTACAGTAAGATTTGGTACAGTACACAAAATTCAAAAACTAGTAACTTGCACTAAAGACGAATTACCTAAATTATCAAGAGAAGGTGTATATCGGATTAATTGTTTATGTGGCAGATGCTATATTGGTCAGACGGGGCGTAACATTAGTGTAAGACTAAGGAACACCAGAGAAATATTAAACTATCGCAAACACAACTGTTGGCAGTGGCAGAACATGCTTGCCAACAGGGACACTCAATTCATTTTGATAACGTTGAATTGTTGTGTAAAACTAGTTACTACTGGCAAAGACTAATTAGAGATTCCATTGAAATTGAGAGAAACAGAAATAACTTTAATCGCTCAGACAGCTACAGGCTCAGTGTGGCCTGGAAGGGTATTATTAAATAAGATACATCACAATTCCTTCTAGGGGAAACAAACACTAACTGATTACTAACGCAGCATAAAATCGTTGCACCTGATGAGTTGATGAGTTAATGATGACGTCACCCTGCTGCTGCTCTATTTAAGACTGGGAGCCAGAGCAGAGCATCACCATTCTGGCGAATTGCCCGATGATGCTGGATGCAATTACCAGCGAAACGTCGTACTCAAAAATTGTAAATGTTGTTGTTTCACGCTTCAACACACCGGTGGGCTAAAGCAGTGAACTATTTGTCTTTTGTCAACGTGACACTTTTTTACTGATTGGCCGTGTCGGGTGGTAGAGGGTTACGACACATTTATAAATAACGCGATCTAAACCCAAAAACGTTGATTATGAATATCGGTCGTGAATGCCTACGTGTTAAGCTGTGTGTCGTCAACATCTTTATTACATTGGTATCAGAAGTGGGGTAATGTAATACGTCTCAAACTGAAGCTCTCCGTCCTATGAGGCAACCACGTGGTCGGAGACCCGAGTGAGGGATCGACCCTTCGTAGCAGTAACTCGGTGTAGTCTGGTAAAGGGGCAGTTACCCCTTTGTGTTACGGTGTTACAAATAAAAGTGTTGCCTCTAAAAGGAACAATGTCTGCGACTCAGTTGGACTCACTACAGAAAAGACAATGGGAGGGAAATTCAAAGTGGAGCAGTGCGAGGGATGAAGCAGAAAGAGAGAGGAATGTTGTGACCTACGGTGTGGCGGTTGAACGGAGTATGGGAATCAGTGTGGTAAACCGAGTCCTCAAAGCAGGTGGAGGAATCAACAAGTGAAGTTCAAGGAGATAGCGACTGCGGTTATAGTGATAGAACCGTGGATGAGGAGGCGATTGTCCACCAGTGAGCAAGTGTCGGGAGTGAATTTGAGCAATAACAAATAAATTGGAGCAAAAGCAGCCAAATGTAAAACAGAGCATTGGCTAACAATTTAAAAAAAGAGAAAAACATCTAACTGGAAATTGGAGCCAAAATTATTGTGGTTAAAAACCCAATGAAGTATCAGAACGCAATTTAATGTATTGGCCTAATATCTGTGGTACGTGGTATAAAAATAAGAATTTTTTGTACAATTATTTATTTTCTCGCGATTCACAAGCCCCAGTCAGAAAATCTTGTGGGGTGGTGTTGGTGCGTCAAAATCAGTTCTCGTGATGTTGAAGTGGTCAGAGCACGAATTTCAGTTCACATTTAGATTTTTAGGACTGTTTTATGAGGACCCGTGTGTGTTAGGCTACACCGGTGTACCACTAATACCTAAAAAAATTTCTTACTCTAGAGCCTTTGCGTAGAAGGGTTTCCTGCCGTAGTAATTGTATGGAGCGTGCAGCTTGCAGACCGTGCACACAAACTGAGCGTCACATTTCCCTCCACTTGGTTGCTCTTTGTTCACGTTCATCATCCTGAACAATTACAAAAAAACAACAAATATAAACACAAGAACAACTGCAGTATGAATTATACAATTTCAAAATCTTCCCATCTGATATTACACCTTGAAATGTTTACGTCCAGGATGCGTTCCTGAAAAGCAGGACGTAAATCGAAAGTACTTAAATTGAAGCATTTTTGGTTGATCATTAACGTGATACCGTACCTAAACAGAGCATGCTCAGTAACCCATTGCACATCTATACTGTATAACCATCGGTGTGAAAAGTGCATATTAAGATATGTTACCTTATTCTATGGTTCTTTTGGTAAAGTCACCTAGATAGAAAAAAATATTATAAAATAATAAAAAATAAAGTGAATAAAAAATAATACAAATATCACGACGTTTCCATCGCAACATAAGCAGTCGTTATCAGGAACAGGGAGGTTATCCTCTGAGGGCAAGCTATTTATAAAGGTTAAGAGATGGGCGGGGGTAGGAGAGGTCTCCGACACCGGCAGTAGGTCTACACCAATCAGAGCTGTTTATAAAGGTTTAGAGATGGGCGGGGCAACTAATGTTAATGTAGGAGAGGGCTCCGACACCGGCAGTAGGTCTACACCAATAAAAGAGCTGTTTATAAAGATTTAGAGATGGGCGGGGCAGCTAATGTTAATGTAGGAGAAGGCTCCGACACCGGCAGTTGGTCGACACCGAGCAAAGCATTGCACCTCGCTCCACACACCCACACTGCTGACGGTGGAGGTGGACAAGAAAACACAAATCAAGTCATGATCCAAAGTGGTTGATGACATCTTTCCAATGATTGCTGAGTTTAACACCATCGTCCTGGTTGAAATTGTGTCTGTGTCTGTATATATGGATGGCTTCGTGGACGAATCTTTGTTGATAGCCAGTCGGCTTGCAAAGTACCATCGTCTTAGAGAAATCATCACCTTAGATAAATCAATTTCACGTGAGCCAGCCGCATTAAAGTAATGATCAGCCAAGGAAGAAGTATTGATCCTGCCGTGTTTCAGATCTGCCTTATCTTCACGAACACGGCCCGAGACATGTCGTTTGGTTTCCCCAATGTAACTGCTGCAGTAGATACAGCTTAGTTTGTGGACGCCGGGATATTGCATGTCAGGAATCTTGTCCTTCACAGATGGGATCAGGTCACGAATTTTATGCACTGTGTTAAATCTGACCTGGATCTTGTGTTTGTTCAAGATTTTGGAAATATTTTTGGTTATCCTTGCTATGTAAGGTAAGGTGATGGTTTTGATTGGATCTTCAGATGGCTCCTTCCTTACGGTTGGGGTGATGGCTTTGCGGATTGTATAGTCAGAATATTCATTTGCCTTGAGAGCCTGGTGTACGTGTTTTGAGTTCACTGGTCAGGTGTTCACGGTCGGAGATACATTGAGCTCAATGGTGTAGCGTTTTGATGAGGGAATTCTTCAAATCTAGATGGAATTCTTCAAGATTCGTTTGGCATTGTAAGATGTGACGGCAGCAGAGGTCAGTATAAATGTGATCGGTATTACCTTAGAGTCGTGGCATCTCTTCAGAAATGTGAGTGACTCAATCAGATGGGCTTTCTTGTCTCGGAGTTTGTTAAAATATCTTATGGTTATGTGGAAATCCTCCCCATAGAGGTGGTTAAATTTTGACTTAAAACTCAACCTCCTTTCCAAGAAGAAACCAGATCCACACGTTAAAAAGTTAGAGGTTGACAAGGTTGTTATTCATCGGAGTAATAGCCCTATTTACGATGGTCTAAAGTCAGTTTTAGTTAAAGGGTTAAACTTTGCAGTCACAACCAAAACACATACCAGTAGATGACATCATTGTCCAGGTCGATGTAGCAAGGGTTTGGGACACATCGCTGCAGACGTGACAAGATCTGAAATTGCTGCAACTCTCAAAAGCGATAAGATACCAGTCAGCAACATCAGTAAAAAGGAGCGCTTTGAGTTATTTCAATTAAAAAAGAGGGAAGATATTGTCATCCTCTCAGCCGACAAGGGCAATGCCATGGTCATCATGGACAAAAACGTGTACAATAACAAAATTCAGGACGTACTTAATGATGGCAGCTACACAAAAATGAAAAGAGATCCCAACAACTGCCTCGTTACAAAAACGAACAGTATCATCACTGATTCAACTTCATTAATTGAACAGACCAAACGGTTTTCCTTAAAACCTTCTGCTGCTAGACCACCCAGACTATATGGCTTACCAAAAATCACCAGGTGAGCTAACTCAGCTCACCTGGTTTCGTCAATTAAAGACATCTTACTATCCCCAGGTAATTTGCTCATTAGTATCGATGTAGTTTCTCTGTTTACCAAAGTTCCTGTGCCGGATACCATTGCAATAATTGAAGATTTGGTCCAACAAGGACTGAATGCTGAAGTACCAGCCCTGGTGAGACACTGCCTCACCAATACATACTTCACTTGGAATGGGACATTCTACAAATACACTGAAGGCATCCCAATCTGTTCTCCCTTATCCCCGGTTGTGGACAACATTTTAATGGAAAAATTTGAGACGGACACCTTCCATGCATCCACTCTACACCCGTCCTTGTGGAAGAGGTACATGGATGACATGTTTGTCATCTGGCCACATGGCCAACCGGCTCTAAAACAATTCCTCAACCACATCAATTCCATACACCCAGCAATCAAATTCACCATGGAGGTAGAAAAGGATGGCATGCTACCCTTCTTGGATGTCTCAATCAAAAAGAGACCAGATGGCTCAATGAGCCACTCTGTCTACAGGAAAGTAACCCATACTGATGCCTACCTACAACCTGATTCCCACCAACATCCATCCCAGAAGAATTCCCTCATCAAAATGATACATCAAAGAGCTCAATGTATCCTCCGACCATGAACACCTGACCAATGAACTCAAACATGTACACCGGGCTCTCAAGGCGAATGGATATTATGACTACACAATCCACAAAGCCATCACCCCAACTGTGAGGAAGGAGCCATCGGAAGATCCAATCAAAACCATCACCTTACCTTGCATAGCAGGGATAGCCAAACATATTTCCAAAATCTTGAACAAACACAAGATCCCGGTCCGATTTAACACAGTGCATAAAATTAGTGACCTGATCCCATCTGTGAAGGACAAGATTCCTGACATGCAATATCCTGGCGTCCACAAACTAAGCTGTATCTGCGGCGGCAGTTACATTGAGGAAACCAAACAACATGTATCGGGCAGTGTTCGTGAACATAAGGCAGATCTGAAACACGGCAGTACCAATACTTCTGCCATGGCTGATCATTACTTTAATGCGGTTGGCTCACATGAAATTGATTTCTCTAAGATGATGGTACTTTGCAAGCCGACTGGCTATCAACAAAGATTCGTTCACAAAGCCATCCATTTTTACAGACACAATTTCAACCGAGACGACGGTGTTAAACTCAGAAATCATTAGAAAGATGTCATCAACCACTTTGGGTCATGACTTGATTTGTGTTTTCTTGTCCACCTTCACCGTCAGCTGTGTGGGTGTGTGGAGTGAGGTGCAATGCTTTGGTGTAGAGCTACTGCCGGTGTCGGAGACCTCTCCTACATTAACATTAGCTGCCTCATCGATTTCGAAACCTTTATAAACAGCTTGCCCTCAGAGGCTAACCTCCCTGCAGTCACGAAAGTTTTAAGTCAAAATGTGACCTTGTCGATGAAACTGTATATATAATTGATATTCATTGCTTATCATATAAAAATATATCAGCCAGCCAGGGATGCACAGAGGGCACATGACCTGCAGAGGATAAGGGCGGGAGCCAGAAGGCGACCAAAGGGATAGGTGATGTAAGGTCCCAGAACCTTCTGGGAAGATCCCGAAGGGGGTGTGGCCGAGGGTGGAGCGAGGCCACACTCAGGAAGATAAAGGAGCAGTCCCAGGAGTGTTCTTGGCCGTCTGCTGGAATCAAACCACCATGTAACGCTCTTCTGTCTTTGCTCTTCGAGCTTCGGTCGTCACATTCAACATCGTAGGTCAGGCAGTACTTTACCGACCTGACCCGTTTATTACATAGTGACCTTGTTGAGGTCTAGTTAGTTATCCTGAGAATTTATGTAGTTTAAGTAGTTACCATGTTGGGGTGTATAATAAACGTGTTGCCTCCAAGTTACAAGTGTCTGCCTCTGTGGAACCCACTACATCTGGTGTCGAAAATAGTTAAAAATAGCTAGTGTTGTATCTATGCCCTGTTTTTCAAAAATTTATATTAAGAATAATTTAAAAAAACATGTTTTTTTTATCTATATATATATTTTTTCAATTAAATAATGAAAACAGCCCCTACTCCCCACAAACACACGAGGAATCTGTGAAACGGGGAGGGCCATTAAACGACAAGACTTCAGAGCACAGAGAGGTCAGAAACATCCAGATGGACAAAAGGTCGATGGCCTAACCTTCCCAAGACGTCTGGAGATGCACAGATAAGGTGCACAGCAGAGAAAAACAACTGTTGCAACTCGCGTTTTCTTTAACGTTTTCCTTAACGAAAAGTAGAAACTTAACAAAAAGAATTAACCAGCAAACAATAGGGGCTTGTTATTGGAGATTCCCTTATATTACTCGTACTCACCGCATATATATTATTTTGTATTGTATGTTTCTATCTACATGACCTTACCAAAAAAAAAAATACGAATTCCAGAAAGCTTAAGTGGAAACTTAGTTACACTTAACCTCAGGACATTAAAATATAACTCAGAATAAAACACCAATCCCTGGAGACAAACGCATAACCAAACTTGGCAAAGCCCTCAAAATAATGATGTAACGAGGATCATTACGAATATTCATTGAACATAGACTGAGTAATAACCACGAGATACTGAGACCGAGGGAACTCATAAGAAATATCAAGAATAAATGTAACACACAGGACCACATAAATGTGTTGCATAGGTCTCCTTGGCCACCTTTGTCTTCCAACGATTTGGCACGGGCACATACCGGCCTGAATACGTATTGGGGGTCTGGCCTCGGAGTGACCCACTCAGAGGGAGGAGGGGTCAAAGGGTCGCGAGGGAGGGGGGTCTGTGCTGGCATAGCTGGGACGTCTGTTTTTCGGTTGTTGTTTCTCTCGCAAGAGACGCGCAGAGAGGAGAGGGTGTTCACGTTTTGAGTTTAAGCACGGGCGCACATCATGAGTGTGCAGTCTGGTTCGAGTCGCGCTCAGTCTTGCAACTCGGCTTGCGACACGCGTTGCGACGGGGCTCGCAAGGGAGCTGGGGCGGATCGTGCTTCGAGGAGAGATGGGACGACGAGGGGTCGATAGAGTGACAGTCTGAGAGCAGTCTGTTCGAGTCGCGCTCAGTCTCGCAACTCGGCTTGCGACGCAGCATTGCGACGGGGCTCGCGAGGAAGCTGGGGCGAGTCGTGCCTCGAGATGAGATGGAACGAGGAGGAGTCGTTTGAGTCGCAGAAGTCTGAGTTCAACCTGGGTCGAGGCTGGGTTCAGCCGTGCTCTGGCTGGCGGAGCGTCGTGAGGGAGCAAACACCGATACCGATGGCAGGTGTCGCTTCTCGCAGAACGAAGTGTCGAGGTGTGGTTAAGTGCATGTGAAGCTGGCAGCTGCACGAACAAAGGAAAGCACGGAGAAGAGAGAGTGACGAGTGACAACAAGCAATCAACCTGTAGAAGGGCGGAAATCGCCAAGCGTCGATCAAGCGAGCATCGAAAAGGACGAGCAGCAGCGGATGAGCAACAAAGCCATCGTCCATCGCCAGAGCGCTCCAAGCCGGTGAGCGCGCACAGCCGCGTCGTCCAGAGCCTGAGCCAACACAGCCTGAAGTAAGGGCGGGTGTCCGTGTGAAGTTGGCAGTGATCAAGGAGAGAGGGACAGCAGCAGAAGCAACGCCGAAGGCGAGCATCGTGCCGACTCAACAATCATCCAGCAGTGGAGAAGCCTGGAGCTGCCACCAAGAGAGAGAGAGCGCCATTGAATGCGCCGTGTGTTTGATACACACACACCAACCAACACCCAGTGAGAACAGACAAGACGTCCAGCAGCGACGACGGAATCATCGCGCACCACGTCGGCGAGCGTCGTGCCGACGCCACTCATCTAGCAGTAGAGAGAGAGAGCGCACGAGCAGCACGACTCGGGCGTCACCGAGCGTCGTGCCGACTCGTGGAGGAGCTGCGCGCTATCCGACGACGGAATCATCGCGCACCACAACGGCGAGCATCGTGCCAACTCCGCTCAATCGAGCAGTGGAGAGAGGGAGCAGCACGGGCTCGCTGCGGCCACGCCCAAGCGAGAGAAACCTCTCTGGCCGCTGGTTGTATCTCCCCCACCCCACAAGCTAACGACACAACTCCCGGCTCTAAGAAAAATTTAATTAATTTTACAAAGGGACAACGCACACATGAATAAGACTTTCAAAAAGTTATCTTTGCGTTTCAAAAAGGGTTGGCATTTCAAGGTGGTGCGTTCAATATCAACTGATCGTGCAAAGCAGTTGCTGCCGTCGAGTTACATAAATAAGAAATGTTTTAGTCATTTATTTTCGTTAATTGCATAATCTTGTCGATGAATCTATTGACGTATACTTTGCCTTTGCATATCGGAGTGTCACATGTTTGTTTAGAATAACATTGTTAACACAGAAGTATCGAGTGTTTGTTTCCAAGTCCATGCAAAACTGTCTTATTCATAAGAACTGTTACCTGCGATGAGAATGAATTTGGAGACCTAACATAACATAAACACACTAAGATAATCAGTAAATGTTTAATCAAAGATAAACATAATCGCAAGCATTCGCATAAATTAATACTATTATCTCTGTGATTATCATAATTTATGCATATAATTACACATTAACATAATTTATGCGATTTATGCGTTTTCCCAAATTGTTATTAATTCTTATTATTTTTATACAAATTTCATAATCCGGCATATACAACACTAGCCTAGTGTAGCGTTATGTTTACGCGTAGGAAGCAACTTACCAGGGCGTCTGATGAAGATGACAAGGTCGTGATTCCACAGACAGCCCCGGGTATGGCCGTCCCGGAGAGTGAAGGCGAGACGGCTCTACGACGGAGCAGCGAGAAGAACGGGGTCTTGCCGCGCCGCCATCCTCGCTGATGTCCGCCGTGGCGGTGTTGCTCACCGAACTGTGGCTGCAGAAGCCGCCGGGAGACGTTGGTGTGTCGAGCTGCGGGGAGAAAACTCCACTGTGGCTGTTTCCCGCGTGCGGGAAACCGCAGAGATGCAGCCCAGACACGTGGCCGCCATTTTGTTGGACGGGCGGGATGGGATTCCCGCCAAAACAAATCTCCCGCCAAATTCACTTCAGGAAGTTCCCACGCTGAAGAAAAGGCTACCCCTTTGTGAATAAATTTTCAGCTGTGGGTGGTGACAGCGCGGCATTCCACCTGCACTTCACCACCACTTGCAACCGTGCAGGATGGACGAAGGTGGAGGTGCTGCGGGCACTCCCCACTTCTCTCGACGATGACGTCTTGGCGGTGTTCGATGCCATTCCACCGGAGGACAGGGACACGCTGCCTCAAGCTCTCGCCATCCAACGTGCGATACAAGTTTGCTGCGCGAAGGCGATGGGAGGCCAAGACGCCCCTCGCCTTCCGCAGCGCGCCCATGTCGCTGGCGAAGGCAGCGTACCCCAAGATGGACCATGAGGGGCTCGACTCCCTGGTCCTTGAGCGCATGTTGTCGCTGGCCCAAGAACTCAACGTCGTCCTGCCCGCCACGGAAGAGGATGACTTGTTGTCGCTCAGTCGCATGGTGCCTCCAGGCTCACTTCAATTTGAAGAGGCGTGCGAGCGTGGCTGCGTGCGCCGGACCCTCTGAGGTGGCGGGACCGCCCGAAGGTGCGGAGCCTTCCCAAGAATGCGCTTCACTCGGCAGCATCGGACAGAGAAAGGACGAGGCAGAGCCACAAGGAGGGCAAAACCTGCCGAGGGTAACCTTCTCTCGCCCAAGGACCAACCCCGTCATCTGCTTCAGGTGCGGCCTGCCGGGACACGTCTCGAAGGGATGCCGTGCCGAAAGAGGGAGACTCGCCACAGCGCTGTCATCATCCACCCAGGCGTCCTCCACTCCGCTGGGACCTCAGGTGAGTCGCGGCACACCACACATACGGTCCTTGTAGTCACCTCATGCATCGTGTTCACGTCCGGATTCGCATGTTTTTAATTCTCGTCGGGTTGCAGAACGTAAAAGTCCGATTTTTGTGGGAAATGGGTGGCCGCGGCATCCTCTTCAGTGGTCGGTGTTGGGCCACCATATTGTTGCTGCGGTAGCGGGATCATCTGCCGTCATTGGTACCATGCAGGGTGTAGAGGTGCGGGTGCTCATTGACACCGGAGCATCCACTACCATTATCTCTAAAATTATTTTCGACATTTTCCTGCCAAAATTATGTGCCATCCGGCCCATGGAAATTCCATGTTTTGCCATCAATGGCAAGTCCTTGGGGATTATCGGCCAAATACTGGCCACAGTGTGCATTGGGGACATTCAATTGACAGGGCCGGTGCGTATTTCAAAATCCCTGGCCGTACCCTGCCTATTAGGAACTGATTTCCTAGGAAAGATGCCCCATCGGGCCGCCGAATGGCGTTTTTGTCCTCCCCAACTCGTATGTGCATGGCTAACGCCACAGTCCAAGCGCTGGCTATGGAAACCGTAATAATCCCCCCCCCCCCCCCCCCCCGGTACGCAGATGCTCGTGCCTTTGAGACTGCGGCAGTAGCTTGACCGAGGAGTGACCGCGGGAGGGATCCTCTTGGCTCCCTCCAACAAGGCAGTTTGGGGTCTTACATTAGTGGGAGCACAGACCTTGGTGTCGAACAACCAGCAACCTTTTATTCAGGTTTTGAACGCTGGTCTGCATACGTCCATTATACAAGCCGGCACTGTTCTGGCTCATGCGTTGGCCACGTGTTCTGAGGTAAATGATGCCGGGGATGCGGGAGTTGTGACGGCTGTGGGGCAGGGAAAGAAGTGTGACGACTCATGGTTGGATGCACTCTGCTCCAAGAGCCCCAAGTTGGCTGATGCACAAAGGGCCGAGTTGCGTGCTCTTTTAGGGGAATTCACTGTTTTTAGTAAAGGAAAATGTGATATTGACGGCACGTCTCTGTTGCATCACCACATTGATACGGGGAGTGCCGCCCCCATTCGCCAAAACCCCTATAGACTCAGCCCCAATGGGAAGGACCACGTACGTCAGGCGGTTGGTCGAGATGTTGGCCGCTTCTAACAGTCCGTGGGGGGCTTCCCTTGTTCTTGTTAAAAAGCACAATGGGAGTGAGGTTTTGCGCAGATTTCCGCAAACTTAATAAGGTGTCCGTGGCTGATGCGTACCCGCTCAAGGATGGTTGACTACTTGGATGCTTTATCGGGAGCACGGTTCTTCTTCTCCACCCTTGATTTGTTGTCTGGGTTCTGGCAATCGACTTTGGATGACAGTTCTAAGACTGAGTTCCGCACACCCCAAGGGTTGTTTAAATTTAACCGGCTCCGATGGGGCTCTATTCGGCTCCAGCCCACCTTTTTTAACGATTATTGTAATATACAAACAAAACATTTATTTTCAAGATTTTAAGCTAATTGTAGTGAAATTATCTCGTGACAAAAGACAGTGTACCGTCACGTCGTGGGGTATTTCTTAATACATGCGCAGATGATGATGCGACAGCGCCACGGCTTTGTTAAAATTCAGTTAGCCACTGTTAGCGCATCGGTTACAGTTTACTTCCACAGCAAAACTCTGCAACATATCTGGGTAATACTTGCGTATTTTTGTGTGCCTACTGTACTATTATTTGCGGTGAGTAATAACATAAAACTATTTCACATATATTTAATATGCATTTAAAAGTGTATAGGCCCCCCAAGCTCTATTTATATGCATGTTGTTATTACCTTTCTTGGCCGAAAAAACATACCGTAAGGTTTATCTTCTATAGTACAATATTAGGATAGGTCAGGTTAGATTAGGTGAGGTCAAGTTGTCAAAAAAGTTATAACTTATTTTAGTTGTGTTATTTTATATTTGTATATGTCTGAGTTTTTTTAATATTCTGTTATCACAGTGAAATAAACCAAACAAAATGGGTCACGTAGTTTGACTTGCGGTAATTGCACTTCCAGTAATAATACTTTTTTTTCATTTCATTGTAGGGGAACATTGAGGACGTTTGAGCTTGTATCACCTGAAAAGCCCTTGTTTCAAGCATCCTATCAAGTTGCATATTTGTGTGCCAAGGAAAAGAAGCTTCATACAATAGCTGAGGAATTAGTGAAACTTTGTGCATTGGAAATGGCAGAGATACTATTGGGACCAGATGCACAAAAGACGCTTCAGCAGGTTCCCTGGTCAAATGACGTGATCCGTTCTAGAATTCATGAGATGAGCCAGGATATATTGCAGCAAGTTATAGAAGATATCAAAGGTAATCCTCTTGAAGTGGGTATTCAGATTGACGAGTCAGCTAACGTTGATGGCTGCAGTCAGATGTTGGTGTTTGTGCGGTATGTAAGGGAGAACAGAATATTAAAATAATTATTGTTCTGTTAACAATTGCACTTAACTAGGAAAGCACATACTTATTTTTAAAGCATAAGATACCACTTGAAGTGTGTGGACCGAATTGCACCTATGGTGCCCCTGCCATGCTAGGAAAATTTCAGGATTTATTGCCTATGTAAAGAAAGAAGTACCTCATATCATGATCACACATTGTATGTTGCACTGTCATACACTTGCCGCAAGACTTTGCCAACAAAATTGAAGGATACGTTGTCTACTGCGATGAGTGCAGTAAACTTCAGAGGAAGTGCTCTATATCATCACCTCTTCCATGCTTTTTGCAAAGAAATTGGTGCCGAGCACACTGTCCTTTTCCATGCAGAAGTGAAGTGGCTTTCCCGTGGCCCGATGCTTACTCGCATCTTTGCAATACGTGAAGAAATTTGTCAGTTTCTTCATAACCAAAGCAGTAATTTAGTTAATGACTTCGAAAACAGAGAGTTTATCCTTTGCCTAATGTACATGGCAGAGCTATACACACACACATAAATTAACTTAACACATCTGTAATAAGAGCCTATGTCAGATTCACGTAGTGATCGGCTTTGCCGGTCCTGCTTTACAGCCAATGGGGGGAGAGCCTGGGAGCATGGCCCCGGCGTGATCACGGGATGTCAGCTAGGTGATTGGTTTCGTTGGTCTTGGCCTCAGCCAATGGGAAGACAAGTCGGGGGCGTGGTCCCGGGAGTTGATGGGGGATCTGGAACATTCGGCGCAGGCTATTGAGGATTGGCTGGAGTGTACCACGTGACCCAGGCATTAAATAAGGGGAGAGAGGAGAGACACGGGGTCAGACACGGAACTAAGAGAGGGAGAGGCCACAAGCGAGTGGCGCTCCGGGTGCCACGTGGTGGTGGGTCTCTGGTGACTGTCTGCCCGCTTCCTGTTGCCTGCCAGCAACGGGGAGTGTTTGTGAACTGCAAAGGAAGTGAAATAAAAGGACCGATTCTACAAGCCATCTCCAGCGTGTTATTACACATCTATGCAAGCAACTGGGATGAACACGGTAACGGCCAGGGAGAAGTTATCTGCTTTTATTCAAAAACTTCCAGTTTGGATAAAGCGTGGTGAGAAAATAAATTTCGCTAACTTTCCTTTTCTTGATGAAACAGCTGTTTTGGAAAATGAAGGAATGACCATTGCAACTGAAGTGACTAAGCATTTTCAACAGCTGAGTGACTTTTTCCAAGGATATTTTTTCCATGAAGATCTTGATGTGGCAAAGAAATGGATACTGGATCAATTTCTTTGTAACCTAGATGGAATCAACGAGAGTGATGTGATGAAAGACGATCTGATTGAATTACGAGCCAATGGCTGAATCCGACTGGAGTTTGAGGCAATGGAGCTTGATAATTGCTAGTGTGCTCAACTAGCACAATTTCCACAACTGGCAAAGACAGCAATCGAGATCCTTGTGCCATTTGCGACTACATACTTGTGTCAGATAGGATTTCCATCACTATTACACGTAAAAACAAAGGCCAGAAACCGCTTAAATGTGCGTGATGACACACGTGTGACTATTTCAAAAAAAGTTCCTCGTTTTTTGAACACCATTGAACAAAAGCAACAGCAGAAGAGTCACTGAGCCAATAAACTTGTGTAATTTTTCATGTATTCTTAATTTTACTGCGCAATTAAAATAAATATATAAATAGTCCTATTTCATTATAGAGTTATGATATTTCTTAGGTTTAAAGAACTGACCTACTTAAGCGATATTTGATAAGGGGTGCGAGAACATATTTTGAGAAGCAAAGGGGTGAAGGCTGCAGTATATTGTATATATAGGCCTTTTCCCAAAACTTAATATTAAGCATAATTCTGCCAAATTTTTTAAATAATTGATCGGGGCGAGCATGGGACATGAAAGGATGAGGCACAACCCTCCCCCACACAGCAGCTACCCTTCACACCGACCAAGCGAGGAAGTAGCCATAAAGATAATAAATAATTAAAACACCTTGGTACAAAGCAAAGAGAGGGTGGCAATTTCTAATGAGATTCTGGGGAAATCTCTACACGGCTTCAAAGACCGCCACAAAGCAGGTACGAAACAGGCATCGCCAGCTTCCCGGGCGGCGAAAACTGAACAGACAAGTTTTTTTTAGGTTATTTTAGTTAACGGAAAAGTCCAAAAACTTAGCAACAAGAATGAGTCGACATCATAGTCTACACACACTCACCCAGTGAAGGAACCGGACTGCAGTCACATTGGTGGTCTTGAGTTATTAATTACCTTATTTTACTCTCATTCACCTCACATATTGTTTCTTGTTATATCTTGCTATCTATGTGACTTTACAAAAAAAAACAAGGAATATTAATTCCAGCAGTCAAGAAAGCTTAAGTGAAAACTTAGTTAGACCTCTAACCTCAGGACATCAAAATATGACTCGAGTAAAACAGCACAAATCCCTGGATACAGACAGACAACAAAGGTTAATAAAATCCTAGTAAATACGTGGTAATAACAATGCTAAATCACAAATCTTGGATGAACATAAACCAAACAATAATTATGAAGTATTAGACCAAGGGTCTTCCAGATGAATAAAAAAGGCGAAATAGGTCAATCACGCGTGACCAAGATAAAATGTATTTCATAGAGAAAGCCTCCAAACTGCCTTTGTCTCCCAGCAGCACGTGATAGAAATTTGCATACGCATGCAGAGGGCATCTCCCCTTAAAATCAAACACCAGGAAAGATCAGACACCACGATGGAAGTACTGTAAACACTGCTACAAACATACCTTGAGTCACTTACAGAATCAGAACTACGAAAGTGGTACGGGATCAAGCTATAAGAGGTAAAATAATATTTTTTTTACTTCCAAATGGTACAACAGAAAAACAATTTCAAAAGCCACACCACCCCTCTTTGTGAGAGTCAAAAGAATGTCACACCCAGCCGTGGGGGAAGAGGTGGGGGGGGGAATGGCACTCACAGGGAGAACCCCCCTCCTTCCAGATTAATTATTGCAGAGGGTTGGAAGACTGGAAGGACGCACGTGGGGGCAATCTGGAGCAGCTGTTTCCATTGATGGCGGGATGGCTTGAGGAAGGCAACAGGAACCAGGCCTTGATGAAACTTACATTACTTCAATAACACGTTCCTTCGGAGTGGGCAGGTAGGAACTTGGTTGGACAGCGCATTCGTGCACGACAGACAAATAATCCCTGGTGGTCAGTGTGGAACCTGTTGTCCCTACCTATATGTATAAAAGATAACTTGACTTTAGGTAGCCAGGCAGACAGCCCCCTTAACTATCGCCCCCCCTCCCTTAGGCTCCTCCCCTGACCACCCCCCATATCCTCAGGCCCCTCCCCTGACCCCCCTTCCCTTAGGCCCCTCCCCTGACCCCCCTTCTGTTAGGCTCCTCCCCTGAGCAACCCCCCCCCCATATCCTTAGGCCCCTCCCCTGACCCCCCCTCAGGCCCCTCCGCTGACCCCCCCCTCAGGCCCCTCCCCTGAACCCCCCCCCCTCAGGCCCCTCTCCTGACTCCCCCCTTCCTTAGGCCCCTCCCCTGACCCTCCTCCCTTAGGCACCTCCCCTCTCCGTACCCGGCAGTAGGTCTCCACCAATCAAAGAGCTGTTTGTAAGGTCTCCACCAATCAAAGAGCTGTGTGTATTATATATTTATTTATGCACGACAGACAGACAGTCAGACAGACAGCTAAATAATCCCTGGTGGGCAGTGTGGCACAATGTTCCTCCCTGTAAAATTAGAACACACACACGGACACACGTACAGCTGTTCCCACAGACTGAGAGCGAAATCAAAGGGATTGCGGTTCTTTGTGAGACGGCGAGCCAAGGAGAGAGAATTTTGCAGATAAAAACAGAGACACGACCCAAACATTGAGACTATGACAAGTGACAGAGAGTCTTGCAAAGGGGCATGGCCTCGAGATCAACCATGGGTGTCGTGTCTCGCAGAGAGAATGGACAATGTGTTGTTAAGAGCTGAGTTTGGCATGAACTGACAGAGTATCGCTGAAAGTTTTATTCTACATTTATCCTGATGTTTGAGTCGCTTGCAGAGGTGTGCGAATACAATTCACAAGTGTTGAGAGTGAGTGCCAGCTCCCACAAGCCAGCAGAGGGCTGCGATCGGAAGGCTCCGGGAACCTGCCCCCTGTGACTGGCACATCGTCAATGAGCTGCATCAGCAGAAGCCACGAGACTCCAGCCAGCAACAGAAGACCACCACCAGCTACAGAAGACTACACAACACAAAAGAGTTCTACAAGCGGCAAGCTCCGGGGTGGGCTCTGCAATCAACCAAGGATGGCGAGGCTTGCTGAGCAGCGACGGGTCACCAAGTCCGAGTTCAGAGCTGACAGAAAAAGTATCGCTCAAAGTCATTCTACACTGAGTGCCAGCTCCCACCCAGCAGCTGCACGATCAAGGAAAGCAACGACAAGCAATCAACCTCGAGAAAGGGCGGAAAGCGCCAAGCATCGTCCAAGCCAGCATCGCAGAGAACCAGCTGCACGCACAATCGTGCACCGCCAGAGAGCACGGAGCAGGAGAGAGCACGCAACAGTGCCACCGAGCGCCACCGAGCAAGGGTGTCAGCTGCCAGCGGACAAGCGTTGTGCTGACTCAGCTCATCCAGCAGGGGAAAGAGCCTGACCAGCCACCCGTGAGGAAGAGGAGAGCGCCGGCGAGAGCACCGTGGGTTCGACCTCCACACACACCGACCAGCACCAGCTGGGAACCAAGACAAGAGTGAGGAACGGCAACCAGCGAACGAGCTGCGGGCGCTATCTGACAACGGAATCATCGCGCACCGCCGACGACAAGCATCGTGCCGACGCAGCTTATCCAGCAGGAGAAGGAGCCTGCAGCTGCAGCGGCAGCAACTCCAGCTGCTGCCTCAAAGAGAACGAGCGAGGAAGCTGTTCGTATGACACGCCCACACTCACACACTACCACGCATCGCCCGGCGTCTGCTTGACACGAAGAATTGATCAAGGAAACCAAACCACACACATATAAAACATACCCGGACTAATAATAAGGATCAAGGAGACAAATCACCACACACACATGAAACACATACCCGGACTGATAATAAAAAGACTAATGATAAGGGTGTGTCAACTATTAGCTGATAATGAAGAACATTGCTGCCCATTGAGTTACGTGGATACGGTCGTTTAGAAGTATAATAGCCGCTATTTTTCTTTTTAATTGCATAAAAATAACCAATGAATTCATCGATGAAAACTAAACGTTTAGAAACATACGTTACGAATCTACACACAGGGAGAATATTGTGTTGAAATCTTTCTTTGGATCACAGAATCTTGCCCACGAATTTATTGAAGCCTTAGCCAATTAATAAGCATCTACTGAAGCAGGCACACTGCCGCACACCAATGTTCCAAGACATTTCGTTAAATGCATAATCTTACCGATTAATTCATTGACTTATACTTTTGCCTTCGGGATATGTTTCTTCATTGCCGTTCGTATGAATATCGTCGTATGCATGTTTAAGGACTTTTTCCTATCGCCGTATATGCTCGCGTTATTCTGAGGAATTAATCGAAGGTTCTGTTACCCAGTTAACAACCTAATTATTGAGGGTTAAATGTACGGATCAATGAGGAGAACATCTAGTACTGTGTCGACAATTCCAAGCATAAGAGTTCGCATATTAGAATGCTATGTTTTTTTTAATTAAAGTTGCTTAACACAGATGTGTCTGAGTGGTGCCTTCCTAAGTTCATGCATAATAATCTTAATTATAAGAACAGTATCGGGCAAGAGGGTGGGGGCTAGAGATTATGAGGGATTAGCATGTAGGGCATGTGAGAATGAGAGTGCAATCCAAAGGTCTTGTGAGAATGAGAGTATACAATAAAAATGAGGGCATGTGAGAAAGAGAGTGTAATCCAACGAGGGCTTAGGTGAGAGAGAGAAGATAGCTGAGAACAACAAACTTAGAAAAAACTTAACAATGCAATGCAACTCAGACACAACAGTTAAAACTTTACCTGGTTGATCAAGTCCTTCCAATGATTGCTCAATTTGTATCCATCTTCTCGGTTGAAGTTATGTCTATGTTTGTATATCTGGATGGCTTCATGAACAAATCTTTGATGGTAGCCAGAAGGTTTGCAGAGCACCTCGGTCTTGGAAAAAACTATTTCGTGTGTGCCCACCGCATTAAAAGAGTGATCAGTCACAGCAGAGGTATTGGTTCTGCCGTGTTTCAGATCTGCTTTGTGTTCGCGAACACGGTCCGAGACATGTCGTTTCGTTTCCCCAATGTAACTGCGTGTTTGCCCGGCGGATTGAAGCCGACCCAACGGGAGGTGGGGAGGGACGTGTGCATATTGATACTGCTATTTTTAGCACGAGCCGTGGCAAGCAACCTGAACAGGCACGCGCGAGCACGCAGCCACCTCCGGACATTTCGGGTAGGGTACACGAGGAGTGTGTGGGATAACCCGAGGCGGTGGGGAGCCAACCACTAGCCATGTCCCACAGAAAGGATGCCGGTGCGGGGAGGCCGATCATACGATCGGTGGCAGCCGGCGGAGGAGGGAGAGGAGGAGGGGGGCGTTAGCCCCCATATAATTGTGTCCGAGGAGGTACGACCCCCCACACCTCCAAGGGAGAGAGGCGCCCCACCCCAAGTAAAGGTAAGATACGTATTCACCGGGCGAGGGATACCGTCATGTAAATCGTTTGTCCGGAACCTCACGTATGCGAAAGGTATTAATGGCTGGACGGACGCGCAAGCGCTGCAGCAGCTAAATATTAATTTGGATGGGCGGGCAGCCGACTTTGTGGAAACGCTACCCGCAAGCGCGCAAGCGCATTGGGGAGAGGTAATGCACCGCCTCGGCCAACGCTTCTGTGCGTATGACCGTGAGGAGGCAATGGCAGCATTAAATAAGCGCCGCCGCCAGCCTGGCGAGGACCTATGCCGAGGACGTGCGCTCACTAACGCAGAGCGCACGCCCGGGGTACGCTGCCGAAATAATTGAGGACCTCGCCACCGAGAAGGTCCAGCAATATCTGGCTGGCACCTCGTGGTGGCAGCCCGATGTAAGCTGCGCGCGCCTCCCATTTAATGCCCTTGTTGAGCGCACAGGTGCATGTGAGAGACTCGCTAATGAGTGTGCGCAGTTCCGAGGGTTGGGACGGGAGCGCGCTATCGCGAGCCTCCTTGCAGAGGAGGAAGAGGAACTTGCCAGGATGGTAAGGGGGGGGGGGGGGTGAGGGAGCCTCCGGGACCCCGCGAGACAGCCCCAAGATGGGTGGCGGGGCTACAGACCGACATCGGGGATATTGTAGGCCGGGTGACCCACATAGGCGAGGAGGTGACCCAAGTACGCGGGCATATGACCAAGCTGCAGACTACAGTGGAGACAGACCAGTCCGAGGTGGGAGGACTACGCTCCACGGTAGGGGGGATAACTGGGCGGGTGTCTCAATTGGGAGGGGAAGGGGGAATGAGCAAGGTGCCTCCTATGGAGCCGCCACCCTTCCCCGGGCATGCTATATATGCGACCAACGGGGGCATCACGTGAGAGACTGTCCCCAGATCTCCCGAGCTAGACAAGCGCCAAGGTCAAACACCAAGGCCTCCCTAGAGAGGGGAATACCAAGGGGTGCAATCGACGTGGTCCCAACACAAATAAACTGTAATGATAATGGCGAGCGAGTGACCCCCACGCAGATTCTGGCAACAACATCCAAGAACGCGGTGACTTCGGGCGACTGGCTGTGGGAGCTGGTGGCAGGAATCACTGGGACCACGTCACTAGTGGAAGGGCAGGTGAAAGGGCGACGTACCCGGATTCTGCTGGACACGGGGGCGGTGGCCTCACTCGTGAGCGCCACACACTGCAGCGTGCTCGAGGTTGACGTGGGCCGCCTGCAGGCCCCGGATCGTGTGCTGTACACTGCAAGCAGAGCTGGGATGGGACTGCTGGGGAGGGTCACCCTTGAGGTCCGTCTCAGACACCAGGTGTGTACCCAGGAGTTCTATGTCTCGAGTATGTTGTGCCATGAGTGTATTGCAGGTACCGACTTCCTGAAAAAGTTGGGGCTCAACGTGCAGCCCCGCCAGCGATGCGCCACCGTAGAAGTCAGCGGGGAGCGGATTCCGTTCATGGGACAAGAGCTGGGTCGCCCCCGCTTTGAGCCCGTGGCCACTATCCTGGCATCGGCCGTCACCGTCGGCCCCCTCGTGGAGTTGCTGGTGCCGGTGGCAACACCCTCCACCAACCCCGCACACTGACCATCAGGTGAGGTAATGCTGACTCCTCACCTGGAGTTGGCGGCACGGTACGGGGTTGTGGGATCGGCCACGCTGGTAAACGCAGACGGGGGCCGACTGTTTATGCGGGTATTTAACCCCCACAGTACCCCAGCAGCACTGCGATGGCACACCGCGGTAGCCACAGTACACCCCCTGCACACCGCCCCGAGAAAAAACAGGACCTGGCCTGGCGAGTCGGCCCGACTCCCAGAGCCGAGGTCGTCCCCCTGCTTGACGCGCTACGAGGGTTACTGCGGGAGTATGCCGACGTGTTCAGTGAGTACAATTCGGATGTGGGCCGGACAGACCTCGTTAAGCACCAAATTGACGCCCGACCCATTAAACTCCCCGCGTACCGAGTGGGCGCACCTGAACGGGCCCAGATTAAAGAGGCAGTCGTGGATATGCTCCGCGATAACATAATCCAGCCCTCAGCGAGCCCCTGGTCTGTCCCGGTTGTACTAGTGGCCGACCCCCCCCAGGCGGAATTGCACTGCGGCCCCGTGAATTAGCTTAAAATGGTATGGGCACGACGAGCAAACCGCAGTGAGAACACCCCCCAGCCCAGGGGAATAGGGCCAGGGGAGAGAAAAACGCCCCGCGAACAATGCGGGGAGCACGAGAGGTAGGACCGACACATAGACAATGGGTTAGGAAGCTAGTGAAAGGAAAATGCCAGGTAGGGGCGGGGCATCGGGGGAAAGTTCGTGGGTTGACTAAAGCAAAACCTGACCCGGAGCACGAGGAGTAGGACAGGCACGAAGACAACGGGTTAGGAAGCAAGTGAGAGGAAAACGCCAGGTAGGGGCGGGGCATCGGTTGAAAATCGAAAGGTAGGCGCCCCAATTGGCCGCGCAGGGAACGCAACGTGCCCCCAATTCTAGATTTGAAGCTTTCATGACTGTAAGAATTCATACTCTTTGGTATTTTCGGTAAAGTTACATAGGTAAAAAATAAAATAAATGAAAACTAAATTAAATCACAACGTTTCAGGCGCAACACAAGCGTCCATCATCAGGTGGGAAAGCTTTCCCACCTGATGACGGACGCTTGTGTTGGGCCAGCTACCCAGTCAGACTCCCAGCCACTCGAGCGTCCGAGAGATGCTGGTGAGTGCAGCCAAAACTCGACCCAGGCAGAGACCCCCCCCGGACCCTCGTCCCTCCGACTCCCATCGCGTCCGTGAGATACCAGGATTCACGCGTGAATATTATCATCCACCCGACCGTCGTTTTTGCCCCGTGCACGTGCCCGCATGCCCCAGTGGATTGCGACCCAACGGGAGGCGGGGAGGGGGACCTGTGCATATTCATACTGCTATTTTTAGCGCGAGCCATGGAAAGAAACCTCAGCAGGCACGCGCGAGCACGCAACCACCTCCGGACATTTGGGGTAGGGTACGCGAGGCGGTAGGGAGCCAGCCACTAGCCATGTCCCACAGAGAGGATGCTGGTGTGAGGAGGCCGATCACTCGATTGGCGGCAGCCCGGCGAGAAGGGGCGGAGGAGGGGGGAGAGGAGGGGAGGGGCGTCAGCCCCCACACTATCACTCATTCCCCATTAATTATTCTCATAGTTTACTGTCATCAATTTCGCTTTCACCGTATTCACGCATCACAGATTGGCCCCCATTGTTTCCTCTTGTCTATTTTATTCACCTCATTTCCACTATCAAATTCACACATGTTGTACCATTCCTAATTTTCACTAACATTAAGATATGTCTGTGCTCCTTCAATGGAGGAATAGCAACACGCACGGCACAAACTCTCTCCTTAAGCCCTCCCGTCATGGCTCTCGTAGGCATCGATATTAGCATCTAGATCCTGAATGTATTACTGTATGCAAGCATAAGAATCAGTGTGAATGGTACTCAAGTAGATGTCAGTGTGCATGGTCCTTCGTGTACTTTAGTGTGCGTGGTGCTTGTGTACTTTAGTGTCTATGGTACTTGTGTACTTTAGTGTGCATGGTACTTCGTGTACTTTAGTGTGTTCTTAGGTTTTTTCGGTAAAGTCACGTAGGTAAAACATGAAAATTAATAAAAGTAAAATAAAATAAAAATCACGACGTTTCAGAGGCAACACAAGCTTCCGTCTTCAGGTGGAACCGTCACAGCCACGACAGCTGTATCAAGTAAATAAGAGATTGCAAGAGCTACCACTCCGTATATATAATGGTTGGAGAGGGGGAAGGGCCAAGTACGGCACACTTTTTATTAATATGGTAAGGTGAGGCTTAAGAGGCTGAGCCTTTGTTATGGAGAGGTACGGTTTGTGACTAAGCCTGGCCTACATAACAATAGTGTGAAAAAAGAAACAAACTAAACATGGTAAAACAAGCCTGGCTGTCTATCAATAACCTGTAATAGTTGTCTGTCAAATAAGATGGTCCAAATAAGTGTAGTTAAATCTTTTTTGCATGGTTAATCACATCTTTCCAATGATTACTCAGTTTGTAACCATCATCACGGTTGAAATTGTCTTTTCCGAGACCAAGGTGCTCTGCAAACCTCCTGGCTACCATCAAAGGTTTGTACACGAAGCCATACAAATATACAAACAAAGACATAATTTCAACCGTGATGATGGTTACAAACTGAGTATTCATTGGAAAGATGTGATTAACCATGCAAAAAAGATTTAACTACACTTATTTGGACCATCTTATTTGACAGACAACTATTACAGGTTATTGATAAAAAGCCAGGCTTGTTTTACCATGTTTAGTTTGTTTCTTTTTTCACACTATTGTTATGTAGGCCAGGCTTAGTCACAAACCGTACCTCTCCATAACAAAGGCTCAGCCCCTTAAGCCTCACCTTACCATATTAATAAAAAGTGTGCCGTATTTGGCCCTTCCCCCTCTCCAACCATTATATATACGGAGTGGTAGCTCTTGCAATCTCTCATTTACTTGCTGTGACGGTTCCACCTGAAGACGGAAGCTTGTGTTGCCTCCGAAACGTCGTGATTTTTATTTTATTTTACTTCTATTAATTTTAATGTTTTACCTACGTGACTTTACCGAAAAAACCTAAGAATATGAATCCTTGCAGTCACGAAAGCTTCAAATCTATACTTTAGTGTGCATGGTCTGTTGTGTAGTGTGCGTGGTGCTTGTGTACTTTAGTGTGCGTGGTACGTGTGTACTTTAGTGTGCGTGGTGCTTGTGTACTTTAGTGTGCGTGGTGCTTGTGTACTTTAGTGTGCATGGTGCTTGTGCACTTTAGTGTACATGGTGCTTGTGTATTTTAGTGTGCATGGTCCTTCGTGTACTTTAGTGTGCATGGTGCTTGTGTACTTCAGTGTGCATGGTGCTTGTGTACTTTAGTGTGCATGGTCCTTCATGTATTTTAGTGTGCATGGTCCTTCGTGTACTTTAGTGTGCGTGTTACTTGTGTACTTTAGTGTGCATGGTGCTTGTGTACTTTAGTATGTGTGGTGCTTGTGTACTTTAGTGTGCATGGTGCTTGTGTACTTTAGTGTGCGTGGTGCTTGTGTACTTTAGTATGTGTGGTGCTTGTGTACTTTAGTGTGCGTGGTGCTTGTGTACTTTAAGGTGCATGGTGCTTGTGTACTTTAGTATGTGTGGTACTTGTGTACTTTAGTGTGCGTGGTACTTGTGTACTTTAGTGTGCATGGTCCTTCATGTATTTTAGTGTGCATGGTCCTTCATGTATTTTAGTGTGCATGGTCCTTCGTGTACTTTAGTGTGCATGGTGCTTGTGTACTTTAGTGTGCGTGGTGCTTGTGTACTTTAGTGTGCGTGGTGCTTGTGTACTTTAGTGTGCGTGGTGCTTGTGTACTTTAGTGTGCATGGTGCTTGTGTACTTTAGTGTGCATGGTGCTTGTGTACTTTAGTGTGCGTGGTGCTTGTGTACTTTAGTGTGCATGGTGCTTGTGTACTTTAGTGTGCATGGTGCTTGTGTACTTTAGTGTGCGTGGTGCTTGTGTACTTTAGTGTGCGTGGTACAGTGCTCGTGTACAGTGTTACCGTCTGACAATCGCTGCAAGGTCCTCTCACTCCGCGCTGACGGGCACGTCACTTCCGGGTAATAATTACGGTGGCCTCAAGGAGACAAGACCACGCGAAAAAAGCGTTTGTAAAACGCGACGTAATTGCGAAAATTGAGGCGTAAATCGAAGAATTGGCTCATGGGGTTGCGGATTTTTGTTGTTGTCGCAGCTTGTGTTGTCGGGCAACCGAATTGTGCCGTCTATATCCCCCCCCACCACACTTACATTTATTGCACTGTCGTTTTTCATGCGCGCGTGTTTACTGCCAATTAAGACGATAAGCTACCGAGCGTAGACTCGCGCGTTGTGCACCCAGGGGCGCTGCATGGTTGGGGGTACGTGGCAGCGTTATGCGACACATAGGGGCAAAGTCGGCAACAGGGGGGCCCCGATTCAACAGATTAAAACATGTTTAAAAAATGTTAAGAAAATTCTTTAAAAAAATATTCCAACAATTAAGCAAAAATGCCAAAAAACATTGTTACGAATAAAAAATATATATTTCGAAAAAAATACCTCGCGTGAAATCTAGTAGCGCCACTGCGATTTGTTACTGAACACCAGGATTGTTTGCTTACTGGCATGCGCATGAAATCAAGACGCACGATAACTTAATTGTGAGTTAAAAAATAATAGATCACGACATTTCGATCGTAACACAAGCAACCGTCATCAGGTGGGACAACCGCAGCAAGAAAAAAACTGCTGAAGGAGGCGAGAGATCTGCCGTGGCACGAGCCACGAGGTTATATAGGCATCGGCAGTGGGGGGAGAGAGAGGAGGGGGGGAGAGGAGGGGGGACAGAAAGCGGACCCCGTGGCAGCATCCGGGTCACTGGAGTAAAGTGGATGGCCTTCCAAAGATCCACAAAGAAGGTACCAGAGGTGGGACAAAGTCATTGTTATGCAAGTCCAAGTCGAGTCTGAAGTCATCAAATTCATGACTCGAGTCTGACTCGAGTCCAAGTCACATGACTCGAGTCCACACCTCAGAGGTGGGACAAAGTCATTGTTATGCAAGTCCAAGTCGAGTCTGAAGTCATCAAATTCATGACTCGAGTCTGACTCGAGTCCAAGTCACATGACTCGAGTCCACACCTCAGAGGTGGGACAAAGTCATTGTTATGCAAGTCCAAGTCGAGTCTGAAGTCATCAAATTCATGACTCGAGTCTGACTCGAGTCCAAGTCACATGACTCGAGTCCACACCTCTGGAAGGTACCCCCCCCCCCCGCTCCATCCTATCGTCTCCACCATTAATTCACCCACCTACAAACTGGCCCGATTTCTGCCTGAGACACTGCTTCCTTTCACGGACAAGACCACCTTAGTTGTACTTAAGTCAGCTCACTCGATTTCTCTAATCAAGGACATATCACTGTCTCCAGATGATTTACTTGTCAGTTTCGATGTAGTCTCCCTGTTCACCAAGGTACCTGTACTTGATACCATTGTAATCATTGAAGACTTGGTCCAACAGGGACTGAATCCAGATGTACCAACTTTGGTAAGGCACTGCCTTACCAACACTTACTTAATCTGGAATGGTACATTCTACAAACACAATTTCAGTTTCATTTATTTGGTATAGCCCTGTGAGCCATTAGGCTCTTGAATCGGGTGCAACCGCAACAAACATGAACACGAAAACATCTTAAAGTGACTATGTGCAAACAGAAAATCCAAGAAAAGACAACAAATATTGCAGAAAAAGCACCCTACACCAACGCTGTGTGCAAGTCAAACAACAACAACAACAACCACAAGACAACTTAGATTAAGGCCATGAGTCGAACTCCGTACTACAACAAACAAACATGGCCAAACCAAAAAACTTTTCGAAATCACCATAATAAAGCCATAAAAGCAATGTAACAGTGATCATAGGAACTGTGACCGAATTTTCACAATAAATGACATAAAAAGACATGTACCACCAAACCCTGCAGCCATAGCTGGCTGCATGAGTCACTCCACAACAGCAGGAGCATCACTCGGAGTATCAAAAAATTTCAATGCACCTTTAAGATCAGCGCACTAAATCAAAACACAGATCATACTTTGCAGTGGTCATCTGGAGCGAAACATTTTATTTTATTTTAGGCCACTGAATAGCAGTGGCAGCTTGGGGTGTACAACTCCTCTTGAGCAGTTTTGAGTGAAGATCTCATAGGTAGTGATTCAAATTGCAGTTTATTGGCAATAGCATTCCAGACCCTGGGGGCATCAATAACAAGGCCCTTCCGCCAGTATTTGTACGGCAATAGGGAATGTGAAGCTGGTAAATGAGCGAAGACCTTAGGTCAAATTTGTTCTTTGAAACAGAGAGGAGATCCAGCAGGTAATCTGCGGATTTTTTTGTAAGTACATCGTGAATAAATAAGATCTGGTGATGTTAAGTTTGACCCAATGTAGAGATCACAATGGTGAGTCCTGTATGGGCAGTTCAATGCAAATCTTAAGGCCGAGTGATAAATTGAGTCAAGCTTAGATTTGAAGTTTTCGTGACTGCAAGGATCCATACTCTTTGGTTCTTTCGGTAAAGTCACGTAGGTGAAAACAAAAATAAAAAATAAAAATAACTAAATTAAATCACGACGTTTCAGAGGTTGTCCCACCTGATTACGGAAGCTTGTGTTGCCTCCGAAACGTCATGATTTTTTTTCTTTCACCTACGTGACTTTACCGAAAGAACCTAAGAATATGAATCCTTGCAGTCACGAAAGCTTCAAATCTAGAATTCCTGCTTTAGTCCTGGTGAGAAGCATAGCACCTTGGTTTTGGAGGTATTCAGGACTAGTTTAAGAGCAACTAGCTGATGTTGTAGTTTGTTGAAATCACCTTGGAGCTTATCAATCACGTCATTCGGAGAGAGGCCAGCAGTAATCAGTATCGTGTCATCTGCAAAAAGATTTACCCTGGAATGATCCAGGTCAGTGCCCAAGTCATTGACATAAAGAGAAAACAATAGGGGGCCGAAGATGGTACCCTGTGGAACCCCTTTTGTTATCTTAACACTGTTTGACCTCCAACCATCTGTAAATACAGTTTGAGTGCCAGAAAAGAAGTAATTTTTTACCATTTTACTGTGTTTTCGGAAAAACTACCGTATCAAAAGCGTTGGACAAGTCAAGAAAAAGACAGGCGCAGTACTGCTTATTATCAAGGCTCCTGTAAATGTGATTCAGAGAGTCTAATGCAGCACATGTGTTGCTGTATTATTTTCGGAACCCAGATTGTTTTAGATGTAATAGATTGTTGGCAGACAGGAAACTGATAATTTGGTAGTTCACAGGAAGTGACGTCATGCACAGGGGGCGGGGCGATGATGTCATGTCTCCCTGTGGTACTTAAGCAATAGCCCGTGATGCGAGCGGGGTCGTCACAGGAGCCCGGGAACGTG
>NC_083841.1:7418953-7571453 GCF_015708825.2 Lethenteron reissneri | reverse complement strand
TTTAGGCCGAGTCGACCTAGGGGAGGCCCAGGACCGGTTCAGATATTCGCCACTGGTGTTGGCCGCGAGCGGGAATCCAACTCGGGTGGCCGGGTTCTCAGCGCAGAGCTCTAACCTCTCCCCACAAAGCAACATACACACTCGCACGTACACACACACAGCATGACAACGAGCGGCAAACGCGTTACCACTCGGCCATGTCACCGCCCCAAGTCATCATCAGCCATGTTCAGTCCACTGCTAGTCTGTCTCGGCTCCCACTCACTCACCTCTCTCCCCGCGGCCTGCAGACCCCCACCTGTGCAAGGCCAAAGGGCAGTTTGCGGTTGGAAAGTGCAAGGGCTTGTGGGTAGCATCCCAGCATGCCTTGGGGCACACAAGAGAGGAGGAGGGTTAGAACAGAGACAGATGAACACACGGCGACTCGGACATGGCCATCATGAACCCTCAAGACTCGCGACGCCACCCAGACCCAGGGCTTGAACCCAGGTTCTCTGCATTGGTGGCTCATTGTCTCTGATATTACCATTATAAATCTACATTTTTTTTTTTACCAGGTGAGCCCCACTGAGCTATATAGCGACCTGGCCGCAAATGATTTGGAAATGGATTGCAGCTCAAACATTCTCAACGAATGTCTCGAAATGTGGAGGGGAAAAACCGGAGGACTCGGAGCAAAATCCACGCGACCACGGGGAGAGAGACATGGTAGACTCTAAATATGCAGCAGGTGTCAGGGTCGGGATCGAACCCACGACATCCTGTAGACCAGGCGAGGTAGTTAACATCTCCCAGCCACCGGGGCCTCCTCTTAAAACTGACTGACCCAACCGATGATCACGACGGACGACGGCGAGGATTTGTATCGGTGCGGCACACGCGGCGAACCATCTCTGAACGTGCGAAACCCCCGCGATGAGCGAAAACGCAACGACGCAGCGCGCGGCGCTCACCGTCGACGAGAGAGCGTCTCAGCTCGCGAGTGGCCGGGCTCAGAGCCGGCGTCTCCACCCCGACCACGTCCTGCCGGGCCGTCACCACATCGGCCCACCACGCGGCGCGCACGTTCCTCCGCAGCTCCACCCCCATGGGCCCGAAGCTCAACCCCTCCTCATCCTGCTCCTCGTCGTCGGCCGCCACCTCCGCTCCCCGGGGCAGCTTCGTCGCACCGTGGGCCGGAGTCTGCCCGCCGGCGCCGATGTTCGCCGCGTACACGAAGTGGCGCTCGCGGCACAGCGCCCAGAAGGAGGCGGCGGATTTCTCGGCCGCCGCCGCCGCCGACGACGACGACGACGACGACCGCGGGCGGCGCGGCGGGGCGAGCGGTCGCCTCGCGATGATTCTCGCGGGTTGCGTCAAAGCGACCAGCGGCGAATTCATCGCTCTGCCGATTGTTTGCAGCCTCCCGCTCCCGCCTTCACAACACAAAGACAAAGATCCCCCCCCACCCCGGTATAGCCTTAACATACTGTAGGGGCAAGTGGTGTTAGCGGGCACCTATAAAGGCCGACACGGCACACGAGGGGGTGGGGGTGGCCAGCACTACGCCGGGCCGCCTTTGTCTCCCTAGCGGCGATGTTTACATCATCGCACCAGGTACTCATTTGAGGCTGAGTCGACCTAGGGGAGGCCCAGGATCGGTTCAGATAATCGCCACTGGTGTTGTCTGTGAGCGGGAATCGAATCCGGGTCGCCAAGTTCATAGCGCAGCGCGCTAACTGCTACACCACCGCTCCCCTTCACACACCAACCCATTCCACCACCCCCTCTTCCACCACCCCCTTTCCACGCTCACCCCTTCCACCCCCAGTGGCAAGGCGCTCACTTCTAACGCACGGCACCCCTCACAGCCCACCCGCACCCAGCAGCCCCTCTGCGCGTGTTGGAGGCAGTTGCCACCGCTGTGTCCTCAGCCCGCCTGCTACGCGAGTCGGGTTCGATCCCGGACCCTGCCGACGCCTGTTCGAGTGAGATCTTGGGTCTCCTATCTCTCTCTCTCTCCCCGTGGTAGTCGCGTTGATCCTCCTCCCGGCTTCGCCCACCTCCGCATTTAGTACCAACGCGCGTGCGTCTACGTGGTGCGTCTACGTGGTGCTGCTGCTGCTGTTCTAAATTCCCGCGTGTGGCGCTGATGTTGCCGATAACGATGTCGGCCACTTGAAGAGGGTGTCGCGTGAGGCCAGGTCACCCCTGAAAGAAGAGACACGAGCTAACAGCTCGGTGGGCTATACCTGGTGATGAATTCAACGGGCTTCGCCAGGTAGATAAACTGGTAAATACAAAATAACAAAAATTAGCGGAGAACTTTAAAGTCGCCACCACGCTCCTATGGGCGCGGCCATGTTGGCGGCGACTTCCGGTGGGCCACCGGAAGTTGGGTGTCCCCCGCGTGAGTGAGGGAAGGTTCCGGGCAAACAAACGCCCGCGGGTGTTTTTGTTCCGGCCTCGCTGCACTGGCGTATCGTCGTCAGCACTCAACAATTTGACGATGTAAATGCCATTAGGCCGCTGTCGGTAGCCTAAAAGAGGCCTAGAAATAGGGTTTCGTTCCACCAAGTGGGGCACTACCTACTTTTTTAATATTTAACATCATAAATATATAGAGATTCCTTAGGAAAAAGTTCTCCGCACACAACCTTGCAGTTTTTGAGAAAAATGATGCTAAAGGTGACCCTGTAAATGCCATATTCTTGATTATGAAACATTCAGGGACTCCTCTACTTACGAACAAGTTAAGTTCCCCAGAAATCTGTTCGTAAGTCCAAATTTGCTCCCGTCGATTCCAACACGTTGTACACTAAACATGGGGAGTGGCTTTAAAAGTTGTATAATCTCCTGCAGACGTAGATGCCACTGGTTCTTCACGTTCTGCAGATGTAGATGCCACTGGTTCTTCACGTTCTGTAGATGTAGATGCCACTGGTTTTTCACGTTCTGCAGATGTAGATGCCACTGGTTCTTCACGTTCTGTAGATGTAGATGCCACTGGTTCTTCACGTTCTGCAGATGTAGATGCCACTGGTTCTTCACGTTCTGCAGATGTAGATGTCACTGGTTCTTCACGTTCTGCAGATGTAGATGCCACTGGTTCTTCACATTTTGCAGATGTAGATGCCACTGGTTCTTCACGTTCTGCAGATGTAGATGCCACTGGTTCTTCACGATCTGTAGATGCCACTGGTTCTTCAGGTTCTGCAGATGTAGATGCCGCTGGTTCTTCACGTTCTGCAGATGGAGATGCCACTGGTTCTTCACGTTCTGCAGGTGTAAATGCCACTGGTTCATCACGTTCTGAAGATGTAGATGCCACTGGTTCTTCACGTTCTGCAGATGTAGATGCCACTGGTTCTTCACGTTCTGCAGATGTAGATGCCACTGGTTCTTCACATTCTGTAGATGTAGATGCCACTGGTTCTTTATATTCTGCAGATGTAGATGCCACTGGTTCTTCACGTTCTGTAGATGTAGATGCCACTGGTTCTTCACGTTCTGTAGATGTAGATGCCACTGGTTCTTCACGTTCTGCAGATGTAGATGCCACTGGTTCTTCACGTTCTGCAGATGTAGATGCCACTGGTTTTTCACATTCTGCAGATGTAGATGCCACTGGTTCTTCATATTCAGCAGATGTAGATGCCACTGGTTCTTCACGTTCTGCAGATGTAGATGTCACTGGTTCTTCATATTCTGCAGATGTAGATGCCACTGGTTCTTCACATTCTGTAGATGTAGATGCCACTGGTTCTTCACGTTCTGCAGATGTAGATGCCACTGGTTCTTCACATTCTGCAGATGTAGATGCCACTGGTTCTTCATATTCTGCAGATGTAGATGCCACTGGTTCTTCACGTTCTGTAGATGTAGATGCCACTGTTTCTTCACGTTCTGTAGATGTAGATGCCACTGGTTCTTCACGTTCTGCAGATGTAGATGCCACTGGTTCTTCACGTTCTGCAGATGTAGATGTCACTGGTTCTTCACGTTCTGCAGATGTAGATGCCACTGGTTCTTCACATTCTGCAGATGTAGATGCCACTGGTTCTTCACGTTCTGCAGATGTAGATGCCACTGGTTCTTCACGATCTGTAGATGCCACTGGTTCTTCAGGTTCTGCAGATGTAGATGCCGCTGGTTCGTCACGTTCTGCAGATGGAGATGCCACTGGTTCTTCACGTTCTGCAGGTGTAGATGCCACTGGTTCATCACGTTCTGAAGATGTAGATGCCACTGGTTCTTCACGTTCTGCAGATGTAGATGCCACTGGTTCTTCATGTTCTGCAGATGTAGATGCCACTGGTTCTTCATATTCTGCAGATGTAGATGCCACTGGTTCTTCACGTTCTGTAGATGTAGATGCCACTGGTTCTTCACGTTCTGTAGATGTAGATGCCACTGGTTCTTCACGTTCTGCAGATGTAGATGCCACTGGTTCTTCACGTTCTGCAGATGTAGATGCCACTGGTTCTTCACATTCTGCAGATGTAGATGCCACTGGTTCTTCATATTCAGCAGATGTAGATGCCACTGGTTCTTCACATTCTGCAGATGTAGATGCCACTGGTTCTTCATATTCTGCAGATGTAGATGCCACTGGTTCTTCACGTTCTGTAGATGTAGATGCCACTGGTTCTTCACGTTCTGCAGATTCCACTGGTTCTTCACGTTCTGCAGATGTAGATGCCAATGGTTCTTCACGTTCTGCAGGTGTAGATGCCACTGGTTCTTCACGTTCTGCAGACCTAGATGCCACTGGTTATTCACGTTCTGTAGATGCCACTGGTTCTTCACGTTCTGCAGATGTAGATGCCACTGGTTCTTCACGTTCTGCAGATGTAGATGCCACTGGTTCTTCATGTTCTGCAGATGTAGACGCCACTGGTTTTTCACGTTCTGTAGATGTAGATGCCACTGGTTCTTAACCTTCTGCAGATGCCACTGGTTCTTCATGTTCTGCAGATGTAGATGCCACTGGTTCTTCACGTTCTGCAGATATAGACGCCACTGGTTCTTCATGTTCTGCAGATGTAGACGCCACTGGTTCTTCATGTTCTGCAGATGTAGATGCCACTGGTTCTTCACGTTCTGTAGATGTAGATGCCACTGGTTCTTCACGTTCTGTAGATGGAGATGCCACTGGCTCTTCGTGTTCTGCAGATGTAGATGCCACTGGTTCTTCACGTTCTGCAGATGTAGATGCCACTGGTTATTCACGTTCTGCAGATGTAGATGCCACTGGGTCTTCACGTTCTGTAGATGCCACTGGTTCTTCACCTTCTGCAGATGTAGATGCCACTGGTTCTTCACGTTCTGCAGATGTAGATGCCACTGGTTCTTCACGTTCTGCAGATGTAGATGCCACTGGTTCTTCACGTTCTGTAGATGCCACTGGTTTTTCACGTTCTGCAGATGTAGATGCCACTGGTTCTTCACGTTCTGTAGATGGAGATGCCACTGGTTCTTCACATTCTGCAGCTGTTGTAGATGCCACCACATCCATCTATTGCGTGGCGGTTAATCTTACGACTCGGTCCGAACAGGCAACTGGACATGCGGACATGTTTGTTCGTATCTCTGGAAGTTTGTAAGTCGAATGTTCATAAGCAGTCATTTTAATGTGCAACAAATGTAAGTTTTAATGAATGACAAATATTGTCGATAATGAAGGACAGTAAGTTCGTTTTTATATTAATTGAGTAAATAACTTGCCGATATTTGAATGTAAACAAAAAAATGCAACATCACAAACATCACGCAATAGCTCATGGGCGGTGGTGGCTATGCGCGTGGCTACCCTGTGACCCAGCACTGCGGAGGTGGATCACGCAGGGATGTTGTTGCAAAACTCCCTTCGCCGTGGAAGTCGACGAGTCGTGGGTACCCTGGCCCAGCATGAACGCGGTACGGAAATAAGTATAACCCGTAAAAACAAAGTTTTTCACTATAAATCCTTTATATGCGTGGCGGCTAGAGTCCTCTCGTCCTCTGGCTTGAGATGGCTGCCACCTATGGGTCAGATGATTGTCTGCCAGTATTAAGCAATTGCTAATTAAACAGTTAATTTGTTTTCCCTAAACAGTGTAAAATTTTGGAAAACATTTTTCACGAACATAAATTGTCTCGCACGAGTCTGTGTGCAAAATGTCAGCTCGATTGGATCACGGGAAGTGGGTTAAAAAACGACCGAAAGATTTGCACGGTCGCAAGCAAGCAAGCATGCAAGCACGCAAGCACGCAAGCAAGCAAGCTTGCGAACTTAATATAAAGGATTTAAAAAATGTGGACTAATCTCCATCTGTTCCACCGTGAAGGGGGATAGAGCGTTTCCCCCTCCCCTCTCGTGCAAGGCATGGGGTTTCTCCCCGTGCTCCGGTTTCACCACACCTGCAGACACTCGTGAATTGACCGAACACGTCCTAATCAGAACGTTTATTTGTACCGCAGGATAAAGCCGATGAGCTGTGAAGCTCTTGTTTCACGCATGTCCAGTCGGGGCACGGGGTCAGAAGGTGACAGCAACAGAAGACGAGAGGCGTGCAAAGTGTTGGAAAGGTAAACAAATCGCATAACTATGATTAAATAGTAATAATAATAATAGCTGTTACCCTTTCTGGCAATAAAAACAAGGTGCTAAGATGTTTACACACCAAAGACACCTTTTGCAGGGAATCAAGTTCTCATGAACCACAAGGTTTCTATTTGGTGTTTGAACATCTCAACTCCTCCTGTTTTATTGGCAGAAAGGGTAAAACCTCGTCTTGTATTTTTTTCACTGATACTGGCAAAAAGGCCATACTTTTAAATCGCATAACTGTGTTTATTTTAGCAGGTAAAGCCCACGGAGCTATTCGCTTCTGTTCAGAAGTGACTTGACCATCACAAACGATAGCTCAACGAAGTGGCGGCTTCTCGTCATCAGGTGGACATCCATAGCAGCTCAATAATCTGACCATGGGCGACGTTGTTTCTAAATGCGGTGGGAAAAACCGGAGGATCCGGAGAAAACAATGCACGAGACGACGGGGAGAGAGAGACGCGCAAACTCCTGAATGAAGACAGAGGACTGCAATATTAATAGAAATAAAAATTGACGTTTCGGAGGCAACACAAGTCTCCGTCATCAGGTGGGACCGTCACAGCAAGATTTACTGTTACCTACGTGACTTTACCAAAAAAACCTAAGAGTATGAATCCTTGCAGTCACGAAAGCTTCAAATCTAGAATCAGAATCCGATGAGCTATGAAGCTCTTTGTCTGCTGCTGCTGCTGCCTTCCAGCTCTGCCGGAGGTTCCTCGGCGATTGCGAGATGCGGTTTGGCGCAAATGATACGATGCCGCCGCCGATAAAACTCAAACCCATGTGACTCGTGTGGTGCACCGAGCGAGATGAGAGGCAAGATCCCGAACATCTGATGCCGTTGGAGTGTTTAATCGTGATGCTTTCTTTCATAATGGAGGGTTATTTTTAGTTAGATCGCGTAAATGTCATTAAACCCGCCACCACCCGACACGGCCATTTAGTAAGGTTTGTCGCGTAAACAAAACATGCCAATTCAGTACTAGTACATCGCCACCAGTGTGTTGGAGAGCAAAGCCACAACATTTACAATCCGAGTACAACGTTTCGCCAGTAATTACAACCGGCATCATCAGGCGATAGACAGATTTGTGGTTTGTACAGAAAATCGGCAGCGGCGGTCGTCTTCGTTATCGCGTTCGTGGGGGGCACGTGGTGGTCGACGTTACCCACGGCTCGATTGACAGAGTGCGGAATCGATCGTCCACGGTGGACGCAAAAAAAAATCTCCGTGCTGCCGGTCGCCGCACACTGCCGTGACGTAGCGCGGAGCGGCCGCAACTTGGACAAAAGGAGCCGGGGAAATCGAGGGAACGGTACAGAAGAGACGGCTGAAAACGAGAAAGACTCTATATTGGTCAAAAGTTAGCATCGACATCTTTACTACCAGCATCATCGTTATCATCATCAGCAGCATCATAAGTAGCTGCATCATAACTCCACGCTGCTGGACAGTCATTTAGATTTTGCAAGCACTCACTCGTTCCGTTCGTCCGATCTCGTCGGAGCAAGGAGAGTGCTCAGATGGGCAACAACCGCAGTAGGCTGATACACTCACAGAGACCCATAGACTACTCACACAGAGACCCATAGACTACTCTCACAGAGTCCCACAGACTCACACAGAGAGACCCACAAACTCACGCAGAGACCCACAGACTCACACAAAGACCCATCGACTACTCACACAGAGACCCACAGACTCACACAGAGACACACAGACTCACACAGAGACCCACAGACTCACACAGAGACCTACAGACTCACACAGAGACCCGCAGACTCACACAGAGACCCGCAGACTCACACAGAGACCCACAGACTCACACAGAGACCCACAGACTCACACAGAGACCCGCAGACTCACACAGAGACCCACAGACTCACACAGAGACCCGCAGACTCACACAGAGACCCACAGACTCACACAGAGACGCACAGACTCACACAGAGACCCGCAGACTCACACAGAGACCCAGACTCACACAGAGACCCACAGACTCACACAGAGACGCACAGACTCACGCAGAGACCCACAGACTCACGCAGAGACCCACAGACTCACGCAGAGACCCACAGACTCACGCAGAGACCCACAGACTCACGCAGAGACCCACAGACTCACGCAGAGACCCACAGACTCACGCAGAGACCCACAGACTCACGCAGAGACCCACAGACTCACGCAGAGACCCATACTCACACAGAGACCCGCAGACTCACACAGAGACCCGCAGACTCACACAGAGACCCACAGACTCACACAGAGACCCGCAGACTCACACAGAGACCCGCAGACTCACACAGAGACCCGCAGACTCACACAGAGACCCGCAGACTCACACAGAGACCCGCAGACTCACACAGAGACCCCCAGACTCACACAGAGACCCGCAGACTCACACAGAGACCCACAGACTCACACAGCGACCCACAGACTCACACAGAGACCCATAGTTTGTTGTCCTTCCCCCGCATCTCCGATTAGCACGGTTGGCTACGTAAAGTGCGAAAGAAGTTCAACAAACATACATAATTACCATCAAGATCAACATAATCTACAACCGTCGACATCACTAAGCGTACGATGATGATGCTGATGCTGCTGGTGATGGCGGTGATGGCGTTGCCGCTGCCGATGAGGTTGCCAGTCGGGAACCGTGACAATTCGTTGAACGAGTCAACGGCGAATCGTGAAAGAACCTTGTAAATTCCACATTCCCGCTGGCAGGAGCAGTGCGTCTCTCCCTCCACAAGTGAACTCTCGACTGGCAGAATTGTTGTTGTTGTTCTCGACGATGTCCGGCTTGCGGGTGAAATGTTGCGAACAAAAATAAATAAAAACGTCTTGAAGTGCGCGCCGGTTTCATTATTCGCCGCTCCTCACCCGTCGGGGCTTCCTCGACACCCGAGTTGCCACGCAACCCGCACGGACACCAGTTGAGTAGCTCCACTCCTCACTCGTAGACGGTCAGAGGCGGTGGGTGGACATGGGATCACGACCAAGTCGGTTAAGGAAACCAGTTGAGTAGATCCGCTCCTCACTGGTGGATGGTCAGAGGCAGTGGGTGGGGGCCACGCGACCGCCAACTCGTCGGCAATTGAAGCGATTGCTCGCCACTCCTCGCTCGTCAGGGGGGGGGGGGGGTCATGCTGACAAAGTAATCCAACAGCTACTTTATAGAAGCAATAAAAACAGACGTGGTTACAGTCTGCCCCCCCCCCACAACTCCACCCATCGCTAATCAATATGAATACGGTTCATATCGTCATTTACATGCACTTTGCATTATCCGTGGTTTACGTTTGAGCCGTGCCACTCTTACCCCCCCTGCCACCGCCCCCACCCCCCCACCACCAATGCGCCAAATGATAATCGAGAGTTGACTCTTGCGACCATTTTACGCGGAGATGTTTTCTTCGAGTTGAACGCAACAAAAAGGCTAACAGTCCAAGTTCCTGCAAAACAAAAACGGACAAAACATAAAAAATTTCTAAAAGTTGACATCATCATCAGCTGCATCGTGATTATTCTGACCAACGTCACTGTGTGTAAATAAGGAATCGGCTTTGATCCTTCCTGGCAAGAGCAACACAAGTGTTCAGATGTTCTAACGCCAAACAGACACCAACTGCGAGAAATAGGAAGCCCCTGTTCTTACATCATCATTTTTGATGCTCGCAAAAGGGGTCCCCCCCGCCATAGATAAAGCCGCTCAGGCCCAGCTATTGCCGCTCAGGTATTTGTCTTCGTTGCTGTTCGCCTTTTGGCGGTGTCCTCTGGTCTAACACCGCTGGTGAGACGAAGCCATCAGGAAGGCTGCCGTCACTGGGATAGGCCCATCAGTTTCAAAGAGAATGCATCATTTTTTTATCAGAGCATGTGTCAAAAATAAGAATAAGTGCTTAGCCTTTCTGGCAATGAAACAGGAGTTGTGTTAAGATGTTCAAACGGAAAATAGAAACATTTTGCAAAGAATCAACTTACTGCATTAATCACACAAAGTACTTGTGGTGACCATGCAAACATTGTATTGATTTGGTGTTCGAACATCTTAAAACAACTCCTGTTTTATTATTGCCAGAAAAGGTACACCTATTCTTATTTTTCATCATTTTTGATTCTGGCAAAAGGGGTCCTCCTCTCATAGATATCACTACGTAAACTACAACTGTAACAACATCAACAAAAGTGTGATGATGATGATGATGATGCCAGTGATGATGTTGCATTAACTGATGATGAAGATTAACACGTAGGCTTTCGCGACCAATATTATCCATAATAAACCTTTATTATGAATGATGATGAAGATGTTGTTACTACTGCTGATGATGTTGGTAATGATGATGGTAATGCCACTGAAGGTAAATCATGTGGCTGCTGATGCTGCTGCTGCCGATTATGGAAATGCTGCTGATGATGATGTCACTGTTGCTACGATCACTGCTGCGAATGATGACTCTGCTGCTTGTGCGATGTCCGCCGCTGATGCCACCGCTTATGTGGTGATGATGCTGATGATGCCAGCCACGATGAGATGGAGATGATGTTGACAACGTTGCAGTTACTGCTGCAGCTGCTGTTGAAACTGATGCTACTGCTGACGGTGATGATGATGACGATGATGGTGGTGATGATGAGCCAACGATGACGACGATGACAATGATGATAAAGCCAACGATGACGACGACGACGATGACAAGGACGGTGATGATGACAATGACGACGACGACGATGAGCCGACAATGACGATGATGACGACGACAACTGTGATGATGAGCCGACAATGGAGATGATGATGACAATGACGATGACGACGATGAGCCGACAATGACGACGACGACGACGACGACGACAACAACAGTGATGATGAGCCGACAATGACAACGATGACGACGACGACGACGACAACGGTGATGACGATGACAATGATGATGAGCCGACAATGATGATGACGACGACAAGGACGGTGATGATGACAATGACGCTGATGATGACAATGACGATGACGGTGATGATGAGCCGACAATGGAGATGATGACAATGACGATGAGCCGACAATGACGATGCTGACGACGAGGGTGACATTCACCTCTTCTCAGTTGACCTGTGAGATGGGCAGGAACCTCTGGTAGTAGCTCTTGGTCACGTCCATCATCAGGTCCTGTGTGCATTCAGGTAGCTCCCCGGTGCACAGTCCTGATTCAAAGACAAAGATCCCCCGTATACACTTTACATCTATTTGGGGCAAGTGCTGTTAGCGAGTAGCAGCAGCACCTATGAAGGCCGGCACTGTGGCACACGAGGGGGTGGGTGGCCAGCACCACGCCTGGCCGCCTTTGTCTCCCGAGTGGCGATGTTTACTACACAGCACCAGGTACTCAACCTAAAGGAGGCCCAGGACCGATTAAGATATTCATCAACGGTGTTGACCACAAGTGGGAATCGAACTTGGGTCGCCGGGTTTGTAGCGCATCATTCCCCATCCATCCGATCCATTCGTCATCATTTGCTCTCATCAATTTTTCTTTTACCCAATTCACGCATCACACATTTCGCCCCACTACTTCCCCTCATCTATTTAAATCCCCCTCATCTTCACCACCACACAAGTCGCACGCGCGCGCTGTATCGTTCCTAATGCTCCGGGCGCTACATAAACGACGTTAAGCTAGGACGCGCGCACACACACACACACTCGCACCCGCTCTTATATAACGACGCAATGCCCAGATCCACGAAGAAGACATCACAGCGACGACGACAACGACGATGATGATGACGATACACTCACTACTCCGATTGCTCCTGACGCGGTTATCTGGCCTGACCACCTGAATCTGACACTGGAGTCGTGGCTCTGCATCGACACGAGCAGCCGTACGAGCGACCACGGTTGACCCGGTACTTATTGTTTTAATGGTTCTCATTTTATCCACCTCGGAGGGACAGATGATGGGATGAGTTAACCCATCCCCTGTGTAGCCTTCTGCAGGGCGTCAATGTGGCGAGATGTTCACCACCTCGCCTGGTATGCAGGAGGTCGTGGGTTCGATCCCGACCCTGATGCCTGCTGTACATTTGGAGTCTGCGTGTCTCTCTCGCCCCTAGGTCGCGTGGATTTCTCTCCGGGTCCTCGGGTTTTTCCGCTCCACAATTGAGAATCAACGTCGCGCGTTGAGAGTGGCGGCTGTAAATGTCCACACGACAAGAAGCCGCCAGGCCGCTTCTGACAAGACAGCTCCGTAGCTCAGCGGGGCCTCACCTGGTGGAGTGACGCCGACACACGCCCTCGCTTTGCTAACAGCCTTCATTAATCTTGCATCACACGGGGATTTTTGCACACGGCGTTGTAATACGGCGGGTTTTTTTCCGCTGGAAGATTTGCTGGTTTATGCCAGGATGTTTCTGTTGCGCGTCGTCGCTTGAAGATCTTCTCCGTTCATGTTTTTGTTTGTTGCGGTTGCACCCGACTCAAGAGCCGCATGGCTCACAGGGCTACACCTAATACATGAAACTTGAAACTACTGTGGGCACAGCAACGCGATTTCTAGGCCCAGGCTTTGGCTCTCGATGCTCCGACTTCGTCCTCTCTCCAAGCGTCCCTCCTTCCCCTCGAGCCCCCACCCCCTCTCTCTCAGTGTTCGCTCACCCCCACTACCCTCGTCCTCCTCTTCCTCCTCCTAATGGTTGTCCACCGTCTCCGCCGACGGTCCACCCTCGTTTCCCCGCCTTTTACACTCGCATTTCTCGTCCAATCGGTTCAACTCTCCGGCCCAAACCCAATCCTCGTTAAAGGCCTCTCTGCACCGATCAGAGGCCCTGGCGCAATTGCCGACCGTCCGTTTGCGCGCGCACCGCGTCCGGCGAGTGGTCTCTGTTGTTTTCGGCTCTTTACACCGGTAAAATAAAAAGATAGTTGAGAGTCGATTTATTTTTATAAGCTTTTATTTAACTCACTCTGTCTGTTGTTGTCGTATCCTCAAATCTTGTAACCTTAACCCACTTCCCAATGTGGTATCGACTGCAAACTTGATATACTTATGTCATACTGATGACAATACGATATTCTGTCATAAAAAAAGTCTATTTTTAAACAATCTTTTTTATATCTTATGTTTTGGCTTGGGTCTAATTGTCCACGCTCAACTGACGATGGCTGTAAATCGCCACGGTCCCTTACGTTATGGCAAGACTCGGGGCCACTTCCTGGAGTCGTAGAGTTCTGCCATTACGAGTACGGTACATTTCATTAAAGTGTGTTTAAAAAAAAGTATTTTTAAATATTACTTATTACAGTTGAGAGTTTGCATCGGCTGCGCGAGTGAAGGCCAAGACGCTCGCCCGCACTCACCGGGGGACCCGGAGAAGCTGGTGAAGGGAGGCACCACCGTCTCCGGCGGCAGCACCGTCCCATCCTCGATGCGGCAGCAGTCCTTGAGCACGCAGCGCCTGCCCTGCACCACACACAGTCACACGCAGGAACACACAGTCACACGCAGTAACACACAGTCACACACAGCCACACAAGTCCCACACAGCCGCACAGAGTCACACACAGTCGCACACAGACGCACACAGCCGCACACAGACGCACGCAGACGCACGCAGCCGCACACAGCCGCACACAGCCGCACACAGCCGCACACAGTCACACACAGACGCACAGTCGCACACACACAGTCACACACACACAGTCGCACACAGTCGCACACAGTCGCACACAGTCGCACACAGCCGCACACAGTCGCACACAGTCGCACACAGTCGCACACAGTCGCACACAGTCGCACACAGTCGCACACAGCCACACACAGTCACACACAGTCACACACAGTCACACACAGTCACACACAGTCGCACACAGTCGCACACAGCCACACACAGTCACACACAGTCACACACAGTCACACACAGCCACACACAGCCGCACACAGTCACACACAGTCACACACAGTCACACACACAGTCACACACAGTCACACACAGTCACACACACAGTCACACACAGTCACACACAGTCACACACAGTCACACACAGCCACACACAGTCACACACACAGTCACACACAGTCACACACAGTCACACAGCGAGCGGCGCCCGGGTTCGGTTCCAGGCCAGGGTGTGCCTTTCTGCGTCGGGTTTGTACGGTCGCCCCCTGGTCTGCAGTGTGCAAGTACGTGTGTGTGTGTGAGTACATGTGTAGTGACTCACTACGTAGTTCTTAAGACACCTTCTTTATTCCCACATGTCAGGGAACGACAGACGCCCCACGTGCTTCCACGCCAGTCACACACCCGTCTCTTGACGGCACTGCCGAGCTAGTGCAGTTGACAGGCCGTCGAGCTAGCGGCGTCTTCAGGCGGTCGAGACGGCGGCGACGAAGGTGACGAACAGCGACACGGCGAGGGGGTCCACTCCCAGCAACTGCCCCGAGCCCCCATCCCGGGCCCCCTCTCATCCTCCTGGTGTGGACTCGCCTCCCCCCCACTAGCCACGCCCACCTTCTAGAAGCTACTCGCGGGTTCTCGGCTTTCAGATGGACCCCTGTCCTGGGCGTCCCTTTTGATCTCCTCCTGCTGACGTGTTTACTGCCCCCTGCTGTCAATACCCCTTCCCGTCATCAGCCCGCGTTATTACACTGCATGTGTGTGTGTGTATGTGAGAGTACGTGTGTGTGAGAGTACGTGTGTGTGAGAGTACTGTGTGAGAGTACTTGTGTATGTGAGTACGTGTGTGTGAGAGTACGTGTGTGTGTGTATGTGAGAGTACGTGTGTGAGAGTACGTGTGTGTGTATGTGAGAGTACGTGTGTGTGAGAGTACGTGTGTGTGAGAGTACTGTGTGAGAGTACTTGTGTATGTGAGTACGTGTGTGTGAGAGTACGTGTGTGTGTGTATGTGAGAGTACGTGTGTGAGAGTACGTGTGTGTGTATGAGAGTATGTGTGTGTGTGTGTGAGAGTACGTGTGTGTGACAGTACGTGTGTGTGAGAGTACGTGTGTGTGTGTATGTGAGAGTACGTGTGTGTGTGTGAGAGTACGTGTGTGTGTGTATGAGAGTACGTGTGTGTGTGTGAGAGTACGTGTGTGTGACAGTACGTGTGTGTGAGAGTACGTGTGTGTGTGAGAGTACGTGTGTGTGTGCGTGTGTGTATGTGAGAGTACGTGTGTGTGTGCGATAGTATGTGTGTGAGTACGTGTGTGTGAGAGTACGTGTGTGTGTGCGAGTGAGTATACCCGTCTTCTTGGTTCTTTCGGTATAACCGGTGCGGCGTGTAGTAAACATGGCCACTTGGGTGACAAAGGCGGCCGGGCGTGGTGCTGGCCACCCCCCCCCCTCATGTGCCACAGTACGCAGGTGCTGCTACTCGCAAACGGCACTCGCCTCTATGGTCTGTTGAAGGTTACTTACACAGGAGATCTTTCTCTTCGGAGAGAGCAGGGCAGTTGTCCGGTGAGTGGAGGAGTTCTCCGCACTTGGGCAGTGTGTTTTTACGACCGGACCCGGTTCAGCAGCCGAGGTTTTGCTTCGAATCAGTCGCAGCGGCATTATCTTTTCATCAGACGCCGAACGTCGCTGTGCGCAAGCTACCTGGGCCCGTCGCTCCAAGGCAAAGCAACCCGGACCTTTGTCTCGGCCACACTCGTGCCTGCCC
Source organism: Lethenteron reissneri (assembly GCF_015708825.2). Taxonomy (NCBI): domain Eukaryota; kingdom Metazoa; phylum Chordata; class Hyperoartia; order Petromyzontiformes; family Petromyzontidae; genus Lethenteron; species Lethenteron reissneri. The sequence goes on along the minus strand of NC_083841.1, from coordinate 7,555,218 downwards.
CTCCCCTCCCTCTACGCCTACGAGACGTGGAGCGCTCCAAAAGGGGCCCCCCGCCTGAGCCCCCCGCCGACCATCCAACCCTGTCGTCGCCGTGCAGAGGGTGCGAGCACTCACGATGACGCAGTTCTTGCCGATGTGGACGTACGATCCGATCTGCGCGGCGCTGACGACGCAGTCCTCCTCGATGAACACGTGGTCCCCGATGTGCAGAGGGAAGAACGCGACCCTGAGGAGCGCACAAAGGTAAAGGTCCCCCCCCCCCCTCCTGTGTAGCCTTGACAGACTTTTGGGGCAAGTTCTGTGAGCAAGTAGCACCCGATTCAGATAATTGTCACTGGTGTTGACCGTGAGCGGGAATCAAACTCGGGTCGCCGGGTTCGTAGCGCAGCGTTCACACGCACAGACGCTGGGTATACACGTATACGCTCTACACTTACAGACAACGATCCCCCTGTGATGCGTAGATGATGGTGATGATGGTGGTGGTGATGGTGGTGGTGATGATGTGTAATGTGTCTCACCCCTGGATGATGGTGATGGTAATAATGATGGTAATAATGATGGTAATAATGATGGTAATAATGGTAATTACGACAATGATGATCGTGGTGTTGATGTGTGTAGTATGTGTGAATCTCACACCGTGATGATGTTGGTGGTGATGATGACGACGATGTGTGTAGCGTGCAGGTCTCACCCGTTGATTATGGTGATGATGGTCGTGACGGTAATCATGATGCTAATGATGACGGTGGTGATGGTGGCGATAATGGTGACGATGGTAAACATTGATGACGGTGGTGATGGTGGTGTTGACGGTAACCATGATGGTAATGATGACAGTGGTGATGGTGGCAATAATGGTGATGGTAATCATGATGATCGTGGTGGTGACGGTAATCATGATGGTAACGACGATGACAGTGGTGATGGTGGTGATGATAATGGTAGTGACGGTAATCATGATGACAGTGGTGATGGTGAAGGTAATCATGATTGCAATGACGGTGGTGATGGTGGCGATGATAATGGTTGTGAAGGTAATCACGATGACGGTGGTGACTGTGGTGACGATGGTGGTGGTGATGGTAATCATGACGGTGGTGGTGATGGTAATCATGACGGTGGTGGTGATGGTAAACATGATGGTAATGACGATGACGGTGGTGACGATGGTAATGATGACGGGGTTGATGATGATGGTGGGGGTGACGGTAATCATGCTGGTAATGACGATGGCGGTGGTGATGGTGGTGATGACGGTAACCACGATGGTAATGACGATGACGACGACAACGACGGTGGCGATGGCGTGAGAAGTGAGCAAGGCACCCCTTGCTGAACTTCTTGAACGGCGGGCGGATGACGCTGCGGCTCTTGATGACGCAATGTCGCCCGACTCGCACGTTCGCCAGGTCGCCGCGGATGATGCAGTCGTTCATCACGATCGTCTGAGACAGCGGAGACCAATGCACGGTCAGGGGCACAGTACGAGCGTTGTAGACTCACCGTGCTCACGTCTATTAATCCGGTGTTGTTCATTGCAAGGCCCGGGGGCCACTGGCAGACCCTGATGGGCGGTCCCCGACAATACACAAAGAGTGAAAACACCCCACCACCGTCATCATCATCATCATCGTCATCGTGTTGCTGTCACAAACACCCCAATGGTTTACAATGTGTGGCGGCCCTCCTCACACTGACGATGTCTTATCGGCGAAAGTGGCCCCCAACCCTCGCTGAAAGAAGAACGCTGCTGTTCGTAGTTCCCAGATTTCGAAGACAATTTGGATCCAAAGCATTTCATGTCGCTGCTGCCCCAGAGTCGGTGGAACCGCCTGAGTTTCGTCTCTCAGCATCTGCATTCTGCCACCTCTGCCCTTTGTTTAAAGCGAGTCTATTATTAAAATCACTAAATTTTGAGTGTGAAAGTAATTTTATAACATAATTGCTATCATTATTGCGTGTTTTTTTTAAATCTGTAATTGTGGAACGCTTGAATGTCGTCTGCCGGCCAAGTCGCCCCTTGATAAAAAAAGAGCTTTTTAGCTTCACAGGTTTTAATTGGTGACAAATATAATCTTCTCATTATGATGCTATCGGGTGATAGTGCGAGTGTTAATACTCATGCTACTAACAGTACTAGTGTTAGTACGAGCGGTAGTGTTACTGCTAACGTATTCGTGTCAAGAGTGCATTCCACGATAACACTACAGTGGAATACACTGGGTTATGTAGCCCACATGCCCAGCCACCGCATGCCCAAGCAGCTTTTGTTTGGCTGGATAGAGGGGGCTAAACAGGCACAACATGGGTTGGAGAAGAGTTGGACTGATGCGGTACAGGAGGACGTGGAGCTGAGTGGACTTGCCGAAGACTGGTCCCAGTGGGATCAAGATCGGCCTCATGTGGAGGAGGCTCGTAAAGGACGCTACTGGGCAGTTGGAGGCAGTCGCCCTCCAACAACAACGGAGGGCGGAGGAGCGACGCTCACAACAACGAGCGGAGCGCCAGGTGGCTAAAGCACAGCAAGTTGGCACAGTAGGGGGCACAGGTGGTGCATCGGCCAGTCATCTCAGTCAGTCAACCCGTGGCACCTGCTGGGTCTGTCCCGTGACCTCCTGTCAGTGAGTCTTCGACGCCGTGGTGGCGTCACCGTCTATTATTGGTGAATGGCGGGTGTTGTTGTAATAGTGTTCAAGTTTATTTTGTTTCAAGAGACCAGGTTGAGTCTCATTTGCAAGAGGGACCTGGGGCATTAGTCCACCAGTAGAGGGGTGGGGGGGCGATGGTTTATCTGTACAATCGTCATTGAATACACTGCGGTGTAATTTTCTACTTGAGCAAATCTGGAGCCCGACACCGGTGCACAGCGGCCCACTCTTTACCGTCCACTTTTGAACAGAAAGGCACGTGGTATTACGGCGGTAATAACCAGGGCGGCTGCTGGATATGAACCCTGAACCTCTGCAACAGACGACTAAGCCGTGTGCTGGTATTAGTGCGCGTCTTGGTGCGAGTTCTTCTGTTGTACCATTAGCGTTAGCTTCAGGGCTATGTGTGAGACCAATGCTTGATTGTCTGTGGAATTCACCATAATCAGCCACGCTCAGTCCACTGCTGGATGAAGTCGCTACAGACTCACCTTGCCATTCAGGACTATATTCTGGCTCCCGCACAGCACGGACTGTCGACTCACTTTGTTTCCCGAGGCCTGGCGAGAGAGAACGGGGGTTAGCGCGAGGAGAAATGGACTGGGCCCCGCCATGGCAATGTGGAATTTCCACCGCCGGCGACAGGATATCGACGGAGATGAATGGAACCTCGCACTTGCTTGAGCCGAAATATTTTGAAGAGACTGATGTGAGTAATTCATCTCAATGGATCTCACCTGATTCAAAGAATCTCAATGTCATCTCAGCTGGTTAAATGAAGGACGTGAATCCTGCAGCGCTACGAACTCGGCCACCTAAGTTCGATTCGCGACCACATTGCAGAGGCGAGCGACATGTGAACGGGCCCTGGTTCCGGCGTTCCATCGACCCGCACTGACCGGCGTGGCCAAGTTTGGCCAAACCCTCCGTCGCGACTGACACGGCGTGGGGGAGGCTCTCACACGCCTCTCAACCCCTTGTCAGCGCCCCGACTTGTTAAGACAAATTCAGACCGTATTGGTCACCCCGTGCCGCTTATAAATCTCAACGTTCATACTAAAATATACAATATACTATACACTCCACTATTATACACTACTATACACTACACTATACACTACTATACACTACACTATATACTACTATACACTACACTATATACTACTATACACTACACTACTATATATTACTATACACTACACTACTATACACTACTATACACTCCACTACTATACACTCCACTATTATACACTACACTACTATACACTACACTACTATACACTACACTATACACTACACACTACACTACTATACACTCCACTACTATACACTACTATACACTACACTATATACTACTATACACTACACTACTATACACTACACTACTATACACTACACTATACACTACACTACTATATACTACTATACACTACACTATACACTACACTATATACTACTATACACTACACTATATACTACTATACACTACTATATACACTATACACTCCACTACTATACACTACACTATATACTACTATACACTACTATATACACTATACACTACACTATATACTACCACACACTACACTACTACGTACCTGTCAATCCCTTATCAGTGCCCCACCTTATGACAGACGGTATTGGTCACCCCGTGCAGCTTATAAATCTCAACGCCCAGTCTACAAAGTCCCATCACAAGGAGAGAAACACAAAGACACTTTTTTGCTGCCCGTATATAAACGTATGGACGTGAAACTAAATTTCCCTGCACAAGAATACGGGGTAAACCGTGTGGGTTGACAGCTATGTGGGTGGCCAGCACCACGCCCGGCCGCCTTTGTCTCCCCAGTGGCGATGTTTACACACCTGTACCAGGCACTCATTTGAGGCCGAGTCGACCTAGGGGAGGCGCAGGACCCATTAAGATATTGATCACCGGTGGTGTTGACCACAAGTGGGAATCGAACTCGGCTCGCCGGGTTCGTAGCGCAGCGTGGCGCTAACCGCTGCCCCACCGCTCCCCGCGGTGTTCACCGGCACAAGTCCATTAAAAACATCACAAATATCCTTCCAACACAGACACGCATGGACCGACTTGCTCGTATATTAACGGCGCATCAATTAACGCGTTGATGGCGAAACGTTGCATCGTTAAAGGTTAAATTTCGATTTAAAGCTTCTTTCGTGACTGCAGGGATTCATCTTCTTGGTTCTTTCGGTAAAGTCACGTAGAAGGGAAGTAATAAAATAATAAAAATAAAACATATTATTTGATTACTTCCCTTCTACGTGACTTTACCGAAAGAACCAAGAAGATGGGTCGTTAAAGGTTCTTTTACTTTAACGATTTAAAGAGTTTAGGGCGTGGGGCCTGGGACTAGCTCGCCCTAGGCCCCCGTTGACTTGGACGCAAACGAAACCAGTCGAAAGGCGTAAACGACTCAACTGTCTCGATGTACTCGGCCTTGACGTAGAATATGTCGGAGAGTTCCATGGTTAGTCTACAATAAACAACAACAATGTAGCGGCTGCGCTAAAAAAGACAAATTAATAATCGGCGCGTTCAGAGTCTGCGGTGTTTATGGAGGGAGGGAGGCGGGGTGGTCCCAGTCCCACCCGGAACGGTTCCGTCGGAAACGCGGCTGGAGCCAATTGAGGGGCCGGTATGAAAAAAAAAGGTTCCGGCTCTTCCAATGTGAATTCTCCACTATAACACAAAAAAAATTGTTGATAAAGGCGCGGACTCCTGCAATTGCCCGCTGACACGAGGTCACGACGCCCACCCACAGCAGGATAACATCAGTGGCTTGCTGTTAGGAGCATTTGAACCGTTCCTCTGGTGTTTCCATCCTTCAACCAAACCTGCAATGACCCGGATCGGTGAAATATGGTCAAATGCTGTTGGCGAGTAGCACCTATGAAGGCCGGCACGACACACAACGGGGTGGGAGGCCAGCACCACGCCCAACCGCCTTTGTCTCCCCTAGTGGCAACATGTACATACCGCACCAGGTACTCATTTGAGGCTGGGTCAACCTAGGGGAGGCCCAGAACCAGTTCAGATATAATCGTCACCCGTGTTGGTTGCCATGAGCTGGAATTGAACTCGAGCCGCTGGGTTCGTAGCGTGGCGGGACCGCTCGCCACACACGATCTACTCACTCACATGCACTCAACACACTGCATGTCATCAATGTCTCATCCACCGACCCATTGACTCACTCACCACACTGATAAACACATTTGTATTGTTACACACTTTCTATTAACTCACTCTGTCTGTTGTTGTCGTATCCTCAAATCTTGTAACTCAATATTAACCCACTTCCCAATGTGGTATCGACTGCAGACTTGGTATACTTATGTCATACTGATGACAATACTATATTCTTTCATAAATACTATTTTTAAACATTCTTTTTTATGTTATTTTTCTGCTTGGGTCTAATTGTCCACGGTCCCTGACGTTATGGCAAGCTTCGGGGCCACTTCCTGGAGTCGTGGAGTTCTTCCATTACTAGTACATTTCATAGAAGCGTGTTAAAAAAAATTGTTTTCAAATATGACTTACCGATTTATTTTACCAGGTAAGGCCCACTGAGCTATGTAGCTCTTTTTCAGAATCGACGCGGCAATCACAAATGGTAGCTCAAGCGGCTTACTGTGCGGAAATTTACCGCAGCCCAAATACTCAAAAAACGCGTGACGTTGATTCTAAATGCAGAGGGAAAACCCGGACGACCCGGGGAGAAAGACACGCAAACTCCAAATATACAGCAGCAGCAGGCGTCAGGGTCAGGATCAAACCCACGACCTCCTGTATACCAGGCGAGGTAGTTAACATCTCATAGCCACCGTGATGATGAGAGACACACAAACTCCAAATATACAGCGGCGAGCGTCAGGGTCGGGATCGAACCCACGACCTTCTGTATACCAGGCGAGGTAGTTAACATCTCCTAGCCACTGTGATGATGAGAGACACGCAAACTCCAAATATACAGCAGCAGGCGGCGTCAGGGTCGGGATCGAACCCACGACCTCCTGTATACCAGGCGAGGTAGTTAACATCTCATAGCCACCGTGATGATGAGAGACACGCAAACTCCAAATATACAGCAGCAGGCGTCAGGGTCGGGATCGAACCCACGACCTCCTGTGCACCAGGCGAGGTAATTAACATCTCCTAGCCACCGTGATGATGAGAGACACGCAAATTCCAAATATACAGCAGCAGGCGTCAGGGTCGGGATCGAACCCACGACCTCCTGTATACCAGGCGAGGTAGTTAACATCTCCTAGCCACCGTGATGATGAGAGACACGCAAACTCCAAATATACAGCAGCAGGCGTCAGGGTCGGGATCGAACCCACGACCTCCTGTGCACCAGGCGAGGTAATTAACATCTCCTAGCCACCGTGATGATGAGAGACACGCAAACTCCAAATATACAGCAGCAGGCGTCAGGGTCGGGATCGAACCCACGACCTCCTGTACACCAGGCGAGGTAGTTAACATCTCCTAGCCACCGTGATGATGAGACACGCAAACTCCAAATATACAGCAGCAGGCGTCAGGGTCGGGATCGAACCCACGACCTCCTGTATACCAGGCGAGGTAGTTAACATCTCCTAGCCACTGTGATGATGAGAGACACGCAAACTCCAAATATACAGCAGCAGGCGGCGTCAGGGTCGGGATCGAACCCACGACCTCCTGTATACCAGGCGAGGTATTTAACATCTCATCACCAGAGGGCTCCAACTCACAAAACCTCTCTGCGTCCCTTGCAATGAACCACTTTGTCATTATTCTTAGGTGTTTTCGGTAAAGTCACGTAGGTAAAACATCAAAATTAATAAAAATAATAAAATAAAATAAAGATCACGACGTTTCGGAGGCAACACAAGTCTCCGTCATCAGGTGGGACAGTTACAGCCAGATCAGCTGCATCAAGTGAGGGGGGGGGGGGGCTCATCAGAATTTGGTAGCCCGATACTTTCCATTTATTGGCTACCACATTCTGATGAGCCCCCCCCCTCTCCTCCCCCCTCAACTCGCTTTTAAGGGATTACATCTTGAATCATTGCCTCACTTGATGCAGCTGATCTGGCTGTGACTGTCCCACCTGATGACGGAGACTTGTTGCCTCCGAAACGTCGTGATCTTTATTTTATTTTATTATTTTTATTAATTTTGATGTTTTACCTACGTGACTTTACCGAAAACACCTAAGAATATGGTTCCTTGCAGTCACGAAAGCTTCAAGTCTACACTTTGTCATTTCTTCCCAATCCTTTTTCCCAAGGCTCTTAACGAGGTTGCTCAGTTCAAGGGACGTGTTCACTATTGTCTGACACCTTCAATAGTTGTTCAATAGGGCAGCAGATGGTCAATTTCATTTGCACAGCTGAGAGAACATGGGACCCAAGGCTGATTTTTAAAAATGTTTATTTTCAAAAAAGATTACAACGATACAACTTGTCAAATTCCGAAATGTACAATTCTTGATGAGTTTTTGTTTCATTTAATATGATGCGTAAAAGTCTACACAACACTAAAACTTGCCATATCCTGAGAACCGGTCTCCTGCAGCCAAGTCTCAAGACTTTGAGACCCGGTCTCCTGGAGCCGAGTCTCAAGACACTTGAGACCCGGGCTCCTAGAGCCGAGTCTCAAGATCCTGAGACCCGGTCTCCTGGAGCCGAGTCTCAAGACCCTGAGACCTGGTCTCTTGGAACCGAGTCCTAACCCTCCATCCCCATGAATCTGAATAACCATGTGTGTTCAGTCCGTGACTATGAGTTCATCCACTCCCCAGTCTTCGTAGCTCCCGTCGGGCAGATACCTCCTGATGATGATGGGTATTTTCCGAGCCCTGCAAATGCACACGAGGTTTTAGGGATTTGCCTGTGGAGTGGTGCACACATCAATGCTCACAACTGCTCAACGCACCTTACATCACCTCTCATGTCAACCAACCAGAGGTCGCAAACGGGTTTTGATTCCTTACCCGTACCCGGCCGCACCAGGGTCGCAAACGGGTACCCGTACCCATACCTTACACGTACCCGGCTACCCATACCCGGCCGGGTATCGGGTAGGGTACGGGTATCGGGTACCCGATTGCGACCTCTGGGATGAAGCGATGTTGCAGGCGCGGGTGGGTTGATTCTAGGAACTTGAATTGTGAGAAGAGACAAGACGTTGGGAAATGAGTGACAAACGGTTACTCACCAGTAACTCACGGCCTACCCATACCCGGCCGCACCATGGTCGCTAACGGGTACCCGTACCTGGCCGGGTACGGGTAGCCGGGTATCTGGTAGGGTACGGGTATCGGGTACCCGATTGTGACCTCTGCAACCAACCCAATGCCCTGCTGCAGTCGAGGCCAAGGGGACCCCCAGTGGCAGCTGTTGCTTTTATTGGACTCGGGGATTGAACAGAGAATCTCAGCAGCGCCAGCTGAGCATCTCCGACACGGCCATTAATCATCGCTGTAAACCCCTGATCAGTGCCCTAACTTATTACAGACCAATTCAGACCTTATTGGTCACCCCGTGACCTTATAAATCTCAACGTTCATCCTACAAAGTCCCATCACAAACAAATAGATAAAAAAAAAATGTGCCGTATTCAAACGGCTGTACGCCGTATTAACCTGAAAACTCAATTCCCCTGTACAAGAATACGAGGTAAACCGTGTGGGTCGACAGCTATGCATCATGAACCCCTGGTTCGACTCACTTGAGTTCCTTGATAGCGATCTGCAGTGGATCGGTTTCCCCTTCCAACTCCACCATGACTGGGGCGCACATGCTGCTCACACACACACACACAGCGCAAAGACAAAGATCCCCCGTATAGCATTAACAGACCGCTGGGGCAAGTGCTGTTGGCGAGTAGATTTACCAAGGCCGGCACGGCACACGAGGTGGCGGGTGGCCAGCACCACGCCCGGCCGCCTTCGTCTGCCCGGTGGCGACGTTTACACACTGCGACCAGGTACTCATTTGAGGCCAAGTCGACCTAGGAGAGGCCCGGGACCAGTCTTTGCGGTGCGAGACTCACGCGATCTGCAGGGCGCGGGTGCCCAGGACTCGTGCCCTCTCGTACTTGGTCATGTACGGAGTGGTGATTCTCTTCGCTGCCCCTGGGGTCCCATCTCCCGCAGCGAGCACCTCCACTCTCTCCTCGCCCTCCTGCTCACACACGGGCAGCAGACAGAGAGAGACACATCACACACACAGAGATACGCGCCATGTAGATAGGGTCACTCTGGGACGCGCACACACACGTGGGGAGAGAGACGGACACTGGGGGAGACTCGCGGGGCGGACGCGGAGAGACTTGGTGGCACGTGGAAAGACACGGGGGGAGAGTAGTCACGGGGAGATCATGGGAGACATAGCGAGGTGAAGGGTGACACAGGGAGATGAGGGGTGACACAGGGAGATGAGGGGTGACACAGGGAGATAGGAGACACAGTGAGATAGGAGACACAATGAGATGGAAGGGAGACAGGGTGATGGAAGGAGACACAGTGAGATAGGAGACACAGTGAGATGGAAGGGAGACAGTGAGATGAGGGGAGACACAGTGAGATGGAAGGGAGACAGGGTGATGGAAGGGAGACACAGTGAGATGAGGGGAGACACAGCGAGGCAGAGGGACGGACAGGGATTTTAAGAGGGAGACAGGAACTTGATGGAAGACACAGGGAGATGTGGAGGGTGACACAGGGACGTGGAGGGAGACACAGGACAGCGAAGGTGATACGAGGATACACGACACTGGGGGACGAGGTGAGAGGGAGACGCTCATGGCGATGCCGTCACCTCCTCGGCATTGTCGAGGTCGTCCATCGCCTCCTCATCTTCAGCGAAATCATCTCCATCGAAACTGCAGGCGGAGACGCGGGGCGCAGAGGGGAGACGGCGCGCACGGATCTTATTATCAACGACGGCCGTAAACAGTCCACTGCTGGATGAAGACATCCGCTAGCCATCACCACCCAGCAGCTAAACTATACAACTAAACGAGTGTTTATTTGGCATAAAAGAAATAGCAACAAAAATCTAACTAGAAAACTATAGACATACATACAAGCAGACAGACATCACAAGGACACACAGAGAGAGGTCACATATCGGCACGTCACTGCTAAACACTCTGACAGGCGTGGTGTCGATTCTAAATGTGGAGGGGAAAACCGGAGGACCCGGAGAAAAATCCACGCGACCACGGGGAGAGATACAGACACGCAAACTACAAATATACAGCAGCAGCAGCAGGCGTCAGGGTCGGGATCGAACCCACGACCTCCTGCAGACCAGGCGAGGTAGTTAACATCCCTAGCCACCGTGATGATGATGAGAGAGACGCAAACTCCAAATATACAGCAGAAGCAGGCGTCAGGGTCGGGATGGAAGCCACGACCTCCTGTACACCAGGCGAGGTAGTCAACATCTCCTAGCCACCGTGATGATGAGAGAGAGAGAGAGACATGCAAACTCCAAATATACAGCAGCAGCAGGCATCAGGGTCGAGATCGAACCCACGACCTCCTGTACACCAGGCGAGGTAGTTAACATCTCCTAGCCACCGTGATGATGATGAGAGAGAGAGACACGCAAACTCAATATACAGCAGCAGGCGTCAGGCTCGGGATGGAACCCACAACCTCCTGTAGACCAGGCGAGGTAGTTAACATCTCATAGCCACCGTGATGATGATGAGAGAGACACGCAAACTCCAAATATACAGCAGCAGGCGTCAGGGTCAAGATCGAATCCACGATCTCCTGTAAACCCGGCGAGGTAGTCAACATCTCCTCGCCACCGTGATGATGATGAGAGAGACACGCAAACTCCAAATATACAGCAGCAGGCGTCGGGGTCGGGATGGAACCCACGACCTCCTGTACACCAGGCGAGGTAGTTAACATCTCATAACCACCGTAAAGCCTGACCGACCGACTGTTGTTTAGCTTGGGGTGGTGTTGACTAACTGACCGAGTGTTGTTTAACTTGTGAAGAGGGAGACAGGACCGACTGTTGTTTAGCTTGGGGGGGTGTTGACTGACTGACCGACTGTTGTTTAACTTGTGAAGAGGGAGACAGGACCGACTGTTGTTTAGCTTGGGGGGGTGTTGACTGACCGACTGACTGTTGTTTAACTTGTGAAGAGGGAGACAGGACCGACTGTTGTTTAGCTTGGGGGGGTGTTGACTGACTGACCGACTGTTGTTTAACTTGTGAAGAGGGAGACAGGACCGACTGTTGTTTAGCTTGGGGGGGTGTTGACTGACTGACCGACTGTTGTTTAACTTGTGAAGAGGGAGACAGGACCGACTGTTGTTTAGCTTGGGGGGGTGTTGACTGACTGACCGACTGTTGTTTAACTTGTGAAGAGGGAGACAGGACCGACTGTTGTTTAGCTTGGGGGGGTGTTGACTGACCGACTGACTGTTGTTTAACTTGTGAAGAAGGAGACAGGACCGACTGTTGTTTAACATCAATTCCCCAGCCCCGGGGCCTACACGCGGAGGCGTCTCTCTGTCGCAGCCGCCAAACACCGCGGCCCCCCACACACACAACCAGGCCGCGTGTGGGCACACAGAGACACACACACAGACACTCACAGAGACACAGAGGCACTCACACAGACACAGAGACAGATACAGAGACACACTCACACAGAGACACAGACACAGAGACACTCACACACACGGAGACACACACAGACACAGAGACACACAGAGACACTCACAGAGACACAGAGACACTCACACAGACACAGAGACACACACACAGAGACACACACAGAGACACACACAGACACAGAGACACTCACACAGAGACAGATACACACACACACAGAGACACTCACAGACACAGAGACACACACAGACACACACACAGAGACACTCACAGAGACACAGAGACACTCACACAGACACAGAGACACACACAGACACACACACAGAGACACTCACAGAGACACAGAGACACTCACACAGACACAGAGACACACACACAGAGACACACACAGAGACACACACAGACACAGAGACACTCACACAGAGACAGATACACACACACACAGAGACACTCACAGACACAGAGACACACACAGACACACACACAGAGACACTCACAGAGACACAGAGACACTCACACAGACACAGAGACACACACACAGAGACACACACAGAGACACACACAGACACAGAGACACTCACACAGAGACAGATACACACACACACAGAGACACTCACACAGACACAGAGACACACACAGACACACACACAGACACTCACAGAGACACAGAGACACTCACACAGACACAGAGACACACACACAGAGACACACACAGAGACACACACAGAGACACACACAGACAGACACACTCACACACACAGACACAGAGACACTCACACAGAGACAGATACACACACACACAGAGACACTCACAGACACAGAGACACACACAGACACTCACACACAGAGACACTCACACACACAGACACAGAGACACACACACAAACACTCACACACAAAGAGACACACACAGAGACACTCACACACACAGAGACTCACTTGTCTTCGTTGTCCGACATGGCTCCGACGAGAGACGAGGCAAATCACGTGCAGGATAACAAACAAACAAACAAATTGTTATTGTTGTTGTTGTATAAAGCCGAGTAATTCGGCGCGTTGTCGTTGTTTAGTTTCTAGTTGGCAGGCCGAGCCGCTCGTCTGCCCAGACACGTGGAGCGCGATGGAGGAGGCTGACCACGGGGCGGGGCTAGAGGTCACGGGGTGGGGCTAGAGGTCACGGGGCGTTCTGTGGGTGGCGACGTTTCGGGCAAGGCCCCTTCGCATAAGAATAGGTGTTTTACCCTTTCTGGCAAGTCGAATAGGCGGTGGTTAAGATGTTAAAACAACGAACTCACGTCTGCGTTAACCACACAGTACTTGTGATGAACATTAAACAATAAACATGCTCTGAAAGTTTATGTTGCGTTGTCTTTGAAACTGATTAGTTTTATTGCATTTCTTTGTTTATTGCATTTTTTTATTTTCGTGTTCGCCACAAGCAGTGTGTGTGGTTAATGCAGTGACATGATTCCTTGCAAAAAAGGTTTCAGTTTGGCGTTTTAACATCTTCACACAACTTTTATTGCCAGAAAGGGTAAAACCTATTCTTATATTAATTCTAGATTTGAAGTTTTCGTGACTGTAAGGATCCATATTTTTAGTTTTTTCGGTAAAGTCACGAAGGCAAAAAATAAAATAAATTAAAATGAAAACAACAAAATTAAAGCAATTTTGCTGTGGCGGTTCCACCTGAAGACGGAGACTTGTGTTGCTTCCGAAACGTCGTGATTTCATTTGTTTTCATTTTTATTTTTTATTTACCGAAAAAAATAGAAAGTACTATTCTTATATTTGTATACACTCACAAGAGTGACACCTTCCTCGAGATTGCACAAATTAGCTGCTGCTGCTGCGTTGGCGATGTCGCACACGGTTAATGTTGTTGTATAAAAGACACCTGGGAGCCAGAAATCTTTCTGATTGAGAGGGGATCAAATACTTATTTCCCTCATTAAAATGCAAATCAATTTATAACATTTTTGACATACGTTTTTCTGGATTTTGTTGTTGTTATTCTGTCTCTCACTGTTCTAATAAACCTACCATTAAAATTATAGACTGATCATTTCTTTGTCAGTGGGCAAACGTACAAAATCAGCAGGGTATCAAATACTTTTTTCCCTCACTGTAGCTCAGTTGGCCTAACCTGGTAAAATAAAACAAATAGTTTACAATTTGGTCCAGTCGATGATAGCCCGTGCAATTCTATTGTAGACTCATCATGCTGATCAGAGCCCTCCGGTTTTCCCCTCCTCATTTAGAATCAACAGAGCCGGCCCTAGACCTTTGGGGGCCCTAAGCAAAATTAGTTTGGAGGCCCATTTCTTTTTATTTATTTATTGTATGTTACTTTTGATGTATGATTTTTTCACCCACCTAGCTAGCGGTGACTCTAGGGGGCCCTCTGCTGCCCACGGGACCCTTTGCAATTGCAAGGGTCGCTTATTGGCTTGGCCGGCTCTGAGAATCAACATCACGCGTTTAGAGCATTTGGCTGCTATAAATGTCCACACGATAAGCCACCTTTGGCCAGCTCGTTTCTGAAAAATAAGCCAAATAGCTCAGTGGGGCCTTAGCACTGTTAACATTCGTTAACTTAACACGTAGGCTTTCGCGACCAATATAATCCATAATATTGGTTTTTTTTGGGGGGCTTAGATTGCGTAAATATAAATGTGTCATTAAACCCGCTACCACCCGACACAGCCAATTAGTAAGGTGTGTCAAGTGAACAGAACATGCCAATGGGTTACTAGTACTGGTAGAACCTCCTGGTTCCACCAGCCCACAGGGGATTATTGTGTCCGTCCGTCGTGCATCCAAAAATGAGAGGGGTGGGGCTGGGTGGAGAGGGGAGGGTGGGGAGGGGCTGGGTGGGGAGGGATGGGCTGGGTGGGGAGGGAGGGTGGGGAGGGGCTGGGTGGGGAGGATGGGGAGGGGCTGGGTGGGGAGGGAGGGAGGGGCTGGGTGGGGAGGGTGGGGAGGGGCTGGGTGGGGAGGGTGGGGAGGGTGGGGAGGGGCTGGGTGGGGAGGGTGGGGCTGGGTGGGGAGGGTGGGGAGGGGCTGGTCACCCCGTGGTGCCCTTATAAAACTCAACGTTTAACCTACTCACGCCGGCTTGTGCCCGCCCTCACAGTCGGGCATATTTGCGGAATACACCACGCCGCCGTTGACCCTGCAGGCCATTGACCGAGCAACCCAAACGTTCCTACCAGCTCCCTCCGCAGGACAATGTGTGTTGGAGAGAAAATCGACAACATTTACAATCTGAGCCATAGTTGTGGAGTCTATTTACTTTGACAGCGCTGCGCGATGAGCCTCGAAACTCCGCGTGGAGTTTTGACAGATCACCGCTAGAGGGCAGCACAGCCTCACTGCATTTGAGAACGACTCGTTCGTGTCCAGTTTGCTGTCCTTCCACTGCTGGATGAAGGCCTCTCCCCGAGCCATCACCGCCCAGCGCCTGCTCGACACACGCTCCATCTCCCCGGTGGCCGAACCTATCCCCTGGCTGCCCATCCGCCACTATCCAGAGCACGGTTGGCTACGTACGGTGCGAAATAAGTTCAACATACACTCATACAAACGACTATATGCTACACTTATATACTACACTGCTATACACTACACTACTATACACTACACTATATACTACACTACTATATACTACACTACTATACACTACACTACTATACACTACACTGCTATACACTACACTACTATACACTACACTGCTATACTACACTACTATATACTACACTACTATATACTACACTACTATACACTACACTACTATACACTACACTGCTATACTACACTACTATATACTACACTGCTATACTACACTACTATACACTACACTACTATACACTACACTACTATACACTATATACTACACTGCTATACTACACTACTATACACTACACTACCATATACTACACTGCTATAAACTACACTACTATACACTACACTACTATACACTATACACTACACTGCTATACTACACTATATACTACACTACTATATACTACACTATATACTACACTATATACTACACTACTATATACTACACTATACACTACACTACTATATACTACACTGCTATAAACTACACACTACACTACTATACACTACACTACCTATACACTACACCACTATACAACATTGAGAACACATTTCTTTAGAACTGCTTATTGTTGCGTGTAGTTTGTCCGATTAGCCACGGTTGTCTACGTACGGTGCCCAAAAAGTTCAACTTGTGTTCGAGCATGGATCGATCATGGATCAAGCTGTGATGTTTTAAATACATGTGCACGTGTGTTCGAGTATGGATCAATCATGGATCAATCTGTGATATTTTAAATACATGTGCCTATGTGTTCGAGTATGGATCAATCACGGATCAAGTTGTGATATTTTAAATACATGCGCCTATGTGTTCGAGTATGGATCAATCACGGATAAATCTGTGATATTTTAAATACATGCGCCTATGTGTTCGAGTATGGATCAATCACGGATAAATCTGTGATGTTTTAAATACATGTGCCTATGTGTTCGAGTATGGATCAATCATGGATCAATCTGTGATATTTTAAATACATGCGCCTATGTGTTCGAGTATGGATCAATCACGGATCAATCTGTGATATTTTAAATACATGTGCCTATGTGTTCGAGTATGGATCAATCACGGATCAAGTTGTGATATTTTAAATACATGTGCCTATGTGTTCGAGTATGGATCAATCACGGATCAATCTGTGATATTTTAAATACATGTGCCTATGTGTTCGAGTATGGATCAATCACGGATCAAGTTGTGATATTTTAAATACATGTGCCTATGTGTTCGAGTATGGATCAATCACGGATAAAGCTTTGTATCCTTAAAAATCGGTCGATTCCCGTTTAATCGAGCATTGGGATCGTAACAAAATACATCCATTCCCGTTCCACTCATCCTTGTACGGGGAAAGCCACGCTCAATGGCACCACGAATGGGCCTGTGACATGGAAGCGCGTCACTTATTCATTGCGCCCGTGTATAAATAGCAGCCTGCAGATGAGTGCGTGACGTGGCAAAGGCAAACATCCTGAGAAGTCAGGTGGCGGTGGGAGGGGGGGTTCGTGGGAGGGGGGTTCGTGCCCCCCCCCCCCCTTGGGACCCCCCCTGGGACCCCCCCTGGGGCCTGTGCTCCGAGTTCTCAGCTGTAAACAGACTGGACGCGATGGAGCGACCGGCTCTCACGGAGTGAAACGGCAACAACAACAACAGTAACAGCAGCAGCAGCACGTGTTTCGTGGGAATCTGTCACTGCCGGGCTATTCGTAGCGCGAGTTGTGTTGTGGGTCAGTGTGGGTGCGCGTGTCTGTGTGTATAGGGGGGAGCGGTGGTGTAGCGGTTAGCGCGCTGCGCTATGAACCCGGGGACACGAGTTCGATTCCCGCTCACGGCCAACACCAGTGACGATTATCTGAACCGGTCCCGGGCCTCCCCTAGGTCGACTCAGCCTCAAATGAGTACCTGGTGCGGTGTGTAAACATCGCCACTAGGGAGACAAAGGCGGTCGGGCGTGGTGCTGGCCACCTACCCTCTCGTGTGCCGTTCCGGCCTTCATAGGTGCTCGCTAACAGCACTTGCCCCTGCAGTCTGTTAAGGCTATACAGGGGATCTTTGTCTTTGTGTTTTCTTCCGTTGGGGGGGGGGGTAGAGCTTTGTGACGTCATATTTGAAGGGGGGGGGGGGTCTGATTTTTTGTGACGCCGCGTGACGAGGGGGGGGGGGGTCAGAAATCGTCCTAAAATCGCGTGACGTCATTTATGGACGGCCCCTTGGGGCGCGCTGCGTGCGCTCGCGAGGTCCCTCGAATCGGTGGGGGCGGCACAGGCGGAAGAGCGCCGTCGTTCTGCCGTCCCTCCGACAACGTGGCGGCTCTCACGCGGGGGGTGGGGGGATACCTGTTGCTGGCTTGGAACAGCGAGGCCGGCCTGTTCGCGATGAGGCAGCTTCGGAAGATGTGTCCTATAAGGAAGAAACAAAAATAGACAAAATTGCCTCCCGCGAAGTTAAACCCGCGTTTCCACGACGTCAAAAAACATCGTGGCCGGGTTTTGAAACAACATGACCTAACTGGTGACCAAAGACGCGGGAGGCTTGCGACAGAGTAGGCTCCAATGTCGCGTTTGTTCGTCGTGTTTCCCAGAGACTGTGGTGCCTCTTGTGGGTTGGAGATCCTTCCTGGAGCCGAGTCTCAAGACACTGAGACCCGGTCTCCTGGAGCCGAGTCTCAAGACGCTGAGACCCGGTCTCCTGGAGCCGAGTCTCAAGACCCTGAGACCCGGTCTCCTGGAGCCGAGTCTCAAGACCCTGAGACCCGGTCTCCTGGAGCCGAGTCTCAAGACACTGAGACCCGGTCTCCTGGAGCCGAGTCTCAAGACCCTGAGACCGAGTCTCCTGGAGCCGAGTCTCAAGACCCTAAGACCGAGTCTCCTGGAGCCGAGTCTCAAGACCCTGAGACCCGGTCTCCTGGAGCCGAGTCTCAAGACCTTGAGATCCGGTCTCCTGGAGCCGAGTCTCAAGATGCTGAGACCCGGTCTCCTGGAGCCGAGTCTCAAGACACTTGAGACCCGGTCTCCTGGAGCCGAGTCTCAAGACGCTGAGACCCGGTCTCCTGGAGCCGAGTCTCAAGACGCTGAGACCCGGTCTCCTGGAGCCGAGTCTCAAGACACTTGAGACCCGGTCTCCTGGAGCCGAGTCTCAAGACCCTGAGACCCGGTCTCCTGGAGCCCAGTCTCAAGACCCTGAGACCCGGTCTCCTGGAGCCGAGTTTCATCAGTTGGGTGGGGGGCCCTAGACTTAGGCATTCCATCTCCCACCCTCTCACTCGAAAATTAAATCACGAACTCGCTCACCACCCCTCCACCACCCTCTCAACCGCTCACTCAACCACCCTCTCAACCACCCTCTCAACCACCCTCTCAACCACTCACTCAACCACTCACTCAACCACCCTCTCAACCACTCACTCACCCACCCTCTCAACCACTCACTCACTCAACCACCCTCTCAACCACCCTCAACCACCCACTCAACCACCCCTCCACCACTCACTCAACCACCCTCTCAACCACTCACTCAACCATTCACTCAACCACCCTCTCAACCACCCTCTCAACCACTCACTCAACCACTCAACCACCCTCTCAAACACCCACTCAACCACCCTCTCAACCACTTTTCAACCACTCACTCAACCACCCTCTCAACCACTCACTCAACCACTCACTCAACCACCTCTCAACCACCCTCTCAACCACTCACTCAACCACCCTCTCAACCACTCACTCAACCACCCGCTCAACCACTCACTCAACCACTCACTCAACCACCCGCTTAACCACCCTCTCAACCACCCTCTCAACCACTCACTCAACCACCCGCTCAACCACCCTCTCAACCACTCAATCAACCACTCTCTCAACCACTCACTCAACCACCTCTCAACCACCCTCTGAACCACTCAATCAACCACTCACTCAACCACCCTCTCAACCACTCACTCAACCACCCTCTCAACCACTCACTCAACCACTCACTCAACCACCCTCTCAACCACTCACTCAACCATTCACTCAACCACCTCTCAACCACCTTCTCAACCGCTCTCATCCACCCTCTCAACCACTCACTCAACCACCTCTCAACCACCTTCTCAACCACTCAATCAACCACTCACTCAACCACCCTCTCAACCACTCACACAACCACTCACTTAACCACTCATTCAACCACCCTCAACCACTCAATCAACTACCCTCTCAACCACCCTCTCAACCACTCACTCAACCACTCACTCAACCACCCGCTCAACCACTCAATCAACCACTCACTCAACCACCCTCTCAACCACTCACTCAACCACTCACTCAACCACCCTCTCAACCACTCACTCAACCATTCACTCAACCACCCTCTCAACCACCCTCTCAACCACTCACTCAACCACCCTCTCAACCACTCACTCAACCACTCACTCAACCACCCTCTCAACCACTCAATCAACCACCCTCTCAACCACCCTCTCAACCACCCTCTCAACCACTCACTCAACCACTCAACCACCCTCTCAAACACCCACTCAACCACCCTCTCAACCACTCACTCAACCACCCTCTCAATCACCCGCTCAACCACTCACTCAACCACCCTCTCAACCACCTCTCAACCACTCAATCAACCACCCTCTCAACCACCCGCTCAACCACCCACTCTCATTGACTTAACACTTTAAATCGCCAACAACCTCGCTCGCTTATACCCTCACCGACGTTCCATCTCCAACCGACAGGTAGATCGCTCACTTGCGCATTCATTCAGCAGAGGTGTAGAGCCTAGGAAGGGTTTTAGTGGGGGGTGCAGCTCCTTTAATCACATTGTGAGTAGAGTTTCTGGAGGTAGAGCGTCCCATGTCTCCCATGGTTCCACGGAACGGGCAATTGTGGGCCAACTCAAGTTGTGCCAGAGGGGACCTGACGTCTTCCAGAGCTCGAGTGGACACGGAGGACCTTGGGAGCCCGCGACTGTGATGTTGAAGTTGACCGAGGATTGGTGTTGGAGACCTGTTGGAGTGAAGGGACTGGAGAATTGGGGGTGACTTGGTCTCGCACCTCGGGAAAGACAAAAAGAGACACCCAGACCCCGGGGCTTGAACCGGGATCATAAACAGTGCTGGGTCAGTGTCTCCAACATGGCCATTATGAACCGTTAGAGACACTCACACACACAGGGGCTGGAACCCAGAGTCTCACAATCGCCGGGTCAGTGTCTCCAACATGGCCATTGTGAACCGTCAGACACACACACACACACCGGGGCTGCAATCCAGGGTCTCCGAATCGCTGGGTCAGTGTCTCCAACATGGCCATTGTGAACCGTCAAAGAGAGAGACACAAACACAACCAGGCCCAGGCGTTGAACTCAGGTTTGTCGGTGATAACCGGCTCTCTGTGTGTTGTTGTTTCTGGTGTGGTTGTTGATTTTGTTGTTGTTAGCGTTGTTTTTGTTGTTGGTGTTGATTTTGTTGGTGATGTCGTTGATTTTTATGTCTGTTTTGTTGTTGACGGTGTTGTTTTTGTTGTTGTTGGTGGTGTTGTTGTAATTGTTGTTGATGATTTTGTCGGTGTTGTGTTTGATTTTGTTGTTGTTTTGGCTTTGTTGATGATTTTGTTGGTGTTGTTGTTGGCGTTGTTTTTGTTGTTGGTGTTGATTTTGTTGGTGGTGTCGTTGATTTTGATGTCGGTTTTGTTATTGATGGTGTTGTTGTTTTTGCTGTTGTTGGTGTTGTTGTCCCCCCCCCCCCCCAGACACAGCCACCGTCTACGCACGAAGCTGCCCCCTCAGGGACCGCCGGGCGCGTTTGAACTCCAAGGCGGCGCGAGAAGAGAGAAAAGCACCGTGAAGACTTTCGGCACGATGAGCGGGGTTCGACATTTGTCTTTATTACGTGATTGTCTTTATTAGTTCAAATTAAGAAGACCTTAGGGGGTGGTGGTGGTGGTGGAGGAGGTGGGGGGGAGAACAACAAAAATAAACACCACCGTTGAGTTAGTGATTAAATACCTTTCACACAAAAAAGGTAACGATCTTTTGTAAACAAACGAAACGAAGTAATCCCGCTGACGTCTCTAACGAGCCATGTAGAACCCGAGAAGGCAGAGGGAGCCCGCGGCGCAAGCGAGCGGCGGGCCACGCCGTCAGGCGGAATCGAAATTCCGACCACGAACTTATACGCTGGAGGAATCCGATGAGCTATAAAGCTCTTTGTGAGTTCTTTTAAACAGATGTTCCAGTAGGTCCCCACCCCCCGGTGCATCCCGCACAGCGCCGTCGGCTGCACGGTGCTAAAGGCGCAGCACTGGCAAGCGCTCATCACGCCCGCCCGCCCACCACCACCACTACCACCGCTACCACCACCACTACCACCACCACCACCATCACCGCCAGCACCACCACCATCACCGCCAGCACCACCACCACCACCAGCAGCACCACCACCGCTACCACCACCACTACCACCACCACCATCACCGCCAGCACCACCACCATCACCGCCAGCACCACCAGCAGCACCACCACCGCTACCACCACCACTACCACCACCACCACCGCCACCACCACTACCACCACCACCGCTACCACCACCACTACCACCACCACCACCATTACCGCCAGCACCACCACCACCACCAGCAGCACCACCACCACCACCGCTACCACCACCACTACCACCACTACCATCACCACTACCACCACTACCACCACCACTACCGCCAGCAGCACCACCACCACCACCGCTACCACCACCACTACTACCACCACCGCCACCACCACCACCAGAACCACCACCACCACCACCGCCAGCACCACCGCCAGCACCACCACTACTACCACCACCGCCCACACCACCGCCACCACCACCACCAGAACCACCACCACCACCGCCAGCACCACCGCCAGCACCACCACTACTACCACCACCGCCACCACCACCACCACCAGAACCACCACCACCGCCACCACCACCGCCAGCACCACCGCCAGCACCACCGGTGGACGCAGCCTCAACCCGGAGCGCATCTCTCGAGAGGTGCCTCCTTGTGGAGGCCGCGTGTGGTATTTGGCCTACTCTTCCGTTGCGTGCCGGCACGTCCCGGAAGAAGGGCTGTCAGTCAACCCACACTTGGCGCCGCCCCATGACTTTGGACGCCGATAGGACAGCCCGGGATGAGATTTGCGGTTGTGGGTGGAGGGGAGGGTGGACAATTTGGTTGTAGGAGTGTATCTCAATGTTAAGCTACCAGGCGAAGTTGGCTCTCTGCAAACGTGGACCGCTGCCTTGTCGGTTGGGTTCCATCTGCCTTCAAAGAACAATTGAATTCAACCACGGGGCCGGGTGTAATATATGTGAACGCACGAGTTTAAATTATATACTTTGATATAAATATGTAAATACGTACGTGGATTAATGCAATAGTGACCGACCGATCAACACTGAGCAACGTCCATCATAGCGCACCGTGTCCCGTGCACCACACACTCGCCTGGGATACCCAAGTGACGCGGCTGCTGCTTGGCTTTGGGGCCGTCCATAAATGACGTCACGCGATTCTGGACGATTTTTGACCCCCCCCTCCCCTTTGTCACACGGCGTCACAAAAAGTCAGACCCCCCCCCCCCTCAAATGTGACGTCACAAAGCTCTGCCCCCCACCCATGCTTCAAATCGCTGTAAACTATTGTCATTGTAGTGCGTATTTAATGTGGCGCTGCACTCTGATGTTGTAGGAGAAAACATTTATTAAAACGTATATTTAATTAAGCAGAACGTGTTGTCTATATTTATTTAAAATTGCGCATTTTGATGTGACGTCACATTTCTCACCCCCCCCCCCCCCCAGGTGCGTGACGTCATTTATGGACGGCCCCTTAGGGGCACAGAAAAAGGACGGAATCGTCGTGCAGGAGACTCCCCCCCTCCTCCTCCTCGTCCTCCCTGCTCTTCTCCCGAGTGAACTCGGGGGTCGTGAGTTGTCGATTTGAAGACTGACCGAGGGTGTGTGGGGGGGGGGGTGACACGGGTGGGGGGAGGAGGGGATTTGTGTTTCCCAGAGTCGTGATGTTGGCGGTGGGTGAGGTCCTCTGCAGGACTCTCTGAGGCGCACTGAAGATGGTCCATGCGCCAGAGCCCGCCGTTCGTTCGTCGTCATCATCATCATCATATTCATCATCATCATCTTTACCGTCATCATATTCATCATCATCTTTACCGTTAGCATCATCATAACCACTGTCGTCATTGACGTCGTCAGTCAACACCGTCATCATCACCATCACCAATATCATCTTCGTCGCCATCATAATATTCACCAGCCATCGTCATCTTCACCATCATCATCGTCGTCGGTCAACACCGCCATCGCCATCATCACCAATATCATCATCGTCGTCGTCATCATCAGGCGAGCGAGCGAGCAGGCGGTTGAGTGAGCGGGTGAGTGAGCGGGTGAGTGAGTGGGTGAGCGGGTGAGCGGGTGAGTGAGTGAGTGAGCGAGTGAGCGAGTCGCTGACTGCGGTGAGTTGGAGCCTCTCCTGACAACACCTCTCTGGGATTTGTCCAGATTCCCCAGAATTGTCTCAGAACTTAAAGATGTCTCTCATTGTTTCCAGGGCGCTGGAGCTGCCATCCCTCACAATCTTTATCTCTGTAACCCCCCACACCCCTTCTCTCCACGTTTCTCCGGATCTCTCCAAACCTCTCACTGGTTTACCCGCTCTCCCTCGCAGTCAACGCGCACGGACCCCCCCCCCCCACACCGACACGGACCCCACCCCCCCCCACACGGACACTCTCCCCACCACACGGACACTCTCCCCACCACACGGACCCCCCCCCCCCACACAGACCCCCACAACACAGACCTCCCTCCACACGGACCCCCCCACAGACCCCCACCACACGGACCCCCCCCCCCCACACGGACCCCCCCCCCCCCACACGGACACTCTCCCCCACACGGACACTCTCCCCCACACGGACACTCTCCCCCACACGGATACTCTCCCACAGACCCCCACCACACGGACCCCCCCACACGGACACTCTCCCCCACACGGACCCCCCCGCCGCCCCACACGGACACTCTCCCCCACACGGACACTCTCCCCCACACGGACCCCCCCCCCCACACAGACCCCCACCACACAGACCTCCCCCCACACAGACCCCCCCACAGACCCCCACTACACGGACCCCTCCACACAGACCTCCCCCCACACGGACCCCCCCCACAGACTCCCCCCACAGACCCCCCCGCACAGACCCCCCCCCACGACAGAGCTCCCTGCTCCCCACGATGTCCAAACGCAGCAGCAGCAGCAGCCGCCGCCGCACACCTCATTCCGTCACGTGAAGAGCTTCTGGTGAAAACCTTGCTCCGACAGATCCTCGCGCCACTTTATTTGTGTTAAATCGACAATCTCCGTGTTGTGTGCAGCGCCTCGCACCTCCTAGAACCTCACCACCCCACAGACGTTCCCATCAGCTCCTCGTACCCTTGATTTATTAATTATTATTATTATTACTCGACCTGACATACTTCACACGATATATACATCGGGTTAGTTTCGAATACGCAACACCGGGAAAATTAAATACCTAGTCACTTGAAACGAGGCCGTGCGTACAGGTTAAATGTTTAAGATTTCGTTATCCTTTACAGACTGAACATTAATTCATTATTCTTCACCAGTAGTATTAAGATTGCCACACGAATGTTGCTAAATCACACAAAAAACGCCCAGTTGTGTCTCTTCAAAAAAATATAAATCATTTATGTACAAACATCTTTGCCGACAGCGTTACAAATACTTTTAAATTAAGATTCACAAACCCCGCCGCAGCGCGCACAACGCCTCCATTTCATCGTAGCCACGAGGCCCCAGGGGCGAGGCAGCCGCTACCCAGGACAGTGACTACCCAGGACGGTGACTACCCAGTACCCAGGGCTGTCTCTACCCAGGGCTGTCTCTACCCAGGACTGTCACTACCCAGGACTGTCACTACCCAGGACTGTCACTACCCAGGACTGTCTCTACCCAGGGCTGTCTCTACCCAGGGCTGTCTCTACCCAGGGCTGTCTCTACCCAGGGCTGTCACTACCCAGGACTGTCACTACCCAGGACTGTCTCTACCCAGGGCTGTCTCTACCCAGGGCTGTCTCTACCCAGGGCTGTCTCTACCCAGGGCTGTCTCTACCCAGGGCTGTCACTACCCAGGGCTGTCTCTACCCAGGGCTGTCACTACCCAGGGCTGTCTCTACCCAGGGCTGTCACTACCCAGGGCTGTCTCTACCCAGAGCTGTCACTACCCAGGGCTGTCACTACCCAGGGCTGTCACTACCCAGGGCTGTCTCTACCCAGGGCTGTCTCTACCCAGGGCTGTCACCACCCAGGACTGTCACTACCCAGGGCTGTCTCTACCCAGGGCTGTCTCTACCCAGGGCTGTCTCTACCCAGGGCTGTCTCTACCCAGGGCTGTCACTACCCAGGGCTGTCACTACCCAGGACTGTCACTACCCAGGGCTGTCACTACCCAGGGCTGTCTCTACCCAGGGCTGTCACTACCCAGGACTGTCTCTACCCAGGGCTGTCTCTACCCAGGACTGTCTCTACCCAGGGCTGTCTCTACCCAGGACTGTCTCTACCCAGGACTGTCACTACCCAGGACTGTCTCTACCCAGGGCTGTCTCTACCCAGGACTGTCACTACCCAGGACTGTCACTACGCAGGACTGTCTCTACCCAGGGCTATCATTACCCAGGGCTGTCACTACCCAGGACTGCCACCACCCAGGGCTGTCACTACCCAGAGCTGTCACTACCCAGGGCTGTCTCTACCCAGGGCTGTCACTACCCAGAGCTGTCTCTACCCAGGGCTGTCACTACCCAGAGCTGTCACTACCCAGGACTGTCTCTACCCAGGGCTGTCACTACCCAGGGCTGTCACTACCCAGGGCTGTCACTACCCAGGGCTGTCACTACCCAGGGCTGTCACTACCCAGGACTGTCACTACCCAGGGCTGTCACTACCCAGGGCTGTCACTACCCAGGGCTGTCACTACCCAGGACTGTCTCTACCCAGGGCTGTTTCTACCCAGGGCTGTCACTACCCAGGGCTGTCACTACCCAGGGCTGTCTCTACCCAGGGCTGTCACTACCCAGGACTGTCTCTACCCAGGGCTGTCTCTACCCAGGGCTGTCTCTACCCAGGGCTGTCACCACCCAGGGCTGTCACTACCCAGGGCTGTCACCACCCAGGGCTGTCTCTACCCAGGACTGTCACTACCCAGGGCTGTCACCACCCAGGGCTGTCTCTACCCAGGACTGTCACTACCCAGGGCTGTCACCACCCAGGGCTGTCACTACCCAGAGCTGTCTCTACCCAGGGCTGTCACTACCCAGGGCTGTCACTACCCAGGGCTGTGACTACCCAGGGCTGTCACTACCCAGGACTGTCACTACCCAGGGCTGTCTCTGCCCAGGGCTGTGACTACCCAGGACTGTCACTACCCAGGACTGTCACTACCCAGGGCTGTCTCTACCCAGGACTGTCTCTACCCAGGGCTGTCACTACCCAGGGCTGTCACTACCCAGGGCTGTCACCACCCAGGACTGTCTCTACCCAGGACTGTCACTACCCAGGGCTGTCACTACCCAGGGCTGTCACCACCCAGGACTGTCTCTACCCAGGACTGTCACTACCCAGGGCTGTCACTACCCAGGGCTGTCACCACCCAGGGCTGTCACCACCCAGGGCTGTCACCACCCAGGACTGTCACTACCCAGGACTGTCACTACCCAGGGCTGTCACTACCCAGGGCTGTCACTACCCAGGGCTGTCACTACCCAGGGCTGTCACTACCCAGGGCTGTCACTACCCAGGGCTGTTTACCACTCAGGACTGTCTCTACCCAGGGCTGTCACTACCCAGGACTGTCACTACCCAGGGCTGTCACTACCCAGGGCTGTCACTACCCAGGGCTGTCACCACCCAGAGCTGTCTCTACCCAGGACTGTCACTACCCAGGACTGTCACTACCCAGGACTGTCTCTACCCAGGGCTGTCTCTACCCAGGGCTGTCACTACCCAGGGCTGTCTCTACCCAGGGCTGTCTCTACCCAGGGCTGTCTCTACCCAGGACTGTCACTACCCAGGACTGTCACTACCCAGGGCTGTCACTACCCAGGAGCTGCCCCATCAGTGTGTCTGTGTCTCAAGCTTCGTGGGCTTCCCGATGAGGACCTCAAAAGTGAACTTTTCAGGAGCGCCCCTCTCTCTCTCTCCAGCGCCCCGCGTCACAATGCGCCCAGCGCGTCACAATCTGCCGCGTGCCCTGGCGGCGGCGGCGGCGCGGTGACGTCGAGTCGCGTGTGGGGGCGTGTCGCCCCATGACATTCGCGTCATAATGGATGTCCCCCCCCCCCCGCCGCCTCCGACCCATAGCTTAGAGAGAGCAATGAAAGATCGGCAGTTGTCCAGCACTGATTCAAGTGAGAGCCCCCCCCCGCCCCCCAGCACTGATTCAAGTGAGAGCCCCCCCCCCGCCCCCCAGGACTGCTCATGAGACACCGTGTGCCCGAAGCCTTGACGGTGTTCGCTTGCCCCTTCAAGCGGAACTGCCCCCCCTCCTCCCCCTCCCCCCCAGGCGTTGTACTGCACTGCCAGGCGGTGTGCGCGTGGCTGCTGGTCGCTGCGCGCGTGTGCGCACAGATGCACGTGCCCAGGTGAGACACGCGTAGTAGTAGTCGTACTATTAGTGTTATTGGTTTGGGGCAACACCGCCGGGTGGTGGCCGTGATGTATCATCCACATTGGCGACACTCGTTTTGCCGCTGACAAGCCTGGGATCGAATCCGCGTGTTCCGGCGACTGGCCGTGACTAAACCATGCTGTCAAGCGTGGCGAGTTGACGATGACGGTGGTAGTGGTGGTGGCGATGATCATTTACAACGCGCCAGGCGTTTTGCAGACAAGTCAACAAGTGAAGAGGCGCAGGGCTGCTGGGAAGCCCTGGCCGCGAACGCGCATCGAGAGAAGCCTCGAGATGTCGCTTGACAGCGGTCGGAGGTGCATTTGATGACGTTGCGGATGGGCGAAGGGACAAGAAACAGAGAGAGGTAGAGAGAGATAGAGAGAGACAGAGAGAGATAGAGAGAGACAGATAGATAGCGAGAGAGACAGAGAGAAAGAGACAGAGAGAGATACAGAGAGAGAGAGACAGAGAGAGACAGAGAGTAGTACTGTAGTGTATAGTGTAGTGTTGAGTGACGTAAATTTGTAACAGGACAGTGTAGTGTATAGAAGTGTAGTGGATAGTGTAGTGAATAGTAGTGTAGTGTTTAGTAGTGTAGTGTATAGTAGTGTAGTGTATAGTGGTGTAGTATATAGTAGTGTAGTGTATAGAAGTGTAGTGGATAGTGTAGTGAATAGTAGTCCAGTGACTAGAAGTGTATTGTATAGTGTAGTGTGTAGTAGTGTAGTGTATAGTAGTGATGTATAGTGTAGTGTGTAGTAGTGTAGTGGATAGTAGTGGTCGTGTATAGTAGTGTAGTGTATAGTAGTGTATAGCAGTGTAGTGTATAGTAGTGTAGTGTATAGTAGTGTATAGCAGTGTAGTGTATAGTAGTGTATAGCAGTGTAGTGTATAGTAGTGTAGAGTAGTGTATGGTGTAGTAGTGTGTAGTGTAGTGTATAGTGTTGTAGTCTCAGCCCGGTGAGGGCTCCGTCTGTGCTCGGCTCCTGAGATTGTAACACATTGACTCTCTCTGGCGTGAGTGGGAAAGTGCTACGTGGAACAGAGGCCTCATTGGAGGGAATAGGATGTGGAGAAGTAGGAAGGAGGAGAAGTAGGAAGGAGGAGAGGGAAGGAGGAGAGAGGAGGAGACACGAGGAGGATGAGGAGGAGTAGGAGGAGACGACACGGCCCACTGGGGCTGCGTTCACTCGCTACTTTTCCGCAGACGTTTCGGCAGTTCGGATGTCCCCCTACGGAGTGCCGTACCCCGTCACCCGGCAAGTGGCCGTGAGTGCGACCCCGTGAGTGCGTCCCCGTTGAGCGGGTCCCCGTGAGCGGGTCCCCGTTGGCGGGTCCCGTGAGCGGGTCACGGGTTCCAAACGATAAAAATGACACCGCAGAATGACTCGATCGGGATCACCCCAAGCACGGCAGCCACGTCGCCGACTACCGCGGGACCTTCTGCAGGCTTCAGGCTGGTCCCGTGAATGGCAGCGGCAGCAGCATCCTTGGGCGATGATAGCCTCTGCGCTGTCAGTCTTTGCCTGATTGCCAAGTGGTAGCTCAGTTATCGTCAA
This sequence comes from Lethenteron reissneri, assembly GCF_015708825.2. Classification (NCBI taxonomy): domain Eukaryota; kingdom Metazoa; phylum Chordata; class Hyperoartia; order Petromyzontiformes; family Petromyzontidae; genus Lethenteron; species Lethenteron reissneri. The sequence goes on along the minus strand of NC_083841.1, from coordinate 7,524,967 downwards.
TCACTATCTGAAGTACTCGTACAAGTAAACCACCCCCCGTCCCACCGTCCACACCCACCCCACCCCACCCGTGATTGATTCTTAAAAGATGAAAACTCGACGGGTCAGCTCTCCCGTCCACGATTGGGGGGAAAAAAAAAAACCATTGCCGCTTATCAAACGTTATGAATCGGATAAATCTTTGTCCAGCAGTGGACAGATCATGCCCGATGGCGATGACATTGCATTGCGCGTGCACTGTTCCTTTGCGTTATTCCTTGTGCGGGGCGGTTCTGTGCTCTGCTATCACGAAGGACCGTTGCCTGAAACGTCACCTGCACCATTTTCCTCTTTAAGGCAGTGTTCTTGACGAGTGTGAGTTTTGTTGTTGTTTTCAGTGTTTCGGAATGGCACCACATGAGCTTCAGTGTGTGGGCAAGCCAATCGCATAGGCGGGGGATTTTAGTGTTCGGGGGAATTGGGTTGGTGCAAGAGTGAGGGTCATCGTTAGAGGTTAGCGGCAGGGGCTTGCGTCCGTGAGTGTTCGGGGTTAGCTTGAGGAGTCGTGAGTCAGCGGCGGGGTTAGGAGTTATGGCTCATTAACTTAACACCGGCGTGTTCGCTGCCCAGGGTATTCCGACCTCCTGGATTGATGTTCTCCATTTTGAAGCTGTGCTTCAGGGCTTACGCAAGGAACCTTATGGCGGTACCCCCTTGTCCCATAAGCCCCCGGCTCTTGCATGAACTGCGTTGCGACGTCATTTTATGTCTGTTGAAGGCGAACGATACGGCAATCGATTCTACTCGACGAGCTCTACACGATGCACTAATCGAAGTTTTATATTCTTGGGTCTTTCGGTAAAGTCACGTAGACAGGTTCAAAGAAAATAACAAAAAACTACGACGTTTCAAACGCAACGCAAATGGTCGTCTTCAGGACGTTTCGATCTCAACACAAGCGGTCGCCTTCACGAAGACCGCTTGTGTTGCGATCGAAACGTCGTAGTTTTATTTTTGTTATTTTCTTTGAACCTATCGACGTGACTTTACCGAAAGACCCAAGCATATGAATTCCTGCAGTCACGAAAGCTTTAAGTCAAGGTTTCAAAGTTTTGTTCATGACTACGCCAATTTTGGCAACGACGGGTGCTTGGTGAAGAACGAGCAGATTGATATCTGGTGGGTCGCGGCGTTTATGTGCGAGGTGGGACGGAGTCGCCAAAAAGTTATTAATTAATTACGATTTTGACTTCGGTTTATTCGGGACCCCGGGGTCTCGCCATAAGGTCCAAGTATTGGTGTTTCGAGTCAGAGCCAGGGCTCTACTTGTCTTCCAAGTTAGCACCTCGAATTAGGGACAGGATTTCGGCGTAGGCCTGACGCCTCCGTCTGACAACGAAGACGAGTGCTGTGATTAGAAATGGATTACCTTTTCGGCATAAGGCATCGGGGCTGCTAGAAATCATCCTCGGGGTTTGCACCCAGGCTTGTGTCAAGAAAATCTTCCTCTGCATGAACCGTCAAGGGGCGTCGACATCAGGAGGAGTTAACCCGCCGCCAGCCGTTACTTTGCAAACCAGGCCCCAACCTATAGGGGGGACCATGGTGTGAGCGCTGCAAGCGCTACCCAGTAAACTATCGATTATCCACGCAAATGACAGCCCGCGGATCAGTAAAAATTGCGGACAATCCAAATAATGGCCATTTTCCACGGATCTCGATGCCAAAAACGAACGACCGATTGACTGATCGATGCGCGAGATCAGTGATACACTTTCCTGCTCCCACCCAGCAGAAGACTCGGCCCACTAAATGAATGACAGCAGCAGAGCCACGCCAATCAACATCAAACTCCGCCCACTGTTGTAAAGCTATGGCAACTACTGTACTGTAGGGGCGATCTCAAGTGGATTTCGGTTAAAGGATGCGACTTGCAATAAACGTTTCCGAGAATAACAACGTTGTATGACTGTTTTATAGATTACTAATTTGGGCTTAAGGGGAAAATCCACGAGTTGGTAATTCGCGTCTAAATCTCAGGTGCCGTGGTCAATCGGCAAATTGGACAAACCGCACGTGGATAGTCGAGAGTCTGTACCTGCCAACACCACGGCTCTAAGCGACACACCGCCGATATTTGACACTTCCCCCCTGCTCTCAAGAGCTTCACAAACGGTGCGCGGCAAAAGGGGGGGGGGCGGTTAAGTGACCGGCAGCCAACCGCTGAGATCTGCATCAGTTGGGAAGTAAGAGAATACCTGTGGAAACCCTTCGTCAGTTGCACGCACGCTCACAAGAAACAAACTTTGTTCGTTTTATCTCGACAAGATAAACAAGACTCTCTCTCTCTCTCTCGCAGTGCAATTTGCTTGTAACTCCGTCTGCTTTAGCCACCGACCCGCACCTCATGCGCCGATAATCATGCGCCCTCAATACGTGGCGATTCTTTTTTGTTATTTAAAATACGTTCCCGTCCTGCAATGCCCGACCACTCGTCCAGCAGTGGATTGACAAAACGGGGCTGCTGGTATGTAACAAATCTGCCCTCGAGTGCTCACAGGAGCAGACGTCAGCCTCGGACACGTAAACCCATTAACCGTTCCGCCGACGCACGTACACGCACGCACGTGTCTGTACGTGTACGTACGTGCACATGCATACAGACATGTACACGTACGTACATGTACGTCGTCGGTTTCCACTTTGGATTCCGTTTCCGACGAGTTGTGTCAAACGTACGTTTGTGCGTCACCGGAACGGAACCGGAACAAAAACCGACGCGGAGGATCTTTGCCTGCACCACTTCGGCTCAGAAGACTTCGCCGAGGCTCCCGGGGCGAGGCCACGCGGAGGGGCGGCCGTGGCTCCGTGTTTGGCGCCGGCTATCGGAGAGTGGCGGCGGTCGCGTTCGCTGCGGCTCTCTGCGCCGAGTGTCGACGACGTCCTTAAAAGAAACCACACCGGCGCCACTCCTCCCTCTTCCTCCGACTAGGCCTCTCTCGAAATGAACGTAACGCCGCCGGGCACGCGTACCGAGACGAACTCGGTACGCGGGGTCGTCCCGTTCGCGCGCATTCGGGCTTGACCCCACGTACCGAGACGAACTCGCTACGGGTAACCGGTTGACGGTTTCGCCCCACGCTGGGTCCTTGTCGATCGGTTCTTACCGTTTCCCCCCCCCCTCCTTCGCAGCCAATGGGAGCCAGCGACCGCGCATCGTCCTGACTGCGGGCAGCCAAAGAAAATAAATAACCGATGGGCATGCTACCCAGAGCGCGGCGGTGAAAGATCGCTGTTTTTTACGTTCGAATCATTTGTATTTTTCACTTCTTGCTCTCCGATGTGTCACGTCCGTCACGGTAAACGGTATTTTATTTTTAAATCGGCCAAACCCGACTTGAGAGCTTCCGAGCTCATAAGGTCCCTCAAAAATATCACCTGAAACTGGCAACGTTTGGCCTGCCCGCGCCCCCACCACCACCACCCTTTAGAATGAGTGACCCGGCCTGTACCTCCCCTAGGTCGACTCAGCCTAAAATAAAACAAAAGGGGGACGGGGGGCAGGGGTTGGATGCAGAAATTGCCCTGGTGGTAATCAGTGAAGCAACTCTGCTCATAGGCCACCGCGTTACGCACTTCATATTTTCTGTTGCACGTATATACACACACACATATACGGCACCGTGCAGTGTGTTTAGTCTCGTGTACTCACAAATATATATATAGGTGCACGCAATTTAAAAACCGTATACTTGTGACTCCAGAAAGTACCTGCATAATTGTATAGCACGCACGCGTAGTAACCACGACACGCGCGCACACACACACACTGCTTCAACGCACGAATATGTGATAAATATATCTGATATGTGATTTAAGGATCTGCTCCCACACCGCCTCTCGCTAACACCGCACACGAAGCCACATTACGAGCCCATACCGAGTGGCCAATGTCGGCATCTCGGACGCGGCCACGATGAGCCGGCGGGCCGCTCGCGAGAGAGACGACCAAAAGAAACATCCCTGGACCGGGGGGGGGGGGGGGGGCGGACCCAGGATCTCAGCGGAGGCAGCTCAGTGTGTATGACCAAGGCAATTATGAACCCACCCACCCCCACACCCCCACCCCACCCCCCCACACCCCCACCCCCCCGACTGCTTTGAAAGACACCGAAAAACGCTCCCCCCCAAATCTCAGCGGTGCCTGCCTCGTTAAGTGTCTGCGACGCGGCGATTGTTGACCACCACCCCCAACCAGCCCCCACCGCGTGCCAACGTAGCAACGCTCGCCCGTCGCACGACCAACGTTCCCCCGACGTCGCGCCAACGTTCCCCCAACGTCGTGCTAACCGTGGGCCCCTGTGTTGCACGCTTACCGTGGGGGGACTGCCTCAAGTCAAAAAAACGTCGCCTTCGCGAATAATAATTATTAGTGTCGTGATCTCTGCGGTAAAATACATTGAAAATTAGTTCGACGTCGATTGGAAACGCGTTCTCTTTTGTCAAATATACATTTGTAAATATATATATGTGTGTGTGTGTGTGCGTCTCTCATCTGCGCTAAGAACGCTCGGAGGCAATGTTTGAGTATTCTTCTCCCACAAGGCCGATTTGGTCTCGAGCAGCTCACGGGATGGGGTGCAAAAGGCCGCCGCTGCCACGGCGGTGGCGCAAGCCACGGCGGCTCCAGACGAACAACGCGGAGTGGACAGGCGCCACGGTGGCTCGGAGATGTTGACTACCTCGCCTGGTATACAGGAGGTCGGTGGTTCCAGCCCGACCCTGACGACGCCTGCTAATGTATATTTGGAGTTTGCGTGTCTCCCTCTCACCGTGGTACCATGGATTTAATGTACTGGGGTGCCCCAGTAAACACGGAGCATTGGTCCAACGGTCCCAACCAGGAGCCAACATCGGCACACTGACCGGGAATCCCGCCCCTAACTGAGCCGGGTAAATGTCGAGGACACGCCGATCGGTCGCAGCAGACGCGAAATGAGGAACGCGGCCATCGTGTTGTCGCAGGCAGCGGGAGGAGGATGGCGGCTCGGGGGGGGGGGGGGGAACAAAAAAAGTAAACCCCTTCGGGATCTCCGATTTGCGGCAGAGCCTCGCGCCATCCTGAAATGGGGGGCAAACTGCCGTGGATGGTAACGGCGCAGAGGCCCGTCTTGCTTTCGACAATAAGGCATCCCTCCCTCTCTTCCCTCCCTCCCTGCCTCCCTGCCTCTCCTCCCTCCCTCCCTCTCTTCCCTCCCTCCCTCCCCTATCCTCCATCCCTCCCTTCCCTCTCCTCCCTCTCCTCCCTCCTTCCCTCCCTTCCTCCCTCTCCTGCCTCCCTCCCTCTCCTCCATCCCTCCCTCCCATTCCTCTCCCCCCTCCTTCCCTCCACGGAGCGCTCCGTCGTCACGGCGAAGTGGAGGGTGGCTCGTCCCAATTTCATCGATAAACGAGAGTGGGCTCGAGCCGATTAAAACCAAAAGAACAAATGTCGCAGCCTTTCGAATCAAATTGGCGATTGGGCTGAAATAAAAATCAACAACAACAACAACGTTCAACTTCGCTACGCAGGGGACAACCCTGGGTGCAATATCTGACGGCAGCCCGAAATCTGGTCACGAACTTTTGCCGGCACGGTGGCTACGGCGCAGACGGCGTGAGCTCGCTCAGAGAGGCGCGGCAATCCACCCACCCAACCGGCCAGGACCCCCCAACACAAAACCTCGACGGCACCAGATCGCTCGCTCGCACTCGCTCGCGCGTCTCCGGCAAAGTCGACGCCGGCCCGCGGTACTGCCGCCCCCGAGGTCCGAGGCGTCTTGTCCCTACTGCTCGTCCTGCTTCGCCAACGTCCTCTGCTTCATCAGCGGCGACCGCATTCGCCCGTGCGGGCAGGCCGTCGCCGCCGGAGACGGCAGCAGCGGCTGCGGCGGCGGCAGCAGCAGCAGCGGCTGCTGCGCCACGTCGCCGTGCTTGGCGCCGGCGGCGGCGGGCGGCGCGTCCCTCGGTGCGGCGTCGTCGCGAGACAGCTCCGTCGGGCCGCCGCTCTGCCCCGCCCCGCTTCTGCCTCTTGTGGGGCGGCGGCAGCAACGGCGGCGCCGGGAGAGGGGGCAGGGGCGGCCTCGGCGTGGCCTGGGCCGGAGCCTGCGCCGGAGGCCGCGGGGAGCTCTCGGACCACGGCACGGCCAAGAAAAACGGCGACGGCGACGACGAAGACGACGACGACGACGACGAAGAATTGGAACCGAACGACGACGACGCCGACGACGACGGCGGCGGCGGCGTCGCCGGCGGCGGCAGGAGCAGCGCGCAGGAGGGCGGCGGCGGCCTACAGGACTCCTCGGAGGCTCCGCCGCCGTCTTGCGACGACTCGGCGCTGCACGGGGTGCGTCGGCGGAGACGAGGGGTGGTGGCGCAGCCGGCGATGGTGGCCGGAGGGCTGCCGCCTGCCGCCGCCCTGGCCGTTACCGCCGCCGCAGGTTTCCGACGGCGGAGGCTCGACGGAGATGCAGGGGGGGCTGAGTTTTTCTTTGCGTGGGGGGGGGCGCGGGGAGCGTCTGCCCTCAAGGGGGGCCAGGGAACCGCGACGGTCGGCTCGCGTTTGCATCTACGGGGCCGTGGAGGGGGTGGGGTGGGGGGGTAGAGTGGGGGGGCGGGGGTGGGGGGGGGGTAGAGTGGGGGGGTGGGGGTGAGGGGGGGCAGGGGTGGGGGCGGGCGGAGGCAGCCAGGGCAAGAGACAGCACGGTGATGCAACGATTGCACAGAAATTATGAAATATAAATTATGAAATATAAATTATGAAATATAAATTATGAAATATAATTATTAAATATTAATTATTAAATATGAATTAGGAAATATAAATTCTTATATATTAATTATTAAATATAAATTATTATACATAAAGCAAAACCAAGGATGCATCTTTGTTTACACGTTTCACCATGAGTATGCGAGCGTGCGGTTAACGCAGACTTCCGATGCCTTGCCGATCGGTGTCGATTTGCCGTTTGAACATCTTCTATCCCGTGTCAACCCACATGGTTTACCCCGTATTCTTGTACAGGGAAATTGAGTTTTCAAGCCCATACGCCGTTTCAATATGGGCAAAAGAATAATAATGTTTGTCTATTTGTTCGTGTTTCTTCCTTGTGATGGGGCTTTGTAGGATGAACGTTGAGATGTATAAGGGGCACGCGGTGACCAATAAGATCTGAAATGGTCTGTAATAAGGTAGGGCACTGGTGAGATGTTGTTAGCTATGATCTTCACGCCTCCCGTATGATTGCCAGCGAGGGTTAAGCCTCTTCTTCTTATTCGTGATCCAGCAGCAGCATCATTTGTCCACACCTCGGGACTGGCGTTGACTCTCTGGGAATGTTGTCAGCAGATTCCGGCTTAATAAGAATGTGCCGCTGGTTTGCCAGATTTTTTTATATTTGCAAGAGCACTCCACATAAGTTATGCGACCCGTTCAATGCAACAAGAGCATGATGATGATGACGATAATGATAACGATGAACGACGATAAAATAATCGTCGTCATCGTCAGCAGCTGCCAAATTAATCGATGGACCCCAAGTCTGGTTGCCCAGGAACCAGCTGGAACGGGACCTCGTTAGGACCGAAGTTTCTGGTTGCCGTGGCGGATGCCGGGCCAACGAGTCTCCTCTCCTGCTTCCTCAACAAAATCTCGTCTAACACACACACACACCACCACTACCAGCAACAACAGCAGCCGCCATTCGCCACTAAGCGGCGGTGGACGTCACCGCGGCGCCCGTGCCGGGCCGTGTGCACTTCAAGGCCACGTGAAAGTGTCGAACGCCCCGCATGGCAGGAGGTCACGGGGCGGACCCTGCAGGTGCCGTGCCGTGGGGAGATGACCGGCTTGTGGCCTCTAAAGCACCACCTGTGCCCCCTACTATGCCAACACACACCACCCGTGCCACGCGTGACACGTCAAACTGGGCCGGCGCAGGCTGCGAGGATGACTCCGGTCCATCCTCGCAGCGGCGGCTTTTTGGCCGACCAATCGAACAAAGAGGCCATGATGTAGGTTTTCTTTGGGTTAGATCGCGGAAATTTAGGCGATCGATATTGTGGATGATATCGGTTGCAAAAGCCTCCTCTCCTCCTACTGCTGCTTCGTGTTAAACTGACGAACAGAAACGGTTCACCGCATCGCGCGGCGCTTTCTGAGGCCGTCTGGAACGCTACTTCCTTCCAATATTAGAAAGCCATTAGGAGCTATAATGCAGTTTTAAATCATCATCATCCTCGAGATTGACGAACTAATTTATTTAGAACTGCTTGTTGTGTTTAGCTTGTTGTCCTCCCCACTCCCGCCCCCCGGACCGCCGACTGGCTACGTACGGTGCGAAAGAAGTTCAACATACAGTAGATACATCGCGGTCACTCGAGTTCTCACCCTGGCTCAACAAAATCAAGCAACGCTCAACTCATGCCACTCCCCTCCACTCCACTCCATTCCACACCACACCACGTCACTCTACTCCAAGACAAGCCACGCCACTGTACACCACGCCACGCCACTCTACACCACGCCACGCCACACCCCTCCACTCCACTCCACACCATGTCACTCTACTCCAAGACAAGCCACACCACGCCACTGTACACCACGCCACGCCACACCACACGACACTACACCGGACCGCGGAGCCAGACTGCTGCTGCGCCCTCCCTCGCCACAAACCTCGGGGCAGATCTCAATGGAGTGTCTCCTGGCGTCGTCCGTCCACCAGCAACCCGCCGCCCCGGCACTCGACCCGGCCGCCGCTGCTGCGGCCGCCGCGGCCGCGGCCACGGAGAGCAGCCCTCGGTCGTCCACGCTGTGGCACTTCTTCACCTCGCGGCCCGACGACGCCGCCGAGCCCCTCGTGATCCTCCTCACCTCCTCGTCGTTGGGGTCCGAGCCCTCCCGGCTCAGCCGCCCCCCCGCCCCGTTAGCCGCAGCGCCGCCGCCGCCGCCGCCGCCGCTCCCGGCCCGTCGGGGCAGAGGCCTCGGCACGGTGGGTGGCGGCCGCAGAGATGGGAGCGGCGGTGGCGGCGGCGGCGGCGCCAGCGGCAGTTGTGGCTGCTGCTGCTGATGAGGGATGTGGTGTACAGGGCTGTCTTGAGTGGCGGAGAGGAGGCTGTCTTTGGAGCCCAGTGTCGGGGCGTCTATGGAGTCCATTCGGACCGCGGCCTGCGGGAATCAGGGAATCGGGGAATCGGGCGATGAGATTAGACTAGAAACTGAAGTGACGGCAGATCGTCACGTCACCGCCGTGGATAAAGCAACAGAGGAGTCGCTGATGCTGAGACCCAGTCTCCTGGAGCCAAGTCTCAAGACTCTGAGTTTGTGTGGAGCGGTGGCACAGTGGTTAGTGCACTACGCTAGAAATCTGGCCACCCGAGTTCGATTCCGCTCATGACCATTGACACTGGCGTATGTTTGAACCCGTCTTAGGCCTCCCCCAGGTTTACTCAGCCTCAAATGAGTACCTCGTGCAGTGTCTAAACATCGCCACTTGGGAGACAAAGACGGCCGGGCATGGTGCTGGCCACCCACCACCTCGTGTACTGTGCCAGTCTTCATCGGTGCTGCTACTCGCTCACAGCACTTGCCCCAAGAGTCAGTTATGGCTATACGGGGGGTCTTTGCCTTTGTGCGTGTGCGTGTATGTACGCACAGTGATAACCCTCGTAAACCGAGATCTCCCTCCATCTCAAGAGGGGAGTTCGTCCCACCTGCCCGCAAGAAGCTCCGCGCGGATGGATCCGAGAATCCGCGTCGGGCGAGCACGCGATGATGGGGGGTTCCTCACCTGTCTTCGCAGGAGCCTCTGGGAGCTGGGGGAGCGAGGGGGCGCCGGCGGGGGCAGCCGGGGCACGCCCGCCGCCGCCTGCGCGTGCGCCGGCGCGGGAAAGGCGGCGAAGGGCGGAGGAGGGGGCAGCTGGAGGAAGGTGCAGGAGGCCGCCTCCGCCTGCGACTGCTGAGTCGGCAGCCTCGGGCCTAAACGCAGCGGCGCGGGCGAGAGGCGACACGCGGGCGGGGGAACGGAGGCGATGGTGAGGGGGGGGTGGTGAGGTTCGTGGGAAACGTTGCCACAACGAAACCGAACTGTTTCAAAACTGAACGCTATTTTTGTTTTCATCGTAACCAGATGCAAGGCCCCCACCCACACGCTGAGCTTATGTAGTGCCTCTTTTTTCCAGGAGCAAATGATAGCCCAACAAAGTGGGCCGACCGTCGTCGCCACGTGTACGTTTAGAGCAGCCAAATAACTCTAAACACGCGACGTTGATTCTAAATGTGGAGGAAAACCCGGAAGACCCGGCGATAAATCCACACAGGCAAACTCCAAATATACAGCAGCAGGCACCAGGGTGGGGATCGAACCCATGACCTCCTGTATAGCAGGCAAGGTAGTTAACATCTCCTCGCCACCGTGATGATGATGAGAGAGACACGCAAACTCCAAATATACAGCAGCAGGCATCAGGGTGGGGATCGAACCCATGACCTCCTGTATAGCAGGTGAGGGAGTTAACATCTCCTCGCCACCGTGATGATGATGAGAGAGACACGCAAACTCCAAATATACAGCAGCAGGCATCAGGGTGGGGATCGAACCCATGACCTCCTGTATAGCAGGTGAGGGAGTTAACATCTCCTCGCCACCGTGATGATGATGAGAGAGACACGCAAACTCCAAATATACAGCAGCAGGCATCAGGGTGGGGATCGAACCCACGAACTCCTGTATAGCAGGTGAGGGAGTTAACATCTCCTAGCCACCGTGATGATGATGAGAGAGACACGCAGACTCCAAATATACAATAGCAGGCATCAGGGTGGGGATCAAACCCACGACCTCCTGTATAGCAGGCGAGGGAGTTAACATCTCCTCGCCACCGTGATGATGATGAGAGAGACACGCAAACTCCAATTATACAGCAGCAGGCATCAGGGTCGGGATCGAACCCACGACCTCCTGTATAGCAGGTGAGGTAGTTAACATCTCCTAGCCACCGTGATGATAATGAGAGAGACACGCAAACTCCAATTATACAGCAGCAGGCATCAGGGTCGGGATCGAACCCACGACCTTCTGTACACCAGGCGAGGGAGTAACATCTCCTAGCCACCGCGACGCGATACAAGAGTGACAAGGAGATGACAACTGCCCCGCCCGTGAGCGAATCGCTGAATGAAGTTCACTAGGAACGGTGACCACCCACACGGTAGTAGCGACACAACGGCATAAACACTCATTCATTGGTTTATAACACTTTCGTATAGATAGGGGACTGCAGAACTTGGACGGGGAGGGATTTGGCGGGAGCTCACCTCTCGCTTGTGGTTCCTCGGGCCTCTACAACAACGAGTGAACGCCGTGCGGCAGTGGTGGTGGTGGATGTGCGTCACAAGTACATGTGATTATTGTGAATACTATGGTGTTCCCTCGTTGTGCATGAACGTGCTAGCTGCGATTTTTGGCAACCCGCGAATCACATTTGGAACTCTACACGACTGCTGCATCGAGAGAGAAAGTGATGAGAGATAAAGCGATGAGAGATAAAGTGAAGAGAGATAAAGTGACGAGAGATATCAGCAATGAGAGATAAAGCGATGAGAGATAAAGTTACAAGAGAGAAAGTGATGAGAGATAAAGTGACGAGAGATATCAGCGATGATAGATAAAGTGATGAGAGATAAAGTGATATGATAGAGAAAGAGAACGTATCGAAGCTTTAGAAGCGTCTGCAGACGTTGCGCTATACGACATTCGTAGGCCAATATCACGACCCGCTAAATATCCTATTCACGAGCATCTCTGCGGAACGTAAACCCTCGTGACGCATGGAGAGAAACTGGTTGAAACTGGTTGAAACTGGTAGAAACTGGTTGAAACTGGTTGAAACTGGTTGAAACTAGTTGGAATTGGTAGAAACTGGTTGAAACTGGTTGAAACTGGTTGAAACTGGTAGAAACTGGTAGAAACTGGTTGAAACTGGTTGAAACTAGTTGAAACTAGTTGAAACTGGTTGAAACTAGTACAAACTGGTACAAACTGATTGAAACTAGGAGAAACTGGTGAAAACGATAAGTTAACCTCTCACGGACATCCTTGCTGCTTGCCAACGGAATGCGGAATGGTGGTGGGGGGGGGGGGTATTTGTTACCTGCTGCTGCTGCTGGTGTCGTCGGCTCGAAGACCGCCGCCCCCCCTGCATCGGGCGGCAGTGGCGGGCCGGCGACGGAGTCGACGGGTCGGAACATGTAGCTGTCGTTGGGGAGCGAGTGGGTGCGCCCGATGCTCACTTTCCGCACGGAGAGCAGGTGGCCGCCGCCTTCGGCGTCGCCCGCTTCCGGGCAGGGGGAGGAGGCGTCCTCCGCGCAGCAGCCCTGCAAAAGGCAAAGATCCCCCCCCCCCGTGTGGGCTTCTTAGCGGACATGTTATGGGCAAGCGCTGTCACGGCGAGCTGCAACCTACGAAGGCCGGCACGGCGCACGGGGGAGGCCCGGCCGCGTTTTTCTCTCCCCCCCGTTGGCGATGTTTAAACACCGCAACGGGTGCTCATCTGAGGCCGAGTCGATCTAGGGGAGGCCCAGGACGAGTTCAGATGTTGGCCATTGAGCGGGAGCCGCACTGGGATCGCCGGCGTCACTCGTGTAGTCGTTGGATCGAGCGAGTGCCGTGGCTCATCCGTGAAGTCGTGCACCAGCTCGCCGAATGCTCGATGAATTTGCTCGCTCACAAAATCACCGACTGAAACTTATCACTTGCTCCCTTAACCACCCAATCACTCGCCCACACACTGACGCGCTCACACACACACACAGCGCGCGTGCACGGCTTGAGTATGTGATGTGTTGGCGAATGCGTGGTAAGCGTGTGAGTGAACGATGAGCGTGTGAATGGGCGAGCGGGTGGGTGGGTGAGTTGGTGAGTGAGTGGATGGGTGAGTCGGTGGGTGAGTGAGTGGGTGAGGGGTGGGAGGATGAGTGGGTGGTGGGTGAGAGTGATTGGTGAGTGAGTTGTGGGTGAGTGTGGGGTGTGTGAGTGGGTGCATGGGTGGGTGAGGGTGATTGGAGAGTGAGTGGGTGGGTGAGGGGTGGGTGGGTGGATGAGTGAGTGGCAGGTGAGAGTGGTGGGTGAGTAATGGGTGAGAGTGATTGGTGAGTGAGTGGTGGGTGAGTAGTGGGTGAGAGTGATTGGTGAGTGGTGAGTGACAATGATTGGTGAGTGAGTGGTGGGTGAGAGTGATTGGTGAGTGAGTGGTGGGTGAGTAGTGGGTGAGAGTGATTGGTGAGTGGTGAGTGACAGTGATTGGTGAGTGGTGGGTGAGAGTGAGTGGTGAGTGAGTAATGGGTGAGTGATTGGTGAGTGAGTAATGGATGAGAGTGATTTGTGAGTGAGTAGTGGGTGAGAGTGAGTGGTGAGTGAGTGTGATTGGTGAGCGAGTGAGTGAGTGGTGAGCGAGCGAGTGAGTGGTGAGCGAGCGAGTGAGCAGCGAGCACCTCGGGCTGGGGTGTGCGTGTGCCCCCCACGTCTGGGTAGGAGTCGTCAGTGAGCGGGAGCGACCAGGACTTCTCGGAGAGTTTATCCGACGTCACAGACATGGCCTCCATCTCCGCAAAGGGGATCTGAGCCACGCAGACGGCACCCACGCTCGGTCACGCTTGGGGGTGGTGACAGTGGTGGTGGTGCGGTGATGACGGTGACAGTGGTGGTGGTGGTGACAATGGTGGTGGTGACGGTGATGGTGGTGGTGATGGTGGTGGTGAGGGCAATGCTCGTAATGACGGCAATGGCGATGTTGCTGAAGATGATGACGCTGCCGCCACTGGTACCAACAACCGTGACGATGGTGATGACCACCGCGACGGTGGTCACCACGACGACGGTGGTCACCACGACGGTGGTCACCGCGACTATGATGCCGGTGACAACCAATGACGATGCGGATGCTGATGTGATGGCCACGCTGGCGGCGGTGGCGACGCGTCACCTCGTGCTTGTGGTTGGCGCGCTTCTCGGGCACCGGAGTCGCGTAGTGGTGGAACACGGAGCCCGAGATGTTGTCCATCATCAGCAGCTCCGCCTCCATCGAGTCCTGGACGATGAGCGAGACATTGTCGAAGCCCATTTTCTCCTTATACAGAGCGAGCGAGAGGAGAAGATGGGCGGCGGGGGGGGGGGGGGGGGGTAGGGGGGGGGGTGGAGACACGTGGGGAGAGGAAGACTCACGGGCAAGAGAGAGAGAGAGACGCAAGGGGAGAGAGGGACACGGAGAGACAGACAGATGTACGCTTGGAGAGAATGAGGTGGAGAGACGAGAGACAGACAGGGATAGACACAGACACACAGAGTTGGAGAGAGACAAACAGACAGACAAACACGCGGAAAGAGAGAGAAGGAGAGACACCAAGGTGAGCTCAGGTAATGGGAATTGGTGATGCCGGAGGGAGGCTGGCCGCTGCTTGGCTGCCCCGGCCTCTTGCCGGGCGACCGTTGGTGTCGGGGGAGACCCGGTCTCCTGGAGCCGAGTCTCAAGACCCTGAGATCCGGTCTCCTGGAGCCGAGTCTCAAGACCCTGAGACCCGGTCTCCTGGAGCCGAGTCTCAAGACCCTGAGACCCGGTCTCCTGGAGCCGAGTCTCAAGACCCTGAGACCCGGTCTCCTGGAGCCGAGTCTCAAGACCCTGAGACCCGGTGTCCTGGAGCCGAGTCTCAAAACACTGAGACCCGGTGTCCTGGAGCCAAGTCTCAAGACACTGAGACCTGGTCTCCTGGAGCCGAGTCTCAAGACACTGAGACCCGGTGTCCTGGAGCCGAGTCTCAAGACACTGAGACCCGGTGTCCTGGAGCCGAGTCTCAAGACCCTGAGACCTGGTCTCCTGGAGCGGAGTCTCAAGACACTGAGACCCGATCTCCTGGAGCCGAGTCTCAAGACACTGAGACCCGGTGTCCTGGAGCCAAGTCTCAAGACCCTGAGACCCGGTGTCCTGGAGCCGAGTCTCAAGACCCTGAGACCCGGTCTCCTGGAGCCGAGTCTCAAGACCCTGAGACCCGGTGTCCTGGAGCCGAGTCTCAAGACACTGAGACCCGGTGTCCTGGAGCCGAGTCTCAAGACCCTGAGACCCGGTCTCCTGGAGCCGAGTCTCAAGACACTGAGACCCGATCTCCTGGAGCCGAGTCTCAAGACACTGAGACCCGGTGTCCTGGAGCCAAGTCTCAAGACCCTGAGACCCGGTGTCCTGGAGCCGATTCTCAAGACCCTGAGACCCGGTCTCCTGGAGCCAAGTCTCAAGACCCTGAGACCCGGTGTCCTGGAGCCGAGTCTCAAGACCCTGAGACCCGGTGTCCTGGAGCCAAGTCTCAAGACCCTGAGACCCGGTGTCCTGGAGCCGAGTCTCAAGACCCTGAGACCCGGTCTCCTGGAGCCAAGTCTTAAGACCCTGAGACCCGGTGTCCTGGAGCCGAGTCTCAAGACCCTGAGACCCGGTCTCCTGGAGCCAAGTCTCAAGAACCTGAGACCCGGTCTCCTGGAGCCGAGTCTCAAGACCCTTAGACCCGGTCTCCTGGAGCCAAGTCTCAAGACCCTGAGACCCGGTGTCCTGGAGCCAAGTCTCAAGACCCTGAGACCCGGTCTCCTGGAGCCGAGTCTCAAGACACTGAGACCCGATCTCCTGGAGCCGAGTCTCAAGACCCTGAGACCCGGTCTCCTGGAGCCGAGTCTCAAGACACTGAGACCCGGTGTCCTGGAGCCAAGTCTCAAGACCCTGAGACCCGGTGTCCTGGAGCCGAGTCTCAAGACCCTGAGACCCGGTGTCCTGGAGCCGAGTCTCAAGACCCTGAGACCCGGTGTCCTGGAGCCAAGTCTCAAGACCCTGAGACCCGGTGTCCTGGAGCCGAGTCTCAAGACCCTGAGACCCGGTCTCCTGGAGCCAAGTCTCAAGAACCTGAGACCCGGTCTCCTGGAGCCGAGTCTCAAGACCCTTAGACCCGGTCTCCTGGAGCCAAGTCTCAAGACCCTGAGACCCGGTGTCCTGGAGCCAAGTCTCAAGACCCTGAGACCCGGTCTCCTGGAGCCGAGTCTCAAGACACTGAGACCCGATCTCCTGGAGCTGAGTCTCAAGACCCTGAGACCCGGTCTCCTGGAGCCGAGTCTCAAGACAATGAGACCCGGTCTCCTGGCGCCAAGTCTCAAGACCCTGAGACCCGGTCTCCTGGAGCCGAGTCTCAAGCCCTGAGACCCGGTCTCCTGGCGCCGAATCTCAAGACCCTGAGACCCGGTCTCCTGGAGCCGAGTCTCAAGACGCTGAGACCCGGTCTCCTGGAGCCGAGTCTCAAGACGCTGAGACCCGGTTTCCTGGAGCCGAGTCTCAAGACGCTGAGACCCGGTCTCCTGGAGCCGAGTCTCAAGACCCTGAGACCCAGTCTCCTGGAGCCGAGTCTCAAGACCCTGAGACCCAGTCTCCTGGAGCCGAGTCTCAAGACACTGAGACCCGGTCTCCTGGAGCCGGTCTCCTGGAGCCGAGTCTCAAGACACTGAGACCCGGTGTCCTGGAGCCGATTCTCAAGACCCTGAGACCCGGTCTCCTGGAGCCAAGTCTCAAGACCCTGAGACCCGGTGTCCTGGAGCCGAGTCTCAAGACCCTGAGACCCGGTGTCCTGGAGCCAAGTCTCAAGACCCTGAGACCCGGTGTCCTGGAGCCGAGTCTCAAGACCCTGAGACCCGGTCTCCTGGAGCCAAGTCTTAAGACCCTGAGACCCGGTGTCCTGGAGCCGAGTCTCAAGACCCTGAGACCCGGTCTCCTGGAGCCAAGTCTCAAGAACCTGAGACCCGGTCTCCTGGAGCCGAGTCTCAAGACCCTTAGACCCGGTCTCAAGGAGCCAAGTCTCAAGACCCTGAGACCCGGTGTCCTGGAGCCAAGTCTCAAGACCCTGAGACCCGGTCTCCTGGAGCCGAGTCTCAAGACACTGAGACCCGATCTCCTGGAGCCGAGTCTCAAGACCCTGAGACCCGGTCTCCTGGAGCCGAGTCTCAAGACACTGAGACC
Organism: Lethenteron reissneri; assembly: GCF_015708825.2. NCBI lineage: Eukaryota > Metazoa > Chordata > Hyperoartia > Petromyzontiformes > Petromyzontidae > Lethenteron > Lethenteron reissneri. Next base: position 7,507,909 of record NC_083841.1, on the reverse strand, counting down.
CGGTGTCCTGGAGCCAAGTCTCAAGACCCTGAGACCCGGTGTCCTGGAGCCGAGTCTCAAGACCCTGAGACCCGGTGTCCTGGAGCCGAGTCTCAAGACCCTGAGACCCGGTGTCCTGGAGCCAAGTCTCAAGACCCTGAGACCCGGTGTCCTGGAGCCGAGTCTCAAGACCCTGAGACCCGGTCTCCTGGAGCCAAGTCTCAAGAACCTGAGACCCGGTCTCCTGGAGCCGAGTCTCAAGACCCTTAGACCCGGTCTCCTGGAGCCAAGTCTCAAGACCCTGAGACCCGGTGTCCTGGAGCCAAGTCTCAAGACCCTGAGACCCGGTCTCCTGGAGCCGAGTCTCAAGACACTGAGACCCGATCTCCTGGAGCTGAGTCTCAAGACCCTGAGACCCGGTCTCCTGGAGCCGAGTCTCAAGACAATGAGACCCGGTCTCCTGGCGCCAAGTCTCAAGACCCTGAGACCCGGTCTCCTGGAGCCGAGTCTCAAGACCCTGAGACCCGGTCTCCTGGCGCCGAATCTCAAGACCCTGAGACCCGGTCTCCTGGAGCCGAGTCTCAAGACGCTGAGACCCGGTCTCCTGGAGCCGAGTCTCAAGACGCTGAGACCCGGTTTCCTGGAGCCGAGTCTCAAGACGCTGAGACCCGGTCTCCTGGAGCCGAGTCTCAAGACCCTGAGACCCAGTCTCCTGGAGCCGAGTCTCAAGACCCTGAGACCCAGTCTCCTGGAGCCGAGTCTCAAGACACTGAGACCCGGTCTCCTGGAGCCGGTCTCCTGGAGCCGAGTCTCAAGACACTGAGACCCGGTCTCCTGGAGCCGAGTCTCAAGACGCTGAGACCCGGTCTCCTGGAGCCGAGTCTCGACACTCTAAGACCCGGTCTCCTGAAGCCGAGTCTCAAGACCCTGAGACCCGGTCTCCTGGAGCCGAGTCTCAAGACACTGAGTGTGTGTGGGGAGCGGTGGCACAGTAGTAAGTGCACAACGCTACAAATCTGGCCACCCGAGTTTGATTCCTGCTCATGACCATTTACACTTGCGTATATTTGAACTAGTTTTAGGCCTCACCTAGGTTGACTCGGCCTCAAATGAGTACCGACAGCCCTGTTCTTCACCTGATGATGGCTGCTTGCGTTGTGGCCAAAACGTCGTGAGAAATGTATTTTAATGTTTTATTTTTATTATTTTATTATTTCCCTTCTACGTGACTTTACCGAAAGAACCAAGAAGATGAATCCCTGCAGTCACGAAAGCTTTAAATCGAATCCTGGTGCGGTGTCTAAACATTGCTAAAGTGGGGGGGAGATGAGGGCGACCAGGCGTGGCGCTGGCCACCCACCCACCCACCCCCTCGTGTGTCGTCCCGGCCTTCACCGCTGCTACTCGTTAACAGCAGTTGCCCCAACAGTCTGTTAAGGCTATACTGAGGCGGGTGGGGGGGGGAGGAATATCTGCCAGAATCTGTACCCCGCCCCCGGAAAAATCCGACGAGCCAAGAAGCTCTTCAACGCGGAAGCCCAGCCGTGATGGTGGTGCCAACGGTGTCGGCGGCGGCGGCGTCCTACCAGCGTGTGGTGGCGCTGCAGCGGGGAGTCCTGGCGCAGGCTGCACCTCTCGAACGAGCGCCCGCTCTCGGAATCGCGACCGATGCCGCCGGACTCGGCTCCGTCTCCGCCGTAGCGCGCCCATTCCATCTCCATCTCCACCTGTGGAGGGCGCAAAGGTAACCGACGATTGTTTCTTGTTAGCAGGCGTGAGGAGGGCCTGGGCCCGCCCCCCCCCCCCCCCCCCCCACCGGGGTGTGCGGTGGCTTTTTTTCTGAAGCGACGACTTGGCCATCACGAAAGATTGCTCAACGGAGTGGGGCTTGTCGTCGTAGTCATCGTCGACGTCGTCGTGTGGACATTTGTAGCAGCCAAATAACTCCACGTAGATTCTAAATGTGGAGGGAATAAAATGGAGGACCCCAGAGGAAAATCCACGCGACCACCACGGGGAGAGAGAGAGACACCGCAAACTCCAAATATACAGCAGCAGGCGTCAGGGTCGGGGTCGAACCCATGACCTCCTGTAGACCAGGCGAGGAAGTTAACATCTCGCCACTATGGCGCATTTGGGTGGCAACTCCTGCCGAGAAAAATTACCACCATGGACCTGCCATCGAGCCACCACCGTCACTCCAACACGACCGTCGACCCATCATCATCATCATCATCGTCGTCATCATCATCGTCGTCATCATCACACGATCGTCGTCGTCGCCACGGCGCCCGCACCTGCGCGTCGAGCTCGGCGTCCTCGCGCGCCTCCTTGTTGCTCTCCTCCAGGTGCTTCATGAGGACGGCCACCACGACGTTGACGAGCACGAACTGGGCGGCGAGCACGAACGTGACGAAGTAGAGCGGCGACACGAGCGTGTTGTGGCAGCAGCAGCTCTCGCCGCCGCCGCCGCCCTCCTGACCGCCGTCCTCCTCCGGCGCGCACTCCCGCAGCGTGTCCTGCGGCGGGGAGTTGGGCGACTCTCTGTGTGTCCGCGCCATCGTCCCGTCTAAGGCTTTACACCGGCCGGCGGCGAACTGCCGGGGCGCTTTTTACGGCAATCGTCCAATCGCACGATCGGCGCGTACGACCGTACGCGCCGTACGACCGTACGACCGTGCGACCGTATGACCGTGCGACCCTACGACCTTGCGACCGTACGACTGTGCGCGCCGGTCGAGATACGGTGACGGGGACAGGTGGGAAGTTGTTAAGGAGGGGTTGGAGTAGAGACAGGGGTGGTGATAGGGAATAGGGTAGTGATCGGGGTTGGGGTAATGATAGGGGTTGGGGTAGTGATAGGGGTTGGGATAGTGATAGGGGTTGGGGTAGTGGTCGAGGTGGTGATAGGGGGAGTGATAGGGGTAGTGACAGGGGTGGTAATAGGGGTTGGGGTAATGATACAAGGTAGTGTTCGGGGTGGTAATAGGGGTTGGGGTAGTGGTAGGGGTTGAAGTAGTGATAGAGGTAGTGATAGGGTTCGTGTTCGGGGTGGTAATAAGGGTTGGGGTAGTGGTAGGGGTTGGGATAGTGATAGTGATAGGGGTAGTGATAGGGGTAGTGATAGGGGTAGTGATGGTGATGATGCTGGGCTAGGGGAGTAGAGAGGTGGTGGGGGGGGGGTGCAGTAGCACGGCAGCAGGGCAAGCTCGCTGCTTCAGTCGGCTGGACGGAGTGACTGAGTAGAGATCATCAGGAATGAGTCTCCTTTACAACTGCACACGCCATCGTCGACCTGGCCAAACTAGAACTAGTACAGCTCGTTCTTTTGTTTCACCAGGCGAGACCCACTGGGCCTATGTAGCAGCTCTGGCTATCACTAATGATGGTCTAACGGAAGTGGCGGCGAATCACGTGAACATTTATAGCAGCCACATGATTCTAAACTAAGTGGCGGCGACGTCAGCACGGCGTTTGTGCCAGGCTCGGTGCACTCCGAGGCCACGTGAAGTGTCGAAAGCTCGCCGGTAGGTTAACTACCTCACCTGGTCTACAGGAGGTCGTGGATTCGATCCCAACCCTGACGCCTGCTGCTGTATATTTGGAGTTTGTGGTGTCTCTCGTTCCGTGGGCGTCGCGTGGATTTTTATACGGGGTCCTCCAGTTTTACCCTCCACGTTTTCGAATCGACGCGATCAGCCACTTTTGGGTGAGCGGTGGCCGGGGTCACTTCTTAAAATGAAAGAGCAACACAGCTCAGTGGGGCCTGACCCGCTAAAGAAATGTTCAAAAGTAATTATTTGTAACAGTTTTAATGGCCAATTGTTTTATTTTTGTTTCAATGACCGGCTGGCGTGGCGTGAGGGGCGCGTTGAGGAAAACCCCGCGGCTCACCTTCATGATCCCATTCCAGTTGTCGCCCGTGGAGACACGGAAGAGCGTCAGGAAGGCCATCCCAAAGTTCTTGAAGGTCGCGTGCCTCCCCAGGCCCTCGCACGCGTGCTTGATGCACTCTGTGACACTGGGGGAGAGGGAGGGGAGGAGAGGGAGGTGAGGGGAGGTGAGGGGAGGGAGGGAAGGAGGAAGAGGAGGGGGGGGAGTTTTCTTCTCTCCACTGACTCCGCTTTGTGCACCATCGTGTCAATGCAGCAGCACGCACAACAACAACAAGCACAACAACAACAACAAGCACAACAACAACAACCACGACGACGACGACTGTCGCCGTTGTAAAGACGGCAAATGTTGTCGGATGTTACAGAGCGAGCGGACAGAGCGCAACTTCCATCCCCCTCCTCCCTGTCCACAAGCGCCGCCACTCACCCAGGCCCACCACTCACCCGCCACTCACCCGCCACTCACCCGCCACTCACCCACCACTCACCCAGGCCCCGCCACTCACCCGCCACTCACCCAGGCCCCGCCACTCACCCGCCACTCACCCGCCACTCACCCGCCACTCACCCACCACTCACCCAGGCCCCGCCACTCACCCACCACTCACCAGGCCCCGCCACTCACCCACCACTCACCCACCACTCACCCACCACTCACCCGGGCCTTGCCACTCACCTGCCACTCACCCACCACTCACCTGCCACTCACCCGCCACTCACCCACCACTCACCCGCCACTCACCCGCCACTCACCCACCACTCACCCAGGCCCCACCACTCACCCAGGCTCCCGAAGAGCTCCACTCCCAGCGCCGCGTAGATGAAGAAGAGCAGCATGAAGAGCAGGCCCAGGTTCCCCACCTGCGGGAACACAGCTCATCGTCATCTTCGTCTTAGTCAGCCATGGTTACTCCACTGCTGGATGAAGGCCTCCACACCCCCAAGGTCCCTGGGGGGTGAGGCTCGGCTCGGCTACGGCGGGGCAATCTTCTTCTACAGGAGCCTCGCGACTATGCGCGTGCGGTTAATCCGATCTGTGGAGTAACCGCGCGTCTGAGATGTTCACACACATTAACAGCTAACGACCTTAAAACAGTTAAACACTTTGTGGCGAATGGCGACTGCTGCTGTATCTCTGTGTGTATCTCCGTGTGTATCTCCGTGTGTATCTCCGTGTGTATCTCTGTGTGTGTATCTCCGTGTGTATCTCCGTGTGTATCTCTGTGTGTGTATCTCTGTGAGTGAAACAGCTGCCGAGCACGCACACACAGACAAAGATCCCATGTATGGCCTTAACAGACTGTTGGGGCAAGTGCTGTTAGCGAGCACCTATGAAGGCCGGCACTGCACACTAGGGGGTGGGTGGCCAGCACCACGCCCGGCCGCTTTTGTCTCCCGATTGGCGATGCTCACACATCGCACTAGGTACTCAGCTTCAAATGAGTCGACCTAGGGGAGGCCCAGGACCGGTTCAGATAATCGTCACTGGTGTTGGCCGGGAGTAGGAATCGAACCTGGGTCGCTAGGTTCGTAGCGCAGCACGCTAATCGCTACTCTACTGTCCCCCACAACAACAACCGTCATTCGCCACTAAGTGGCTGTGACGTCACCACGACGCTTGTGCCAGGCTATGTGCACCTTGAGGCCACGTGAAGTGTCGAACGCCCGCTGGCAGGAGGTCATGGGGCAGACCCAGGTGCCACGGGTCGACTGACTGAGATGACTGAGATGACTAGCTGATGCACCACCTGTGCTCCCTACTGTGCCAACTTGCTGTGCTTTATCCACCCGGCGCTCCGCTCGTTGTTGTGAGCGTCGCTCCTCCGCCCTCCGTTGTTGTTAGAGGGCGACTGCCTCCAACTGCCCAGCAGCGTCCTTCACGAGGCTCCTCCACAGAGGCCGAACTTGACACCGCTGGTACCAGTTATCGGCAAGTCCACTCAGCTCCAAATCCTCCTGTACCACGTCACTCCATCTCTTCTCTAGCCCGTGCCGCACCTGCATAGCCCCCTTGATCCGGCCGAACAAAAGCTGTTTAGGCATGTGGTGCCTGGGCATGCTGGCGACATGACCCAGCCAACGCAGCCTTGCCTGCCGGAGGAGCTCACCGATTGGACTTTGCCCAGACCTTTCTAGGATTTGTGAGCTCCTCACACAATCCAGCCTGGTTAAACCCAGGATGGATTGTAGGCAGGCCAGCCTAAATGTTTCCAATCTGCGAAGATGCTCCATTAGGGGGGTCCACGTTTCGCAAGCGTAGAGAAGGGATGGAATGATCGTGGCCGAGAAGACTTGAAGCCTCGTGCAGAGTGACAGACCAGGTAGCTTCCACACAGCATTACGCAGCCGATGAAAAGATAATGCCGCTCGTCTGATTCGGAGTGAGACCTCTGCTGTTAAACCGGAGCAGGTCATGAGCACACTGGCAAGGTATGGGAAACTCTCCACTCTCTCCACGACTGCCCCATCACGGATTGGGAGTTGTGTGGGTGGGTTGCTTCGTCTTGGTGGGCTGATGGTAAGTCCCCACCTCTTTGTGGCACGCTCCAGGTTCAGCATCAGTGCCTCCAACTCCTCCTCTGAGTGAGCGGCAATTACCAGATCATCGGCATACATAACATGGTTGACCAATAGGGAGCCATCCCTTGACCGCACCCGGGCATCGATCAGCCTCCCATTGTAAATGTACCAGATGGAAATTCCTCTGGTACAGCCATCAATGGTTTCACTGACTACGTGGTCGAAGAATATGTTAAATAATGTTGGAGCCAGAGGACATCCCTGTCGCACCCCAAGGTGAACAGGGAATGACTCCGACTCCCGGCCACGTAGTTTTACCCGGGCCTGCTCACCATCATGAAGGTCCTTCATGATCGTGAGCAGAAGGTCAGGGACTCTGAAAGCACAATGAACAACCTAGAGCCCAGGCCTACTGATGGTATCATAGGCCTTGACCAGGTAAATAAAGCAGATATGTTGGTCTTGTTGGAATTCCCTACACCTCTGCTGTAGCAAAAGGACAGAAAATATGGCATCTGTGCAGGACCGCCCTTTCCTGAAACCACATAGAGGCTCCGCAAGCCTCTCCTCAGCGTGCCTGGCAAGGCGATGTTGAATAACCCTTGCCACGACCTTTCCCGGCACACTGAGGAGTGAGATGCCACTGTAGTTGTTACAGTCTGTGCGGTCCCTCTTCTTAAAGAGGGGGACCACAAGGGCATCCTTTCAATCCTGTGGAACCCGTCCAGTGGTCCAGACTGTTGTTATGAAGTCATGTAGGGCAGTCTGTGCACAAACGCCACCCTCCCTCAGCATTTCACTTGGGAGATCATCTCTGCCCAGTTCCTTTCCTGGTCTCAAATTCTGGATCGCCGTTAGTACTTCCTCAACAGATAGCACTTCAACCAGCCATTCACAGGGGGTGACTTCCTCCTCCGATATTTGAGGCACCGCAGCCTCAGCAGGGTTATCCCCACTTTGTCCCACGATGTTTTCCATGTAGAGGGATTTCCCCTCCCCCAGGACTTCATAGAAATGCTCAGCAAATCTGCAAACCTGTTCCTGGGGGTCGGAGATTGGATCACCGTTTTTTCCCCTAATGATGGTAATAGGTGTGGTGCTGCAGGTTACTTTTTTGATGGAGTTAAATAGGGATTTGTGATCGTGGGCCATTGAGGCAGACTCCATCTCCTCAGCAAACCGCGACCACCACCCATCCTTGCAGCGCCTCACGGCTCTCCGAACGATAATTGGTTCTTTACCCTTCTATCTGGCAACAAAACTGACACCTTTTTTGTCAGTTTTGTTGTCAGATAGAAGGGTAAAGAACCAATTATCATATTTTTACTGGCAAATGAGGTTCCCATAGTGGCTCTCCGAACCTCCGAGCAAAGGCCTCCTCATTCTCTGACGTGGGATGCTGTAGCCGATGAGAGTGGGCCTGTTGCTTTTTCTCAACTATCCTGAACACCTCCTCTGTCAGCCAGGGTCTCTGGGGAGGTCTGGACCGCATACCCAAAGCAGCCATTGCAGCTGCTTGAGTCACAGTCCTAAACCCCGCCCATTTACTCTCGACATCTGGAGGAGTGGGAGACGATGTCAACCCCAGCCACAAGCGATGATTAAATTCTCGCTTACAACTTTCATAAGCTACCTGAGTCCAGGCCACCTTAGGTTGGAATGGGGTCCTGGGTGTACATCCACCACCAGATTGGAAGAATGGCAGGCGCATCTTACAGATGGCAAGTCGATTGTCAGAGGGCACATCAGCTCCACGGTAGGTCCTGGTGTGAAGGACATGGGCCCGCATCCGCTGTTCCATCACTATGTAGTCCAGCAGATGTTCTTGCTTGGACCCGGCATGCATCCATGATGTTGTGTGGATGTGCCGATGCCGGAACTAGCGTGTTGGTAATTACAAGCCCATGGGCTGCACAAAAATCTAACCGCCTCCTACCATTGTTATGGAGCTGATCTGGCCCATGCCTTCAAATAACTCCAGACCAGGTGCCAGCATCATGACCAACTCGGGCATTGAAGTCACCCAACAAGATGACTATCCCGAGGGGCCACTTGAGCTAGCACCTGTGACAGGAGGTCATAAAAGGCATCTGACTCATCGGCCTTGCCTGCATCCCTCCACAGATGTTCGTCTTCGGTGGGGGCATAAGTAACCACGACCACCACTCCTGACCTCCGGTTGATGGGAAGACGAGCCCAAAGTAGCCTGGAGCTTACAGCTTCCCACACCTCACCGCCACGCTCCCACACCCCCTTAATTATTTTGTTCAGAAGAAGAGCCGCTCCCTGTTGTTTGGTAGTCTCCTGCCCCGAGTAGAGGACTTTCCACCCCTCATGGTGGCAGGAGCCAGAGCCGGTCCACCGGACCTTCTGAATGCCACAGAGATGCAGGCGGTACCTGTCCAGCTCCCGACAGAGGAGTGGCAGCCTCTCCTCCGCAGTGAGCGTTTTTGTTGTTTCTGGAGGAGCCCCGGGGCTAAGGGTTCAGTCTTCTTGCTCCGCCAAAAGGGGTTTGGCCAGGAGACGTCATAGACGCCTGTCCTCCCGGGGCCTCCAGCACAAGCGTAATACTTACACTTTTCAGTCGTGGTTTGTTGGTTATTAATTGAGGGTGGAGGGGTTACCAGCCCCTCTCACCCGTCCAGAGCCCCCATTTGGCCGCTGTGGTGGTTACAAACGTCATGAGGGTAAAGGCCAATTTAAATTGGCCCTCCCCCCACGGCACTACCCACCACAGCGTTGCCGTCCGGCACCACGAGGAGTTATGGGTTTATTTTTTCCGGACACACGCACACACACATGCCCGCACATGCACGCACACGCACACACACATACACTCACATGCACACACACATGCACAGCATTGTCCTACGTCCGGCCACACAGCCGCACCCGAGTGTATTGAAACCCGTGGTGTAGCGACTTTTGGGTAGATTTCGGTGAGGCCGCGCACGCAGGCTCAGCCGGCCAAAATCGCACGGCTAACCGAACCGGCGTAGAGCAAGGACTTTACCGTGCACGCGGCTCACGCTGACATTCTGGTCACGGCGGGGCTGCTGAACACGAAGCAGTAGAGTTTTCATGACCAGTATTTTTGGGTTAGATCACGTGAATATAAATATGTGTCGAGTTTACTCTCCAGCGCACCGGTGCGCTGAACTAGTCACGGATTGGCATGTTAATATTAGCTGCCACACCCATCTCTAAACCTTTACGAACAGCTTGCCCTCAGAGGCTAACCTCCCTGTTCCTGTTGACGAAAGCTTGTGTTGCGATCGAAACATTATGTTTTTATTATTATTTTTTATTCACTTTATTTTAATTTTCATTTGTATTATTTTATTGTTATTATTTTTCTATCTACGTGACTTTACCGAAAGAACCATAGAATACAGTTTATAGTTGTTTATAGTTTATATTACGAAAAGTGACGATTACGCCTGTTACTTGCACCTAGACTGGTCGGAGTTAGACAAGAAGACGAGTCGGACGACGGACGTCGCACCTCACCTGCGGCAGGGCTTGCATGACGGTGTCGAGCAGCGCTCGCATTCCCGTCGCCATCTTCAGCAGCTTGAGCACTGGCGCCGCAGAGAGGGGGAGACAGAGAAGGGAGGGGGGACTCAAACAAGAACAACGGAAAGCGGACAACAAACAAACAACACCGGCGAAGGCGCGGAGCGCAATCTACACGCGGTGACCAGACGAACGCCGGGGCAGCGAGTCCCAACGCCGCCACATTGCTCGGCTTCCATCCTCCACGGGATCGACACAATCGGGATCGGGCCGAGGGGCCGGAGGGGCGGGAGGCCGGAGGGGCGGGAGACCGGGCGGGCGCGATTACCCCGGGCGATGCGCAGCACCCTCATGATGCGGATGATGGTCGGGTTGATGGGCAGCGAGGCGTTGATCTCAATCTCCTCCAGCGTGATGCCCATGATGGACAGAAGGACGATGGCCACGTCCAGCTGGTTCCACCTGGCAGGCACCGCAGGGCGCGTCGGGGGAGTGGGGGGGGGCAGAAGAGGGGGAGTGGGAGGGTAGAAGGGGTGGGAGCAGGGAAAGACTGTGTTTGTCACAAATGATGATCCGACTCTATCGGTCTATGGGGGACCTTTTTGGCAGTATCCAAAATGATGAAACTCAGGATGGGTTCTACCCCTTTCTGGCAATGAAACGGAAGTTGTGTTAAGATGTTCAAACACCAAATAGATGATACATTTTGCATGGCATCAAGTCAACAAGGTATCCCATAGATGTCGCTGCTCGACCCCAGCTAAAAGTGTTCTGATAATTGCGTTGTTTTTGTACTGTTCACATGTTTGCGTTGTTCGCTGGTCTGGTGGTGAGACGAGGCCATACAGAAGGCCGCTGTCTCTGGTGCATCATAGATTATCACTGTGTAACAAATTTATTTATTGTTCCTGGATATTACGTGTTATTTCCTAATTGCTTATGCCTCAAACAGTACAGAAAGTGGCTATTATTCCCCACAAACTTTGCTTTTGTGACCAGGACAGTGATATGTTGAAAGGTACCTATTTTCAATGAGAAAACGTGTGCAATTGTGTCATTCCTTCACACAAAGTCCTCGTCACAAGAGCAACGTTTGTGGGGAATAATAGCCATTTTATATACTTTTGAGGCAAAAGCAATTGGAAAATAAAACTACCCAGGAACAAAAATCGTGTTACGTAGTGAATTATCAGAGCCACGTGTTGTTTGCATGTTTCGGCACAAGTAGTGTGTGCGGTTAATGCAGTAACTTGACGTCTTGCAGCAGGTATCATCATCTAGTTGGTGTTTGAACATCTTAACACAAGTCCCGTTTTATTGCCAGAAAGGGTAAAACATGTTCTTAGTTTTCATCACAGTTGATATATATGTGATAAAAGTTTTGCTGGCTGGCTGGCATGTCATCTCACCGCACATCCGCGCAAGACACATCACCCGCATCCTCTAGCCCGGGTCGTGCGTCGCCACCCACCAAAACCGACCCTCCACCCCGGCCGCTAGTGTGCCGCACAAATGCTCGGGCAGTGCGAGTGCAACGATTATAACCGGCTGTGGAATGCGCGTGCACACGCACACACACACACTCTCACACGCACGCACCAACACGCATACACACCCACACGCGCACACAAATGCACACGCACACACGCGCATGCATACGCATGCACACGCATGCACACTCTCACACGCACACACATGCACACTCTCACACGCACACACGTACCAACACACGCACTCACACCAACACGCACACACCCACACGTGCACACACCCGCATGCACACAAGCACCAACACGCACGCGCGCACGCACACGCGCAGACGCACTACTGGTCGCGTCGACGGACACTCCGTACCTCTCCTTGAAAAACCGCCGAAAGCCGAGGGCGATGAGCTTGAGCACGGCCTCGAGCACGAAGACGACGGTGAAGACGTAGTTGCAGTACTTGAGGGCCCGGTCCAGAGCCTGCGGGGACCCCACAAGGGGACGAAGACATTTTTGACCCCCGACACCCACCCACCGTGTCGCCTGTCAGAGTTTGTTGGGGCCACGCGCTGCCAGCGAGTCGTCGCACCTACGAAGGCCGGCCGCCTTTGTCTCCCCATCCCCACCCCCCCGTGGCGATTTGACTTCGCACCGCTACACCGGGTACTCGTTTGAGGCTGAGTCGACCAAGGGGAGGCTCATGACCCGGTTCTGATCATCGTCACCGGTGCAGGTGGCCGTGAGCGGGAATCGAACTCGGGTCGTAGCTGGGTTCGTAGCATAGCGCGCTCACCGCTGCACCGCCGCTCCTAACTCCAGTAACGCGCACAAAGATCCCCCGTGTTGCCTTAGCAGACTGCAGGGGCAAGTGCTGTTGGCGAGCACCTATGAAGGCCGGAACGGCACACGAGGGGGTGGGTGGCCAGCACCACGCCCGACCGCCTTTGTCTTCCCACTGGCGATGTTTACACACCGCACCAGGTGCTCATTTGAGGCTGAGTCGACACAACCACACACACACGTGAAAAGACATGGGCATGGCGATGATTACACCAACCCTCGCTGTTGCCTCCACAGTAGCGGTGCATCGCAGGCAGATACGATTAACTGAAAAGATTTTTTTTATTTTGCCAGGTGAGGCCCCACCGAGCTATGTAGTTCTTTATCAGAAGCAACCTGGCCACAAATGATAGCTCAACGAAGTGGCTTATCACAGTGATTTTAAACGTGGAGGGAGAAGGCAGAGGACCCAGAGAAAAATCCACGCAGCCAAGGGGAGAGAGACACGCAAACTCCAAATATAAAACAGGCGTCAGGATGGGGAACGAAGCCACGACCTCCTGCATACCAGGTGAAGTCGTTAACATCTCCGCCACAAGATCAACAAGGGAACAGGCCCAACCCCCCGCTTAACCCCACCGCCCCCCCCTCCCCCACCTTGGGCTGTGCGTAGTGCTCGATGGACATGGTGACGACGTTGAGGCCGATGATGATGGAGATGAAGAGGTCCAGGTAGTGGGCGGTGCACATCTTGTGGATGAGCAGACGCGGGCGTGAGTAGCTGGCCCAGTACGGCTGGCGCTGGGCCTCTGCGGGGAGGTGGGGGGGAGGTGGTGGGGGAGGTGAGGGAGGGAGGGGGGGAGGTGGGGGGATCAAGTCAGGAGAGGTGCCACGTCGCACGTCACGGAGCGTTTGGCTCGGATGAGTTAACTAAGCGACGGCGTGCGACGTCGCAACAACGTTCACAGGAACTTTCAATCGTCGCGTCGCCGCGAGCCGCAATCTATCCACTGCTGGATGGAGGAGGCTGTCTCCCGTGGTGCCGATGAGCGTGGTCGAACCCCACCCCTTCACGCAGCCCGCACTGACCAGCGTGGTGAAGTACGGTCAAACGACCTCCACCACGACGGCCGCGCCTCGGGAAGGCCTCCATCCAGCAGTGGATTGATCAAGAGCTCTGCAAGTGGTTATACAGGGTGGCCCATAAGTCTGGAATCATAGGGGAAAATAACGCATTCATACGTTTTTGTTTCTGCAGGTCCAAGATGTCTCCAAGTAAGGAAGAACGAGTCCAGATAATTCTACTCGTAGAAAATCGGAGTCAGAGGGACGTCGCTGTTGAATTTAACAGACTGCATCCAGACCATGAGCCAATGACAGATAGCTGTTTTTTCCTCTGACTGCAGACTTATGGGACACGCCATAGTTTACACAACGATAAAAACACTTGACGGATCTTAACCGATTAAGTGCGACAAGTCGCATTGGTACAATAAATAAATGCAGCAATACATTGAGCACCCGGTCCTATTCATTCCTTCACGCGCGACTACGTGAAACATTCCGGCGTAGCTAAACGCCGACGATATTGCGGCCTGCTTTCGTGCCTCCAGTTACACCACGAAGTGCATCGGGGACGCTTCCAAATTGGGGAAACTTGAGTCGAATTCCTCTCAACTGGCCCACCGTCTCCGGCGTCGGCGGTCAGCCAAAACGACGGCCACTTTGGCGCGCTGGCCAAACACTCGCGCTTGTTTCGTGGACTGTGCTGGCACCTGGCACGCTAACGTGGAATCGACACTCTTGGCCGTCGGGGGTGAAGGGGGGTGGTGGCGGGCTGCCGATAGGAATTGGTGGCAGAGAAGCAACGTTACTTCATGCTGAAATGACGGACTGTGCTGCGAGGTCAATTTAATATGACAATGATTAATTGTATATCAAGGAAAGGCCACAATCAGCCCAAGGACTCCTTTTTGAGAGGGTCCTGCTACATTGGGTCTAGATTTTCACGATGTTTTTTTCGACAAGTCTATGATGAGCTGCGTTTATATTTATCATTCACGCGGCAGGGAAGCGGAGCACCCGGAGAAAGCCCCACGCCTTGCGTGAGAGGCGAGGGAGGAGGGGGGCAACGCTCTATACCCGCACAGAAGGAACAGATGGAGATTGGTCCACACGTTGCTCGACTGCCTCCTCCCTCGAGGCCCAACACGGGGAAGGGGAACTTTCCCGACATCGGCTCGTGATCCACAAACCCTCGCCACCTCCGCCACGCTGGACTGGGGAGGCCGTGCGGAGCCGCCGCCGCCACCACCGTCCGGTTAACACGAGAGCAGTCTACATATCGTGACGTTCCGATACGCTGCAGAGAGGAGAGTTTCACGGTCTAACACTCGATTATCCGCGTTGGGTGGGAGTTATAATTCCAGGGCGCCAATTGAGTCGCAGTTTACATTCTTGGGCTCGGGCCACCGCGTGCGTCATTGCGACCGGGCCAAATGTGTGTCCGTCGTTGAAGAAGGAGACAATTCGCGTGGCCGAATGTGGCGGCAGTAACACGCATGCACGTGCGGCGTTTCGCTTGATGCTGCATTGTGCATCTGCAGGGCAGAGTCCCGGAAGTCGGAATATTCAGTTTACCACCCGGGTTGGATCGCGTGAATACAAATGTCGTGGGCTTACTCTTCAACACACCGGTGTGTGCTGAATTAGTAACGAATTGCCAGGTGTTTTGTTTACGTGACAAACCCTTTACTAATTGGCTGTGTTGGGTGGTGGGCGGGTTTAACAACACATCTATATTTACGCGGTCTAACCCAAAAAGAAATCCCCTTTATTACTTTAAATTATTATAATAATCGTCGTCGTTGGTGCGTCGTTTAAACGCTCGTGACAAAACGTGATGATTTAACTAATTTCACTCTTGTCGGGTGGTGGATGCTTCTCAACGATGACGCACGTTTGGGTCAGGCCGTGATCACGTGGTCTGACGTCGTTGTTGGGGGGCGAGTGATCCAACCAACTCCAAGAAGCAACGGACACGCTTACGCGTCGTTATCACCACCCCCTTCTCTGCCCCCGTTCTATCGAAGCTAAGCAAAACAAATGCGTTTTGTGCCCCAATTTACGAACATCTTGCATGTGTCCGCATCTTTGTTGTTAGTAGCCCAGCTTGGCTTACCTCCCCGCCGGATAATTGAGAGTTAACCGTTCAAACAGCATCCGGGTGTGTACGTATGTACATACAACACAAACCACACACCACGCGCACACACAACTGCTGCAACAGCAATACACATGCGTCCGTAATCGCTACAACTACATGCGAAATGCACGAGCATCCGATTTTTTGCCATGCAACTTTTGGGGGGGGGGGGGTCACCTCGCTCAATGACAGCCGGCTCATCGAGTTTCAAACAGCAGAGGCGGGGGAGGGGGAATTGCTGTTGACGTGAAAACTCTTTAGGGGGCTTAGATGTTGCCGCCACCCGTCTCAATTTAGTTATTGTCCAGGATCATTCCTCTTGTTGTTGTTGTTGAGGCAGCAGACTATCCTGGGTGAGATCCGTCCGTCTCGTTAAAGAGCCTCTCTGGCGGCTACAATAACGGTAACAAGTCGACAAAAAGACGCGACAAGGCTCGCAAAAAAGAACGACGATCCGAATTGCACGGTTTAGCACGGTCGGCGAGGAATGGTACGAAAGAAGATCAACGTGTGTACATCCTCTGGCCCAGTCCAGTAAACACACAACATTGGGCCAACGTTGGCACGTGGTTGGAATTGTGGGCCCAACGTTCGCCCAACATCCAATGTTTACCGGCAGGTCTCTCAAGTTCGCCTAAAACAAATAATTTTATCTTAAAACTTGGAATCTTGCATCACTCAAAACAATGCGTCGACGTGCAAAGGGGGGCTTCCCTCTTCTTGCTAGTGGGAGTTTTTTTCCTCCTCTCTCCACGATACGTCGTCCCTGGTTTTTTGAATCTCAGAGACAGTCACCCTGGCTGTTTGATAGGGAAGTTGTTACGGCCTGGCCCGTATGGACCACAAGATGACCCAGAGTTTGAGCAAAAATCGGACACCAGGCAAATCGCGTCGGGTGCCGGCGGCCATGTGAGTTTTGTCATGAAGAAGGAGGTGCATTGAAAAGCTTTGAATTCAACCACTTTCTTAGACCACAAACCAGTAAGCATGCAAACATTGGGCCAACGTTCGAACGTTATCCAAATATTGGCTCAACGTTGCACTTTTACTGGGAAAGCACCAGGGGGAGGATCCCGTGACACTCTCAATGGCCTTCTTAGATCAGGCAAGTTATCTTATTACTGATAACAGGAACTCTCTCCAAAGTTTACCATTAAATGCGGGTGCTTCGAGAGCAGAATTCTCGATTTAGTCAACAAAGCAAACTTTAAAAGCCTGCCAAATGGATTATTTTGTTATGTGTAACCCAGCAGCAACCGCTGCAGGCTTTGCTCAAGGACTTTAGGCCTCAAGGCAAAATCTCAAAATGGCCTCCACGCAACGCGGCCGCAAGAAAGCAAGCGACAGAGCTCGGCGAAAAACCGCGCCGCAGAAGCATAACGGGGGAAAGAAAAGAAAGAGCGCGCGGATCTTTCTGAGTCCGTTAGTGTTCTCCGGGAATGGGGGATTTGGTTACATGGAAAGGAAATGAAACAGGAAAGATTAAGGAGGGGCAACGACAACAACAACCTCTACGTTATTAGTTTTAAATGACTGCCAAGAAAATGAATGGGCACACACTATGAGGGACCGAGTGGCATGGTGTGTTGGCTATTCGGGACCGAGTGACTGGGTGCCCTGGCTATGAGAAACAGAGTGACTTGCGGTGCGCTTGCTATGAGGGGCCAAGTGGCTCGGTGCGCTGGCTATGAGAAACAGAGTGACTTGGTCCCTCATAGCAAGCACACTGCGAGTCACGCGAGTCACTCGGTCCCTGCTGAGAGACCCTCACAACGTCAGCGTCCGTTCGCGAGACCGCACGGGGGAACCGGCGATGCGGATCGGGGGGGGGGGGCTTTTGTGTCGTGTTCAGGTGATTTATTTTCCCTTCCGATTTTGGCGCAATGCCGAGCGCAACCTACGTCTTTTTCACGCGGTAAAGTCGACGTCACGAGCGAGCTAATAAATCAGCTCAAAGCCTCCTCCCCGTAAGCCACGCGGCTTCAGTGTTGGCCACCCCCCACTCTGAATCCCCCCCCTCTCCCCCTCTCCGTCGCCTCCCACTGTGAAGACAGACTCGGCTCTGTGCAGCAGCAGGAGCAGAGGCCCCGATACAGCCTCTAACCTCCCCATCCTCACCTCTCCTGATTCTTTGCTCCCGTTTCTCCGTTCTGCCTCCCAACCTTTAACTCGCATTCCCCTCTCCTCTCTTCTCTCTCCCATTCCAACCTTTAACTCTCATCCCCTCTCTTCTCTCTTACCTCTCCCGTTCCTCTTTTCCCATTCATCGCTGTGTGCTCGGCTCTACTCCCCTTCCCCGGTGGTGTGCCCGTCGGCATAAAAGTTGTGCTCGTTTTGATAAACACTGCACACTCTTCAATGCTCACACATGGGGTATGCGTTGTGCTCTACGCATGTGCGTGTGTTGAACTTCTTTCGCGCCGTAAGGATCAGGCGTGGCCTCCTAAAGATCACGCGGGTCCCTTTAAGGATCACGGTGGGACCCTCTAAAGATCACGCGGGTCCCTTTAAGGATCACGTGAGGCCTCTCCTGCGCCCACGCATCACGGTTTTCATATTTTTTCCCCTCCATCACGGCAACAAGTCGAGTCATCACGCGGTTGGGTTCGTGTGCTCAGAGGAAGGTGCCATTGCCTAAATCTTTGCCCACTCGATATTTTCCCACTCTATATTCGTTTAGTTCTAATGGTCACTGCGTGATTGACAAATACCGTTTTGAGTTTTTTTCCCACTATTGAGATATCTTCTTCAGCCCCACACCACCGATTTGCGACAGTTGGCTACGTACGGTGCAAAAGAAGTTCAACATAATAGAGAAAAAATATAACGTTTTTTTATTATTTTACCAAGTAAGGCCCACTGAGCCATGTAGCTCTTTTTCAGAAGTGACATGGCCACAAACGATAGCTCGACGAAGTGGCTTATCATCACGTGGAAATGTGAAGCAGCCCAATACTCTAAACGGATGTTTCTAAATGTGGAGGGGAAAACCCGGAAGGAGGACCTGGAGAAAATCCACGCCACCTGCTGTATAAACTCCAATTATACAGCAGGCGTCAGGATTAAGATCGAACCCGCAAACTCCTGTATAACAGGCGAGATAGTTAACATCTCTTAGCCACCGTGGCACCCTATACAGTACAGTATGTACATATGTCCCGGTTCTTTTGGAGTTTAGAGGTGGCAAAGAGTGGTTGGCCTGGGCCCTGGTAGAAGAAAGGAAATGTAAGTCTATGGGTGTATTTATGAGACAATGCGTGTCTGCATCTCTACGTCTATGGGTTTCTATGCGAGTCTATGGGTTTAGAGGTGAGTCTGCAGGTCTCTATATAGGTATGGAGGCTTTTGGATGAGATCTATGGGTCGAAAATTAGATGAAAGTTTTATATGTAGATCTGAGGGTTTATACTTGCGCCCATGGGTCTCTATTTAAATATACTGGTTTCTATATGATTTTAAACGTCTCTTTGTAGGTCTATGGTTCTCTGAGTAAGTCTATGGGTCTTCATTTAACACCATCGGCTGAGTATCTGCTGCCGCAGATTCACATCACCCAGAATTTGTCAGAATGTAGCCAAAAACACCGATGAATAGAAACTCTCAGCAGTGCAGTGAAAACTGCTAAATCCAGGTGATATTATGTATGTGGCAAGTTTGAAGGCATCACTAGACCCCATTTTTGAAGCTGTGAAAAAATCCCTAGACCTCTCGTGGATGTCTGTGGTTGGTCTGTGTGATGGACGCAAACGCTGTTCACCGCGGTTAGAGTTGTGTTATCCATGATAGAGGTGTTTTGGGGTCAGATCGCGTGAATATAAATGTTGTGTCATTAAAGCCACCACCACCCGACCGCACAGCCAATCAGTAAAGGGGTTTGTCACTTAAACTACACGTGGCCCATTTGTTATTAGTTCAGCACACAGCGGTTTTGTACTGGAGATTTTGATAATGTTGACGTTCTACCCACTACAACATTTAAAATTATAGTGTAGTGTATAGTGTAGTGCACTAGTTCAGCACTAACTGGTTGTGTGTAGGAGAGTAAACCCACTACAACATTTACAATTATAGTGTAGTGTATAGTGTAGTGTATAGTGTAGTATACTAGTTCAGCACTAACTGGTTGTGTGTTAGAAAGTAAACCTACTACAACATTTACAATTATAGTGTAGTGTATAGTGTAGTGTATAGTGTAGTATACTAGTTCAGCACTAACTGGTTGTGTGTTAGAAAGTAAACCCACTACAATATTTACAATTATAGTGTAGTGTATAGTGTAGTGTATAGTGTAGTATACTCGTTCAGCACTAACTGGTTGTGTGTTAGAAAGTAAACCCACTACAACATTTACAATTATAGTGTAGTGTATAGTGTAGTGTATAGTGTAGTATACTCGTTCAGCACTAACTGGTTGTGTGTTAAAAAGTAAACCCACTACAACATTTACAATTATAGTGTAGTGTATAGTGTAGTGTATAGTGTAGTTTACTAGTTCAGCACTAACTGGTTGTGTGTTAGAAAGTAAACCCACTACAACATTTACAATTATAGTGTAGTGTATAGTGTAGTGTATAGTGTAGTATACTAGTTCAGCACTAACTGGTTGTGTGTTAGAAAGTAAACCCACTACAACATTTGCAATTATAGTGTAGTGTATAGTGTAGTGTATAGTGTAGTATACTAGTTCAGCACTAACTGGTTGTGTGTAGGAGAGTAAACCTACTACAACATTTACAATTATAGTGTAGTGTATAATGTAGTGTATAGTGTAGTGTATAGTGTAGTGTATAGTGTAGTATACTAGTTCAGCACTAACTGGTTGTGTGTAGGAGAGTAAACCCACTACAATATTTACAATTATAGTGTAGTGTATAGTGTAGTGTATAGTGTAGTGTATAGTGTAGTATACTAGTTCAGCACTAACTGGTTGTGTGTTAGAAAGTAAACCCAGTACAACATTTACAATTCGAGTACCGTGACGTCTCGCTGGTAATTACAGCAACAACACCAACCAGCAGCATCGTCAGACGAATAGAAAGAGAGTTGTGGAGAAATCCTCCTCCTGATTCGGTCTTGAATAGAAGGGGGATAAATTATGTTGGTTAACATTGGTGGCGAAAGCCCACGTGTTAAAGTTGTGTTATCGTTCAGTTCGTTAGAGCTGTGTTAGCATTTTAGTAGCCAAACACAAAGTTAAACCACGTTTGTGGAACACAAAATGAACGGAAGAAAGGGAACGTTCTATACCTTTGCTCAGATACTTATTTGCCATAATTCTCACAAGCATCTGGCTTTGTTCGGCTGCAAACAGCGACACTGGGGTGGTGGTGGGAGGTGGGGGGGGAAGGAGACAACAGAAATTTCAGCAAAAGAAGATGACAATTATGGCCACATGGTGTTTTCTCTCTCTGTCGTTACCGCACGGCCGTCACCAGTTCGAGACTGATCGCCGATCGGAAGAAAAAAAGAACGCCGCTCCAAGTTGCAACGCCGCGCAGCGGCTTCCGCGAGTGGAGAGGCATAGAAGGCCACAGGCGAAGGGGCAAGGGGGCAGCCCTGATACGGGTGCCGCCAGCAATCGCCCAAGCTCTATAGTCCTATATTGTGGATGGTTCTTTTCTTTTTTGTTCCAACATGGAACAGGGTCCGAGGAAATCGACCTAGAGCCCGCTCTGTTGAAGTCGCTTCCGTCAGCAGTGGCACGAGAGAGCGACCTAATGCAGGGCTGTGTCTTTAGCATTGCCTGCTCCCCACACCGACCTCTTCCCTCGCGAGGTCCCGCGCCTGAACAACAGCTACAAGAACTCGGCGTGTAAAAACCAACTCAGTGCCGTACACGCAGAGCCGTCTCTAGGGCAGACGGCAAGCCGGGGCGACTGCCCTGGGCCCCGCGCTTTGGGGGGTTGTCAATGGTAATGCTCCCGCTTTAGTTTGAAGGCCACGGGGTTGGTTTGGCCCGGCCCGGCACGCCACCCTCTGGACGGCCGTGCCTCCGACGAACCTCACGTCAACCGATCCAACGCCCCCGATGCAGTTTATGCCAAGGAAACCCTCCCCCCCCACCCACCCCCATCGCCAATGGCAGCTGTCTGTCTGCGCTGCACTACCGCGCTCCCCCATCTGTCTTCAAAGGCCACGCGCACACGCACGGCGATGTTACGGACGTAACCCGCGGCGCAGCACCGAGTGTCGGCGACTCTCTCGCTACGTGTGTGCACGCTACGCTACGTGTGTGCACGCTACGCTACGTGTGTGCACGCTACGTGTGTGCACGCTACGCTACGTGTGTGCACGCTACGCTACGTGTGTGCACGCTACGCTACGTGTGTGCACACTACGCTACGTGTGTGCACGCTACGCTACAGTGCATGTGTGTGCGTGCATGCGTTAGTTCTACGGCCGGCGAGCTACAGGCAGATGAAAAGTCGCGCAAAATGTTTGAGACGGGGTGTGGCAGGCCGTGAGATCACCGTCGGTAAGGTTTTCTTCTTACCACCGGGGATCCCTGGAAAAAACTGACGTCGCATCGACGTCGTTGTCGAGGCCGCGGCGTTTCGGGCCAAAAACAAAGCTTTGCGTTTGCCTCACCTCGTTAACTCCGCGAAACCGTCGCCATCGCCACCATCGTCGTTTGCCAGCGCCAATAGAAATCTGCGAGAAGTTGTTAAGTTGTCCCCGGTGTACCCGCGGGGTCACAGAAGACCCGGTTCAGCTCCTGGATGGGGCTCCTGCTCGTAGTCGTCATCGTCATCCCGTTTATGATTTCTCAATTGTCTCTACTGCATTGGTTGATGTCTATGTCTCGTGTGTACTGTCAGTGTCTCTCTTGCACTGTCACTCCCACTTGTACTCTCTGATGGTGGCGGTGGTAGTGGCGGTGGTAGTGTAGGTAGCGACACTTCACGTGGCCTCAAGGTGCACATAGCCTGGCATAAGAGTCAGTGGTGACGTCACCGCCACTTAATGGCGAATGGCGGTTGTTGTTGTTGTCGGTGGTGGCGTTGGTGGTGGCATTGGTGGTGGTGGTGGCGTTGGTGGTGGTGGCGTTGGTGGTGGCGGTGGTGGTGGTGGTGCATCGGCCAGTCATCTCAGTCAGTCAACCCATGGTCTGTCTGTGGCCTCCTGCTAGCGGGCGTTCGACACTTCACGTGGCCTTCAAGTGCACATGGCCTGGCACATGGCCTGGTGGTGACGTCACGGCCGCTTAGTGGCTGAATGGCAGCTGTCGTCGTTGTTGTTGTTGGTGGGGGAGGGTGGTTGTTCATAGCCGCCGCGTCCGGGAGATGGACTCCAACGGGAGACCTCTGGGTGCGCGTTGGCAATGTGCCGACCATCACATCCCGAGCGCTTGCTGAAATAACAAGCCCCCCCCTTTTTGGAACAACTATCGCTAAGAACAACGTCGTCAACAACAACAACCACGTACAGTCGTCGTCAACAACCTCTCCGGCATCGTCCGTCACCAATTACTCCTGTGACTTACGCATCTGTGTAACGGGATTTAACAAACAACTTAAGAACTGCTGCAGATTTCCCCTCGACCGTAACGACGGCTGTGGCAGAGGATCGGGTGGTGGAAGGAGATCGGCCATCGGCCGGTCCACCGGTGGGATGGCAGAGAGAGAGGAAGGGAGTAGAGGAAGGGAGAGTTGGAGGCCTACTACTGATTGGCGATCGGACGGACTCAGGAAGGTCTCGCGTGACGGGGTGTACCGACCATTGCGCCAGGTTTCCTTACTGCGCCTTTTCTTCTCGAGCCGCTGCTGCCGCCTGTCCTCCCTCCGCTTGGTCTCCTCTTCCTCCTGCTGCTGCCGGCACTTGTGGAAGTTCTCCACCACCACGCCGACGAACATGTTGAGCACGAAGAAGCCGACGATGAGCAGGAACGAGATGAAGTAGAGGAGCATCCAGGGGTTGTGGTTCTGCCTGGGCTGAGGTCCGGGAGGAAGGGGGGGGGAGGAGGAGGAGATAGGAGGGAGGAGGAGACGGTGATGGTGGTGTAGAAAGTGGGGGAGGAGAGAGAGGAGGGGGGGAGATGATGGTGATGGTGGAGAGGGTGGGGGAGGAGAGAGAGGAGGAGGGGGGGGGATATGGTGGTGGTGGTGGTGGAGAAGGTGGGGGAGGAGAGAGAGGAGGAGGGGGGGGGGGAGATGGTGATGGTCGTGGAGGAGAAGGAGGGAGGGAGGAGGAGGGGGGGACAAGATAGGAGGGAGGAGGAGATGATGGTGGTGGTGGTGGAGGAGGAGATGATGATGGTGGTGGAGGAGGGGATGATGATGGTGGTGGAGGAGGAAGAGGCGGAGAGATGATGGGGGATGGGAGGGAGGGAGTGATGGCAGGAGGTGATGGAGGAGTGAGAAGGAGGGAGGAGAGATGGAGAAGGGGGGGGGGGAGCAGATTGGAGGAAGATGAATGAGAAGTGAGGAGGAGTCAGGAGAGAGAGGGGGGCATGAGGGAGGAGTGAGGAGTAGGAGAAGGGAGAGGAGTGAGGAATATGTGTAGCGAGAGAGAGAGAGAGCTTTATAGCCACTGGTGGTGGTGGTGGTGGTGATGTTAATAGTTAAAATGGCGGCGATGATAGTGATGATTTCGACACTGACGTCACCGACGATGACAGCGACACTGACGCTGTTGATGATGATTGCCGTGATGCCAGTAACGACAACAGCGACACTGACACTGCTGATGATGATGATGGCCGTGATGACGATGACAGCGACACTGATGCTGTTGATGATGATGGCCGTGATGCCAGTAACGATGACAGCAACACTGATGCTGCTGATGATGATGATGGCCGTGATGCAAGTAACGACGACAGCAACACTGATGCTGCTGATGATGATGATGGCCGTGATGACGATGACAGCAACACTGCTGATGATGATGCCAGTGATGACGATGACAGCGACACTGACACTGATGATCGTGACGACAACGCGATCGTGACGCCGGTGGTGCTGCTGCTGCTGCTGTCCATGAGCAACCTTCACCTGCTGGTTGACCCCCACGGAGTCGAGGCCGTTGTACATGATGTCCACCCAGCCGTCGCGCGACGCCATCACGAACAGCGACATGAGCGCCTGCACGCCACAGCGGCGAGGGGGCACGCACACGCAGCGTCATCCACTCGACGCCCCTCTGAAAACGGGGCTTACTTGTCCGAGCTACTTGTTCGAGCCACTCTCTGTTGCTGGGCACCTTTTTTTTCATTTGTAATGCGGTTGCTCTTGCACTGATCTCTGCCGAGTTTAACACGTAGGCTTTTGCGACCGATATCATCCGTACGGCTATTTTAATACACATAATAGACAGGAAGGACAAGATCAAAGGGCTCGCATAATGTGCATGCATAATGTACGTTGACTCAGTAATCCCCCCCCAACTTTGCGCAAGAGCGCAGAAGTGTGGTCACCACATCTACGCCTCTATATAAGGAACGAAACAGGTAGACTTCTCCACAAATCTGGCTGTGTCCCTGATTAAGCTAGTTGTAATTACTGGCGAAACGTCGTACTCAGATTGTAAATGTTGTGGCTTGGCTCTCCAACACCACCGGTGTGCTGTACTAGTATAGTCCACTATACACTACACTATACACTACACTATGCACTACACACTAATGCTGTACTAGTGACGAATTGGCAACGTTCTGTTTATGTGACAACCCTTACTAGTTGGCTGTGTCGGGTGGTGGCGGGTTTTAATGACATTTACGCGATCTAACCCAAAAAAACTCTGTTGTGGATCTCTTCCTGGCTGTCTCTGATCTCTATCTGACTGTCTATGATCTCTATCTGGCTGTCTCTGTCTCTGATCTCTGTCTGGCTGTCTATGATCTATATCTGGCTGTCTCTGATCTCTATCTGGCTGTCTCTGTCTCTGATCTCTGTCTGGATGTCTATGACCTCTATTCGCTTCAGTGCTGCACTTTTGCTTCTACCTCTGCTGCTTTTGCCATTTTGCGTGAGCCAGATCACTCACTGCTTTGCAAAAGAGACTCACGGTGGGGATCGGAGGGGCCTCCCCTCCCCCCCATCAACGCTTGGCACGCTGCCGTCACCGCCGCCGCCGCCACCGCCGCCGCCACCACGGCCGCACGCTGCCCTCACCTGGCCCAGGTTGTCGAAGTTGTATTTGTATCGCATCCACTTGAGCTGGTGCGCCTCGCAGTCGGAGCGGTTCGCCACCCGCAGGGCCTCGGGCGCCTCGCAGTAGTAGAACTTCCCCTTGAAGAGCTGAGGACGGACGCAGAAAAAGAAACGGCCACGGATACTTAAAAAGAAAAGCGAGCAGATGATCATGTTTTTTGTGATGCACTTTTGTTTTGTTACACCAGGTGAGGCGAAGGCTGCTGTTGACGGGGGGACGATGTCACTCGGCTGGCCTGGGAACGCCTGGGAAGTCCCCAGGAAGGGCTAAAGTCTGTGTATAGTGTAGTGTATAATGTAGTGTATAGTGTAGTGTATAGTAGTGTAGAGTGTAGTGTATAGTGTAGTGTATAGTGTAGTGTATAGTAGTGTATAGTGTAGTGTATAGTATAGTGTGTAGTAATGTATAGTGTAGTGTATAGTGGAGTGTATAGTGTAGTGTATAGTCGTGTATAATGTAGTGTATAGTGTAGTGTATAGTGTAGTGTATAGTAGTGTATAGTGTAGTGTATAGTGTAGTGTATAGTGTAGTGTATAGTGTAGTGTATAGTAGTGTATAGTGTAGTGTATAGTGTAGTGTATAGTAGTGTATAGTGTAGTGTGTAGTGTATAGTGTAGTGTGTAGTAATGTATAGTGTAGTGTAAAGTGTAGTGTATAGTGTAGTGTATAGTGAATAATGTAGTGTATAGTGTAGTGTATAGTGTAGTGTATAGTGTAGTGTATAGTAGTGTATAGTGTAGTGTATAGGGTAGTGTATAGTAGTGTATAGTGTAGTGTATAGTGTAGTGTATAGTGTAGTGTATAGTAAGGTATAGTATAGTGTATAGTGTAGTGTATAGTGTAGTGTATAGTGTAGTGTGTAGTGTAGTGTATAGTGTAGTGTATAATGTAGTATATAGTGTAATGTATCGTAGTGTATAGTGTAGTGTATAGTAGTGTATAGTGTAGTGTATAATGTAGTGTATAGTGTAATGTATCGTAGTGTATAGTGTAGTGTATAGTGTAGTGTATAATGTAGTGTATAGTGTAGTGTAGTGTATAGTGTAGTGTATAGTGTAGTGTATAGTAGTGTATAGTGTAGTGTATAGTGTAGTGTATAGTATAGTGTATAGTCGTGTATAGTGTAGTGTGTAGTGTAGTGTATAGTGTAGTGTATAATGTAGTGTATAGTGTAGTGTATAGTAGTGTATAGTGTAGTGTATAGACGTGTATAATGTAGTGTAGTGTATAGTAGTGTATAATGTAGTGTCTAGTGTAGTGTATAATATAGTGTCTAGTGTAGTGTACAGTCGTGTATAGTAGTGTATAGTGTAGTGTAGTGTATAGTGTAGTGTACAGTGTAGTGTATAGTGTAGTGTATAGTGTAGTGTATAGTAGTGTAGTGTATAGTAGTGTATAGTGTAGTGTATAGTGTAGTGCAGAGTGTAGTGTGTAGTGTATAGTGTAGTGTATAGTAGTGTGTAGTGTAGTGTATAGTGTAGTGCATAGTGTAGTGTATAGTGTAGTGTATAGTGTAGTGTGTAGTGTAAAGTGTAGTGTATAATGTAGTGTATAGTGTAGTGTATAGTGTAGTGTATAGTGTAGTGTATAGTGTAGTGTATAGTGTAGTGGAGTGTATAGTAGTGTAGTGTATAGTAGTGTAGTGTATTGTATAGTGGAGTATATAGTTTAGTGTATAGTGTGGTGTATAGTGTAGTGGAGTGTATAGTTTAGTGTATAGTGTAGTGTATAGTGTAGTGGAGTGTATAGTAGTGTATTGTATAGTGGAGTATATAGTTTAGTGTATAGTGTAGTGGAGTGTATAGTAGTGTGGTGTATAGTGTAGTGTATAGTAGTGTAGTGTATGGTAGTGTAGTGTATAGTAGTGGAGTGTATAGTGTATTGTATAGTTTAGTGTACAGTGTAGTGTATCAGATGGACGTTGAGATTCATAAGGGCACGGGGTGACTAATACGGTCTGAATTGGGGTCTGTAATAAGGTAGGGCACTGATTGACTGCTATGGCTGTGTAGCGGCAGCCCAAAAACCACTCTGAGCACATTCTCAATGTTGAACCCACAATCAGAATGTTTATCCTGGAGGAAATCCGATGAGCAGCGAAGCTCTTTTTGACAGACGTCCAGTAGTAGCTGGGTGGGCCAGGAAGTTACGACAAAATTTAAAGTGCAAAGTAGAGGAAGGTAAACAAATCACTTAAAATAAATATAAAAAAACTAAAATATGTTTTTCTATTTGCCCAGGTGTATGGCCCACTGAGCTACGTAGCACTTTTTCAGAAGCGACCACCTGCCTATCACAAATGATAGCCCAAAGAAGTGGGATTATTATCATCATCATCACCGTGTGCGATTTATAGCAGCAGCCAAATGATCTGAATGCGTGACGCTGATTCTAAATGTGGAGAGAAAACCCAGAGGCCCTGGAGAAAAATCCACGGGGAGAGAGAGAGAGGGAGATGCTGCAAATATACAGCAGGTGCCAAGGTCGGGATGGAACCCACCACCTCTATGGATCAGGCGAGGTAGTTAACATCTCCTAGCCACTGTGATGATGATGAACGAGAGAGAGACACGGTAAACTCCAAATCTACAGCAGCAGGCATCGTCAGGGTCGGGATGGAACCCACGACCTCCTGTAGACCAGGCGAGGTAGTTAACATCTCCTAGCCACCATGATGATGATGAACGAGAGAGAGACACGGTAAACTCCAAATATACAGCAGCAGCAGGCATCGTCAGGGTCGGGATGGAACCCACGACCTCCTGTAGACCAGGCGAGGTAGTTAACATCTCCTAGCCACCATGATGATGATGAACGAGAGAGAGACACGGTAAACTCCAAATCTACAGCAGCAGGCATCGTCAGGGTCGGGATGGAACCCACGACCTCCTGTAGACCAGGCGAGGTAGTTAACATCTCCTAGCCACCATGATGATGATGAACGAGAGAGAGACACGGTAAACTCCAAATATACAGCAGCAGCAGGCATCGTCAGGGTCGGGATGGAACCCACGACCTCCTGTAGACCAGGCGAGGTAGTTAACATCATCCTAGCCACAGTGATGATGATGAGAGAGAGATCGAACCCACGACCTCCTGTATACCAGGCGAGGGAGTTAACATCTCATAGCCACCGTGATGCATCGCTGATCTCGTCAAGGAGCATAAACCATCATCACGCGAGCTCCGGTCACCCTCGCAGGTGCGCTTCTGCGGCCGTCTGGAACGCTCTTCCCTTCCAATATTAGGAAGCCACTGGAGCTGTGCACTTTTAAATAATCGTCATCGTCTCGATTGATTAACTCATTTCTTTAGAACTGCTTTTTGTGTTTCGTTTGTTTTCCTGCCCCCTGCACATCCAATTAGCGCGGTTGGATATATACGGTGCGAAAGAAGTTCTACACAAATACAAAAGTGATGTTAGCGAGTAGCACCGATGAAGGCCGGCACGGCACACGAGGGAGTGGGTGGCCAGCACCACGCCAGACCGCCTTTGTCGCCCTAATGACGATGTTTAGACACCGCACCAGCTACTAATTAGAGACTGAGTCGACCTAGGGGAGGCCCAGGACCGGTTCAGATAATCGTCACCGGTGTTGGCCGTGAGCGGGAATTGAACCCGGGTGGTCAGGTTCGTAGCGCAGCGCGCTACACTGCCTCTCCCCACACACCACACACATCGCACACAGTGCACACAGTGCACACACGCACTCTGACACGCACACTCACACACACTCTCACACACACTCTCACACTCTGCAGAAGAGGTGGGGGGAGGGTAGAACACACAAACTCCACAACACAGCAAGGCACTCAGGCCAGGACTTGAACCCAGGCAGGGAGTTGAACCCGGGCCTCCTTCTCTGTTGCCGCCACCACCGCCGCCACCGCCGCCGACCGTCACCTGGACGCCGAGGATGCCGAAGATGATGAAGAAGGCGCAGCAGATGAGGACGATGTTGCCGATGGGCTTGAGCGATGAGATGAGCGTCTCCACGACGAGCTTGAGACCCGGGGCTCGGCTAATTACCCTGAAAGAGACAGAGACAGGGAGTGAGATACAGAGATAGACAGACTAAGAGAGAGTGACACAGAGAGAGACAGAGAGTGAGATAGAGAGTAAGACAGAGATAGAGACAGAAAGACAGAGATAGAGAGTAGGACAGAGAGAGACAGAGAGTGAGACAGAGAGACACAGAGGGAGAGACAGAGAGCGAACAGTGTTTTCGCACACTGTGTCTTCACTACACCATTATAGCTCAGAGGCTATGAACAAGGAAGGCTCTGGGTGGCACGGTAGAGGGTGGGGGTTTCGTCTGCCAGTAGGGGGCCCTGCTCAGGCTGCAGGCGGCACTCCCGTCGCTCGCCCCGCAGTGGCAGGAGCAGCGGCAGTCCGTTCGCCGCACCTTGCGGAAGTTCCAGCGTGGGTTTCAAGGTGGCCGCAGTGGATCTGCCTGTCTTCCGAGGCCACCCCCCCCCTCAGGTGAGCAGAGAGCCTTCGACGCTTCACGTCCGCCCGTCCGTACCTGCGCCGAACTTCTTTTGCGCAGCACGGGGCCAGCCGCACCAAATCATAGGTGTGGAGTGCACCCGGCCTGGCACATCTATGCCACACCTATGCCACACCTATGCCACACCTGTTCACACCTGTGACACACCTGTGCCACATCTGTGACAAAAGAGCTTTGCAGCTCATCGGATTCCTCCAGTATGGATAAATATTCTGCGTCTCATCAAATCACTTTATTTTTTCAGGACACGAGAGAGAGAGACGGCGCTTTGAACACAATAGGGAGAGAAGACGACGGAGAGAGAGAGAGTTTGCTTCATGAACCCGTTTGTTTAACGAGGCCCGAGAGATCCCGGAAATGAGGCCAACGTTTCTCTCCGCGTGGATTCAAACGACGATTTATTGAATGCGGCAAAGTGGGAACGTGGTGTCCTCCGACTGACTCTACCCGTGCATCGACTGCGGGTCGATGTGGATGTTGCCGCTCCTGCCCTGAACGTCTCCCCCCGCCCCCCCTCCCCCCCCCATTGATTGCTCCGGCCCATGTGTTGAGGAGTAAGTCTGCGGCTGACATGGACTTGTTGTATACCCCTCCACCACCACCACCACCACCACGTAACACCACAAGTCACAACTTACTCGCTCGCCCGTTCACTCGCCCACTCACCCATTCAGTCACCCACTCACCCATTCACCCACTCACTCACTCACCTACTCTTAGGTTTTTTCGGTAAAGTCACGTAGGTAAAAAATAAATAATAAAAATAAAAATAACAGAAATAGAAATAATAATAGAAATAAAAATTATAAATCCGAAAAAACCTAAGAGTATGAATCCTTGCAGTCACGAAGGCTTCAAATCTAGAACTCACTCACCTATTCACTCACTACCCACTCACTCACCCGTTTACTCACCCTCTCACTCACCCACTCACACCCACTCACTCACTCACCCACTTACGCACTCACCCACTCACCCATTCATTCACTCACTCACCACACCGCAGGTCTCAACTCATTCACTCACTCACCCACCCACTCACTACCCATTCATGCATGCACCCACTCACTCACCACACTGCAGGTCTCAACTCAACTAACTCACTCACTCACCCATTCACCCACTAACCTGTTCACTCACCCACTCACTCACCACACCACAGCTCACAACTCACTCAATCACCCGTGCACTCACCCACTCCCTCACCTGCACGCTCGCTCGCCTGTCCATTCACCCGCTCACCACACTGCAGGTCACAACTCACTCACCCACTCACTCATTCACCCGTTCACTCACCCGCTCACTCACCCTCTCACCGCACTGCATCTCTGTGCAAGCTATGGGTAGGTGGGCTGATACTGTCAGAACCGACTCAACATCTGCGAGGAAAGAGCTTCATAGCTCATCAGATTCCTCCTCCAGTGATAAATAAACATCCTGATTCCCAATAGGCACCTTTACCCAATGTATCCAATTGTTATTCTAATCATTATCATCACCACTACCACCACCACCGTTGTTGGCAATAGGACCGTCCCACCACTAGGTCCGTTCGGCATGAAACGCTCCGCCCACCTGAGCGGGCGGAGCGTCCGGAGGAGGCGGAGGACCCGGAGGATGCCCAGGATCTTGGGGCCTCCCACATGGGCCACCAGGAGGTCCACGATGGAGACTAGGACCAGCACGCCGTCCAGGATGTTCCAGCTGGTCTGCAGGTAGGCTCTCTCACCCTGGAACAGGCCCAGGGCCACCACCTGTGGCCAAATGTGAACACGAACACCATCATCGTCACCAGCAGCAGCAGCGACAGCAGCAGCATGGCCATTATGACTCTCCTGAGAGGGAGAGAGAGATACCAAGACCAGGGCATGAACCTATCATTCCAATGGTGCGGGCTAGGTTTGTCTCAAATGGCCATTATGGACCTGTTGAACATAGGAGGCCTTGGCTGTGTCGGCCCAGGTGGCTCTGACCAGGCCATGGTGAAGCCTGCTGGCTGTGTCAGCACAGGTGACTCTGACCAGGCCATGATGAAGCCTGCTGGCTGTGTCAGCTCAGGTGCCTCTGACCAGGCCATGATGAAGCCTGCTGGCTGTGTCAGCGCAGGTGACTCTGACCAGGCCATGATGAAGCCTGCTGGCTGTGTCAGCGCAAGTGACTCTGACCAGGCCATGATGAAGCCTGCTGGCTGTGTCAGCTCAGGTGCCTCTGACCAGGCCATGATGAAGCCTGCTGGCTGTGTCAACTCAGGTGCCTCTGACCAGGCCATGGTGAAGTCTGCTGGCTGTGTCAGCTCAGGTGACTCTGACCAGGCCATGATGAAGCCTGCTGGCTGTGTCAGCGCAGGTGACTCTGACCAGGCCATGGTGACGCCTGCTGGCTGTGTCAGCTCAGGTGACTCTGACCAGGCCATGGTGAAGCCTGCTGGTTGTGTCAGCTCAGATGACTCTGACCAGGCCATGGTGAAGTCTGCTGGCTGTGTCAGCTCAGGTGACTCTGACCAGGCCATGGTGAAGCCTGCTGGCTGTGTCAGCTCAGATGACTCTGACCAGGCCATGGTGAAGTCTGCTGGCTGTGTCAGCTCAGGTGACTCTGACCAGGCCATGATGAAGCCTGCTGGCTGTGTCAGCTCAGGTGACTCTGACCAGGCCATGGTGAAGCCTGCTGGCTGTGTCAGCTCAGGTGACTCTGACCAGGCCATGGTGAAGCCTGCTGGCTGTGTCAGCGCAGGTGACTCTAACCAGGCCATGGTGAAGCCTGCTGGCTGTGTCAGCTCAGGTGCCTCTGACCAGGCCATGATGAAGCCTGCTGGCTGTGTCAGCGCAGGTGACTCTAACCAGGCCATGGTGAAGCCTGCTGGCTGTGTCAGCGCAGGTGACTCTGACCAGGCCATGGTGAAGCCTGCTGGCTGTGTCAGCTCAGATGCCTCTGACCAGGCCATGGTGAAGCCTGCTGGCTGTGTCAGCGCAGGTGACTCTCACCAGGCCATGGTGAAGCCTGCTGGCTGTATCAGCTCAGGTGACTCTGACCAGGCCATGGTGAAGCCTGCTGGCTGTGTCAGCTCAGGTGCCTCTGACCAGGCCATGGTGAAGCCTGTTGGCTGTGTGTTGGCTTGGCGATGCCGTGAGATGTGCGGCCTGCGAACCTTGACGGTCATCTCCAGCGTGAAGATGACGGTGAAGACGTTGTTGGAGATGGAGAGCAGTAGCCTCTCCTGCAAACACACGGAGAGAGTGAGAGCGGGAACGTTCAGAACCCCAGGACCCGGTCTCCTGGAGCCGAGTCTCAAGACGTTGAGACCCGATCTCCTGGAGCCGAGTCTCAAGACCCTGAGACCCGATCTCCTGGAGCCGAGTCTCAAGACCCTGAGACCCGATCTGCAGGTGCCGTCGTGCATGGCGGGGGCGCGCCATTACCATGCTTCGATCCTGGATGTCTGGCCTCTCCAGCGCGATGGTGATGCAGTTGAGGAAGATGATGGCGAGGATGCTGTGGTCGAACAGCTTGTGGGAGATGATCTTCTGGCAGAGCATTCGAAACCTGCGGATGGACGCGAGAGGTCACACGACAATGACGACGGACAATGACGACGACGGCGAGGATGCCGATGACACCGCCGCCACGTCAGCCTCCTCTGGTGAGGTGCTCGGTCCGTTTTCGTTGCAGCGCTTCGTCGTTTGCCGTTAATTTGTTGTTTTGTCGCGTGTTGTTGTTTGTTTATTGTTGTGTTTTTGTTGTTGTTTGTCGTGTTTATTGTGGTGTTTTATTGTTTGTCGTTGTCTTTTTGTTGTTGTATTTGTAGTATTTGTTGTTGTGTCTTGTTGTTGTTTGTCGTTGTGTTTTGTTGTTTGTCGTGTTTGTTATTTGTTATCATCGTTTTTTGCAGTGTGTCATCGTGTTTTTGCTGCCTTTGTCGTCGTGCTCGTTTGAAGTGGTCGTCGTCAAAGCGCCCTCTACCTGTTGCGTGGAGCGAACAGGTAGAGCGACCAGTCCTCGCGCTCCGCACAGAACCTCGGCTTCAGAGGCTGCAGGCGTTTCCTCATCCGACTCAGACAGCTCTGCCAAGCCACAATCACAGCAACAATCGTTACTCCTCGTAAATATTGATTATTAGTCATTATTATTTTTTATTGTACGCGTGCATGATGGTGACGTGTTCGGGCGCTCGGTGCCAATGCCATCATTCCTGCCGCCAACGCCATCATCACCACCTCCATCATCACCACCTCCATCATCAACATCACCACCGTCGTCATCGCCATCATCATCACCATCGTTTTCATCACCCCCGTCATTATCATCATCACCACTGTTATTATCATCATTGCCACCATCACTGTCCTCATCATCATCGCCGTCATCATCAACATCACCACAAACATTATCGTCATCACCACCATTGTCATCATCATCACCGTCATCATCATCACCACCGTCATTATCACCATTGCGACCATCACCATCACTATCATCATCATTGCCATCATCATCATCAACATCACCGCAAACATAATCGTCATCACCACCATCGTCATCGTCGCCACCACCACCACCAGCACCGTCATCATCGTTATCATCACCGTCATCTTTGCCCTCATCATCGCAATCCCCATCACGGCCGCGTGCGCGCACAGCCGCATCTTACTTCATCCGAGTACTCCTCTTCATCTTCCTCTTCCTCCTCTTCGGCCCTTTTCCCGTCCGCACCCCTCGCCGCCCTCCCGTTGCAGGCGCTGTCCCTGCGAGCGTGGCGCCCCACCGCCGCCCCCGCCGGTCCATCCCCCGCCGGCAGGCTAAGCGAGGGCACCACCAGCACCATGGGCTCGGGGTCAAAGGGCGTGTCGGGCGACGTGCAGAGCGACGCACTGCGACGGCTGCGCGGCGCTTCCTTGCAGACGCTTGCGCTCCGCTGCTGGTGGTGAAGCTGCTGCTGCTGCTGGTGGTGGTGGCGCTGATGACCGTGGTGGTGGTGGTGGCGATGATTCTGCTGCTTCTCTACATCCCCCACCATCATCGTCGTCGAGCCGCCACCGCCCCCCCTCTCTTCCCCGCCGCCGTCGTCGCCGCCGTCGTCGTCGGAGCCTGAACCCCAACCGCTACCGGCGGCCGAGTTGTGTCCGGTGACGGCGGCCGCCGCTGCCCCCCCTCCCCCACCTCCCCCCGCTCCGCAGCGCGACGAGGAGAGCAGAGACTCGCGCTCGCCGCCGTTGGCGTCGTTGCCGCCACCGCGCCGGATGAGGCTCGATGCGCGGCCCAGGCTGTTCCAGCTCGAGCGGCGGCTGCTCCAGCTGCCGGCGCTAAAGCTACTGACCTGCCGGGGGGAGACGGTGGGGGGGGAGACGAGGGAGTGAGACACGGGCAGGACAAGTCTGTTCCAGTGGCATGAAGTTTCACAAAAATCTGGATTTAGTCCCTGGTTTAAAATGTTTGCGTAGGTGGAGCTACCTGGGCGGTGGACGGAGCTGCCTGGGCAGAGGGCGGAGCTACCTGGGCAGTGGGCGGAGCTACCTGGGCAGTGGGTGGAGCTGCCTGAGTAGTGAGCAGAGCTACCTGAGTAGCGTGGGGATCTATCAGTTGAGTGGGTGTGGCTACTGCCAGAGGAGGGGAGTGGGCGGGGGTAGGATCTCACGTCTCGCCACGCGACCAGGTGGAGCCACGCGACCAGGTGGAGCCATGCGACCAGGGGGAACAACACCTGGTGGTGGTGGCGTGGTGGTGGGGGGGGGGCGGAGGGTGGTCACGCGGCCTTACCAGAGACTTCTGGTCGGGGTTGGCGCTGTGGACGGGCGGCCCGATGGAGGCCGCGCTGCCGTGCCGCGACACGGGGCCGTCGGCATGCGGCGAGCCCTTGGGCGTCGGCATCGGGGTGGCGGCCGTGTGGGTGATTATCGGCGGGCCCAGGCTGCACTTGGAATCCACGTGCCCGTTGGGCGTCACGACTGCCAAAGACAAAGATCCCCACCACCGTGTAAGTCTCAACAGACTGTTGGGGCAAATGCTGTTAGCGAGCGCCTATTAAGGCCGGCACGGCCACCTGTCTCCCTGCGCGCCGATGTTTTACACACGGCACCAGGTACTCGTTTGAGGCCGAGTCGACCTAGGGGAGACCGAGGACCGGTTCAGATTTTCCTAACCAACGATGGCCGCGAGAGCGGGTCGAACTCGGGTCAGCCGGGGTTCGTGGCGCGGTGCGCTAACTGCCACGCCACCGCTCCCTGCAACAAAAACAAAGAGCAGAAAAAGATCCCCCGTGTAGCCTCAACAGACCCTTGGGGCAAGTGCCGTTAGCGAGCGCCTATTAAGGCCGGCACCTACGAGAGGCGGCTTGACCGGCTCCCCTGCTGCTGGTGTTGAAACAGCAGGTACTCGTCACAGATGTTAACTACCTCGCCTGGTATGCAGGAAGTCGTGGGTTCGATCCTGACCCTGACGCCTGCTGCTGTACATTTGGAGTTTGTGTGTCTCCCTCTCTCTCATCATCATCATGGTGGCTAGGAGATGTTTGCGTGTCTCTCTCTTCGTGGCCGCGTGAATTTTTCTCCGGGTCCTCCGGTTTTTCCCTCCACCGCTTCTGAAAAAGAAGCTACATCGCTCAGTGGGGCTTTACTAAAATAGTTTAGTGGTATTTGTATTTTTTTTAAAGTGATATGTTTACCCCTCCTGCAGTCTAAATATTCTAATTCTAAAGAGCTGTACACTTTCAGTGTGCCTTCCTTACTTACCTCGTTAAAATAAAATGAAACATCGTTGAAAAGAACTGAGCTTTTTAAGAAGAAGAAATATCTGAACCGGTTCTGGGTCTCCCCAAGGTCAAATGAGTACCTGCTGTGGTGTGTAAACTGGGGAGACAAAGGCGGCAGGGCGTGGTGCTGGCCACCCACCCCCTCGTGTGCCATTGGCGGCCTTCATAGATGCTGCTACTCCCTAACAGCACTTGCCACAACATTTTGTTACAGGCTACACGGGTGTGGGGGGGGGCCTTTATCTTTGCCTTTTTGTGTGCGGTGATTATAGCGTGCACGTTAGCCATCGCACGTTTGACTCTGCAAGATGGAACAGTCACTAAACAATAATACTAATACGGTATTCTCCCGACGATATCAGTCTCACCTTTTTATCCCCTCCCCCTGTATTTTAACTTCGGGGGGTGGGGGGGACGGAGGTGGTGGCGATGGAGTCACTCACTTGTCATCATGGGGAACTCCGACTTCTTCCCCAGGTCGTCGTCGAAGCTCACGGAGCCCTTCCCGAAGCTTGACTCGGAGCGGTTCGTGTCGCCCTGTGGCGCACACGGGGGGGGGGGGGGGCAAGGCTAAACGTCATCCCCCGCCAGCCACCCGCTCAGCTCCGTCGGCACCGCCACAAGCAGCGGCAACGTCGAACGCGCTCATGCACGCACACACGGACACACGTGTACAGACACACACACGTGCACGCGTGTGTGGGCGCGTCCTGTACACGCGAGAATCACTCGCTCACTCGCTCACGCACCAGCAACTGCAAGAAAGGGGCAGAAGCG
This sequence comes from Lethenteron reissneri, assembly GCF_015708825.2. Classification (NCBI taxonomy): domain Eukaryota; kingdom Metazoa; phylum Chordata; class Hyperoartia; order Petromyzontiformes; family Petromyzontidae; genus Lethenteron; species Lethenteron reissneri. The sequence continues at coordinate 7,470,347 of NC_083841.1, read as the reverse complement.
GTGCTCATGTTCACTCGCGTTCGCAGAGAGGGAGCATCGTGAAAGTTCGAAGAATCCGTCCTGCCGCGTCTCTGATTTGGCTCAAATCAGGTCACATCGCGGGATTTCTTTTTTTATTGCGGCGGAAACTGACGGAGCTACGATAATGTGGCCCAGCGGAACCCCCAGTCACGGCCGCTCTAGTCCTATCCCCACGGCCGCCCTGGTTCTATCCTCACGGCCGCCCTGGTTCTATCCTCACGGCCGCCCTGGTTCTATCCCCACGACCGCCCTGGTTCTATCCCCACAGCCGCCCTGGTTCTATCCTCACGGCCGCCCTGGTTCTATCCTCACGGCCGCCCTGGTTCTATCCTCACGGCCGCCCTGGTTCTATCCCCACAGCCGCCCTGGTTCTATCCCCACGGCCGCCCTGGTTCTATCCCCACGGCCGCCCTGGTTCTATCCCCACAGCCGCCCTGGTTCTATCCCCACGACCACCCTGGATCTATTCCCTACGACCGCCCTGGTTCTATCCCCACGGCCGCCCTGGTTCTATCCCCTACGACCACCCTGGTTCTATCCCCACGGCCGCCCTGGTTCTATCCCCATGGCCGCCCTGGTTCTATCCCCACGACCGCCCTGGTTCTATCCTCATGGTCACTCTGGTTCTATCCCCACGGTCACCCTGGTTCTATCCCCACGGCCGCCCTGGTTCTATCCCCACGACCGCCCTGGTTCTATCCCCACGGTCACCCTGGTTCTATCCCCACGACCGCCCTGGTTCTATCCCCACGACCGCCCTGGTTCTATCCCCACGGCCGCCCTGGTTCTATCCCCACGACCTCCCTGGTTCTATCCCCACGACCGCCCTGGTTCTATCCCCACGACCGCCCTGGTTCTATCCCCACGGCCGCCCTGGTTCTATCCCCACGACCGCCCTGGTTCTATCCCCACGGTCACCCTGGTTCTATCCCCACGACCGCCCTGGTTCTATCCCCACGACCGCCCTGGTTCTATCCCCATGGTCACTCTGGTTCTATCCCCACGACCGCCTTGGTTCTATCCCGACGACCGCCCTGGTTCTATCCCCACAGCCGCCCTGGTTCTATCCTCACGTCCGCCCTGATTCTATCCTCATGTCCGCCCTGGTTCTATCCCCACGACCGCCTTGGTTCTATCCCGACGACCGCCCTGGTTCTATCCCCACGACCGCCCTGGTTCTATCCCCACGACCTCCCTGGTTCTATCCCCACGACCGCCCTGGTTCTATCCCCACGACCGCCCTGGTTCTATCCCCACAGCCGCCCTGGTTCTATCCCCACGACCGCCCTGGTTCTATCCCCACGACCTCCCTGGTTCTATCCCCACGGCCGCCCTGGTTCTATCCCCACGACCTCCCTGGTTCTATCCCCACAGCCGCCCTGGTTCTATCCCCACGGCCGCCCTGGTTCTATCCCCACGACCTCCCTGGTTCTATCCCCACGGCCTCCCTGGTTCTATCCCCTACGACCTCCCTGGTTCTATCCCCACGACCTCCCTAGTTCTATCCCCACGGCCGCCCTGGTTCTATCCCCACGACCTCCCTGGTTCTATCCCCACGGCCGCCCTGGTTCTATCCCCACGGCCGCCCTGGTTCTATCCCCACGACCACCCTGGTTCTATCCCCACGACCACCCTGGTTCTATCCCCACGGCCGCCCTGGTTCTATCCCCACGACCTCCCTGGTTCTATCCTCACGTCCGCCCTGGTTCTATCCCCACGGCCGCCCTGGTTATATCCCCACGACCTCCCTGGTTCTATCCCCACGGCCGCCCTGGTTCTATCCCCACGGCCGCCCTGGTTCTATCCCCACGACCTCCCTGGGTCTATCCCCACGACCTCCCTGGTTCTATCCCCACGGCCGCCCTGGTTCTATCCCCACGACCTCCCTGGTTCTATCCCCACGGCCGCCCTGGTTCTATCCCCACGACCTCCCTGGTTCTATCCCCACAGCCGCCCTGGTTCTATCCCCACGACCGCCCTGGTTCTATCCCCACGACCTCCCTGGTTCTATCCCCACAGCCGCCCTGGTTCTATCCCCACGACCTCCCTGGGTCTATCCCCACGACCTCCCTGGTTCTATCCCCACGGCCGCCCTGGTTCTATCCCCACGACCTCCCTGGTTCTATCCCCACGGCCGCCCTGGTTCTATCCCCACGACCTCCCTGGTTCTATCCCCACAGCCGCCCTGGTTCTATCCCCACGACCTCCCTGGGTCTATCCCCACGACCTCCCTGGTTCTATCCCCATGGCCGCCCTGGTTCTATCCCCACGACCTCCCTGGTTCTATCCCCACGGCCGCCCTGGTTCTATCCCCACGACCTCCCTGGTTCTATCCCCACGGCCGCCCTGGGTCTATCCCCACGACCTCCCTGGGTCTATCCCCACGACCTCCCTGGGTCTATCCCCACGACCTCCCTGGGTCTATCCCCACGGCCGCCCTGGTTCTATCCCCACGGCCTCCCTGGTTCTATCCCCACGACCTCCCTGGGTCTATCCCCACGACCTCCCTGGTTCTATCCCCACGGCCGCCCTGGTTCTATCCCCACGGCCTCCCTGGTTCTATCCCCACGACCTCCCTGGGTCTATCCCCACGGCCGCCCTGGTTCTATCCCCACGACCTCCCTGGTTCTATCCCCACGACCTCCCTGGTTCTATCCCCACAGCCGCCCTGGTTCTATCCCCACGACCTCCCTGGGTCTATCCCCACGACCGCCCTGGTTCTATCCCCACGGCCGCCCTGGTTCTATCCCCACGGCCGCCCTGGTTCTATCCCCATGACCTCCCTGGTTCTATTTCCACGACCGCCCTGGTTCTATCCTCACGGCCGCCCTGGTTCTATCCCCACGACCGCCCTGGTTCTATCCCCACGGCCGCCCTGGTTCTATCCCCACGGCCGCCCTGGTTCTATCCCCACGACCGCCCTGGTTCTATCCTCACGGCCGCCCTGGTTCTATCCCCATGACCTCCCTGGTTCTATCCCCACGACCGCCCTGGTTCTATCCCCATGACCTCCCTGGTTCTATCCCCACGACCTCCCTGGTTCTATCCCCACGACCGCCCTGGTTCTATCCTCACGGCCGCCCTGGTTCTATCCCCACGACCGCCCTGGTTCTATCCCCACGACCGCCCTGGTTCTATCCCCACGACCGCCCTGGTTCTATCCTCACGGCCGCCCTGGTTCTATCCCCATGACCTCCCTGGTTCTATTTCCACGGCTGACCTGGTTCTATCCCCACGACCGCCCTGGTTCTATCCTCACGGCCGCCCTGGTTCTATCCCCATGACCTCCCTGGTTCTATCCCCACGACCGCCCTGGTTCTATCCCCATGACCTCCCTGGTTCTATCCCCACGACCTCCCTGGTTCTATCCCCACGACCGCCCTGGTTCTATCCTCACGGCCGCCCTGGTTCTATCCCCACGACCGCCCTGGTTCTATCCCCACGACCGCCCTGGTTCTATCCCCACGACCGCCCTGGTTCTATCCCCACGGCCGCCCTGGTTCTATCCCCATGACCTCCCTGGTTCTATTTCCACGGCTGACCTGGTTCTATCCCGACGACCTCCCCGGTAAATACAGAGTGGGGGGTGAGGGGGTGGTGTGTGTGTATTTTGACCATAAAAAATGTACTCCAACGTGCTGGCTGCTTCTCGGTGGACGCTACGGGCCTCCTCTTGCGGCATTCGCAAGAGGAGGCCTGTTGAATGCCACCATCAAGCTCCGAGTTTGCCAATCAAAAAATAATTAAATACCGCCAAATGACCCAATGTTGGATTCTAAACTAAGCGACTAAACTTATTTTTACACACCAGGTAAGGCCCCCACGGAGCTGAAAAGAGCCCTTTTTTCAGAAGCGATCTGGCCATCTCAAATGATAGCTCAACAAAGTGGGCTCATCGTCTGGAAATCATTTATAGCAGCCAAACACTCTAAACCCATGACGTTCATCCTAAATGTGGAGGGAAAGACCGGAGGAATCAAAGAAAAATCCACACTACCACGGGGACAGAGACACGCAAGGGTTGGGATCGAACCCACGACCTCCTGTATCACGGGCGAGGTAGTTAACACATTTAGAATCAACATCGTGCATTTAAATGATTTGGCTGTTGCCTTGAATTCCCACGTGATGGTAATAGGCCACTCATTGAGCTGTCATTCGTGGCCAGGTTGCTGCTGAAAGACAAGCTGGCGGCTCAGCAGGCCTTACCTGCTAAGATGAAAATAAATACAGTTTAGCTTTATTTGGACATTTGTTTTAGTGATTTGTTTACCGTTCCTATACTTTGCAATCCGAGCGGTTTATTTTTTCGTCGTGTTCGTCGTTTGTAACGTTCTGACCCACGTGCCCCCCGAATGGCCTTTCCGCCGAACAAGAGCTTCCCCCTGCAGACGAAATCAAAGATGCCGATTCTGATTCCGCGAGAGAGGATTCCGAAACGGATGACGCCGCCCCCCGCCGGGTGAATCCAGACGGCCGGATCGAGACGCCTCTCCCGGGGGACGATGGGTCTGGATTGAGGGCCCGCTTCGTCAGAACTACTTCCTGTTGTTGTTGCTGTTGCTGTGTTCAGTTTGTTGTCCTTCACCCGCACCGACGATTAGCGCGGTTGGCTACGTACAGTGCGAAAGAAGTTTAACATGCACACATACTACACTGTACACTACACTACTATATACTACACTGATATGCATTACCCTATACACTACACTACTATATACTACACTATACACTACATAACTATACACTACACCGCCATATATTACACCACTATACAATACACTGCTATACACTACACACTCTACAACATTGAGAAGTAATTTCTTTCCAACTGTTTGTTGTTGTTGTTGCTGTGTTTAGTTTGTTGGCCTTCCCCCCGCATTTCCGATTAGCCACGGTTGGCCACGAATGGCACGAAATAAGTTCAACGCTCGTACAGACGGGGCACGATGAGTTCCCCAGATTATAAAACCACCTCCCAACGCTCCCACCGCATGGCAGGTTTAATGACAACATTTATATTTACGCGATCTAACCCGCCCCCCCCTATGTTATGGATGATATTGATCGCGAAAGCCTCATACTTGTGAAACTTTGTCTCACAAGTACCGGGTGTGGCTAATGCGTTAACTTGATTCCTTGCGAAAGGTTTCTTACTTGGTGTTTTACTGCCAGAAAGGGGTAAAACCTATTCTTAGTTTATCACGCGGTATCATTCATTATCATTTCAAGTGCTGCGAAGCTGAACTTTCGATGACTAACGCGCACACACAAAGACAAAGGTAAAGACCCCTCCCCTCCCCGTGTAGCTTGCAACAGATGTGGGTCAAGTGCTGTTAGCGAGCAGCAGCAGCACCTACGGAGGCCGGAGCGGTGGCGCACTAAGGGGGCCCGGCTGGGCCACGGCACCACGCCCGCACGGCCGCCTTTCTCTACCCCCCCCCCCCCCCCCCCGAGCAGCGAAGTTTAGACACCGCACACACCGCACACACACCACACACACACCGCACACACCACACACACCGCACACACACCGCACACACCACACACACACCGCACACACACCACACACACACCACACACACACCGCACACACACCGCACACACCGCACACACCACACACACACCACACACACACCACACACACACCGCACACACACCACACACACACCACGCACACACCACACACACCACACACACACCACACACACACCACACACACACACCACACACACACCACACACACACCGCACACACCGCACACACACCACACACACACCACACACACCACACACACACCGCACACACCACACACACACCGCACACACCGCACACACACCGCACACACCGCACACACACCGCACACACCGCACACACCGCACACACCCACACACACACCGCACACACACCGCACACACCGCACACACACACACCGCACACACCGCACACACCGCACACACCGCACCGCACACACCGCACGCACCGCACACACCACACACACCACACACACCGCACACACCGCACACACCGCACACACCACACACACACCGCACACACCGCACACACCGCACACACCACACACACCGCACACACCGCACATACCGCACACACACACCGCACACACCGCACACACCGCACACACACACCGCACACACCGCACACACACCGCACACACCGCACACACACCGCACACACCGCACACACCGCACACACACCGCACACACCGCACACACCACGGGTGCTCATTTGAGGCTGAGTCGACCCCGGAGGGAGGGGGCCCGCGGCCGGTGTCCGACCGCCCAGTCGCCTCCCGGCGTAAGCGACCGACTCGGCTCACCCGGAGGAGGGGTTCGGAGGTCAGCGCGCTAACCGCTCGATTACCGTCACCGTGGCTCTCCCGTGATAGCGGTGGAAGGGGGTGCCGTGCCTGGAACGCCTTTCACAGAAATTTCGGCTGTGGCAAACACACACGGTGGTGATGATGATGGTGGTGTTGTGATGATGATGATGGCTGTGATGATAGTGATGATGCTGATGATCACGACGATGCTTGTGATGGTCATGCTGATGATGCTCATGGTGGTGATGATGATGGTCATAATGATGGTGATGATGGTGGTGATGATGGTCATGATGATGGGAACACAATAGTTTCCATTGGCGCTACCCCAGGTAATGCTGCGACGTCTTGGGAGCGCCGTACATCATCTCACCTCATCATCTCAATTGGGTTGTTTTTTTGGGGGGGGGGAGAGGAATCGCGAGCGGACGCAGCAACGCCGCCCGCCGCCGCGGAAATACCGGCGCGTAGCCCTCCTGGCGAGGGTCGCCACGAGGTTGGGGGAGGCTTCGCTGGCTCGCCGGACCGTGGCAGCGATGGTCACGAGCGAGCCGAGCGAACGAACGAACCAGCGAGAGTTGCCGACGCGGGGGGGGGGGGGAAGACAAAACGGCACGCGGCAAAGTGGGGGAGAGAAGGGAGAGGGGCAGTCACGGCAGAAACAACATGCTGGGGGGGGCTGGGAGGGGGGGTTGGGAGGGGGGGCTGGGAGGGGGGCTGGGAGGGGGGCTGGAAGGGGGGGGGGGCCTGGGAGGGGGGCTGGGAGGGGGGGCTGGAAGGGGGGGGCCTGGGAGGGGGGGCTGGGAGGGGGGGCTGGGAGGGGGGGGCTGGGAGGGGGGGCTGGGAGGGGGGCTGGGAGGGGGGGCTGGGAGGGGGGGGCTGGGAGGGGGGGCTGGGAGGGGGGGGCTGAGAGGGGAGGGGCTGATGACGATGCAGCGGCGACAGCAGCAGCACACCAAAGATCTCAGCCAACGGAATCGAGACGGGGAAAATCACCACCACCACCACCACCGTCATCACCACCACCATTGCTCAAGGACAATGCTACGATCGTGGCAATCATCATCATTCCACGCAGGATGCTCCCGGCGCGTCGCCGCAATCCCTGGAGCCGCGTCTGCACCCGAGCCATCGGTGGAGCCAACGAGATTGCTTGCAACCGGATCGCCGACATTTGGACGCCTCTCCGCAACCGGGTTGCTGCTGTCGGCCGCGAGATCGGTTGCGCAACTTAGTTGCGCGCAAACTCAATCTCTTGATCTCGACACCTTCGCAACAAGAAGCAGCGAGCGGGTTGCAGTGAGTTGCGCAATTTGGTTGCACGCAACTGCATCGCTTATACGTGGACAGTGCGTCTGCAAACAGTTTCTCGAGGTTGCAATCAACTGGAAATAGGTTGCGTGCGACCGATTCTCCTTACACATTGCGGACGTCTCCGCGCAAACGGTTGCCCGCAGCGTCGACGCGCCGGCTACGATCGGCCGTCACAGTCACACCCCCCCCCCCTCCTCCCGTGCGCAACTGCTAGCCCACGGTGCGGACAAAGCGGTCGCAGGTCGATCGATCGCTCGGCAGCGGAGCGGGCTCCAATGGAGGCGGCGAGCGCGCGGGCACGCGGCACATGCAAGCGAAAAAAACAAACGAAATTGAAAGTAACCGCGGCGATCGTTCATTCCCACGTGCTAATTTCAACACAAAAACACAAACAATTCAAAAAATGATGAGAGGAAACAAAAACAAGGGGGTTTGAAAGGAGAAAGTCAAATCAGTCCAGGCAAGTTTGACTCAAGAAGTTCGCCAGGCATATACAGTACCTCCGCACAGGTCCGTGATTTGTGTTTCTGAACGACACAAACAGAAGAGTCCCAGGGAAACGACAATCTCGTTAATGCCGCGTTCTCTTCTCTTTTTTTCCTCACCTCTACAAATGAACCACGGCGCTTAAAAGTTAAAAGCCACCGCAGCCACACGCCCCATAGAGGGTCAACGGTGACCCGTGGCGGTGACCTGGGAGCCCCTCCCTCCTTCCCTCAGCCCCCCGCCCACTTCTGTATAGCGCCGCCCACTGGCCAGGTAGCCACGCCCACCAGATGTGTAGCTCCGCCCACTAGCCAGGTAGCCACGCCCACCAAATGTGTAGCTCCACCCACTAGCCAGGTAGCCACGCCCACTATTTGTGTAGCTCCACCCACTAGCCAGGTAGCCACGCCCACTATTTGTGTAGCTCCACCCACTGGCCAGGTAGCCACGCCCACTATTTGTGTAGCTCCACCCACTGGCCAGGTAGCCACGCCCACTATTTGTGTAGCTCCACCCACTGGAGATGCAGATTGCCACTCGAGTACACAAGTAGCTACAACATACAACATTTGTCGCTATGTAGTAGCGACATGTGTTGTATCTAGTATCTACATATGTAGATATGTAGCTACGGGCCCCGCACCTTCAAGGGCCCCGCGCTAAACGCTTTCAAGCTATCAATTCCGGTTCAGTGATTCTGCACTTGCTCTATTACTATAGTACTATACCACCTTCAACTTTTACGAACGACCGGGTGTTTAAGCTTAGCGACTTGTCGTATTATCTGGCTGTATAGCAAATGAAAAAATACAATTACTTTACTGTGCAAGTAAAGAATTCGTGTTTTTTTGTTTTCATTTAGGGCCCCTTTGTAACAATACGTGCTACAGGCCCCGCACTAGCTTCATCCGGCACTGGGCGCAGGCTGGGCTGGTGGTGGTGGTGACACGGCCACTGTGACCCCCCCCCCCCCCCCCCCCCAGCGGCACCGGGGACTCTGAGACTCCACGTGCCAGTCGAGGCGGCCCAGCGTCTGGGCAGCTGCCTGAGTGGAGGAAGCAGATTGAGCACCACCGCAAGGCAGCGTCCTGGCATTGAACCCAGGCGTCGCTAAGTCTGCGGCGATGACGGCCGCCGTTCGCCGACGAGAGGCGGCGAACGACACACATAGCGCGCGCACACATAGCGCGCACACACACACATAGCGCGCACATACATACATAGCGCGCGCACACACACACATAGCGCGCACATACACATAGCGCGCACACACACACACATAGCGCGCACACACACACATAACGCGCACACACACACATAGCGCGCACACACACATAGCGCGCACACACACACAGTACAAACACAAACAGCGCACACAAACACAGCACACGCACAGCGCGCACACACACAGACAGCGCACACAAACACAGCACACACACACCACACACCACACAAACACAGCACACACACAGCGCGCACACACACAGCACATGCACAGCGCGCACACACACACAGCGCACACACACCATGCACACACACAGCGCACACATACAGACAGCACACACACACCACGCACACACACAGCACACACACACATACACACAAACACAGCACACAAACACAGCACACACACCACGCACATACAGCACGTCTGGTCTGCTACCGTCACAGTGGCGGTGTCACGGTGAGCAGCGCTCACCTGACCTGCTCACGTGACCTGCTCACCTGACCTGCTCACGTGACCTGCTCACCTGACCTGCTCACCTGACCTGCTCACGTGACCTGCTCACCTGACCTGCTCACCTGACCTGATCACCTGACCTGATCACCTGACCTGCTCACGTGACCTGCTCACCTGACCTGCTCACGTGACCTGTATGCAACCGACCGGGTCGGTCGCTCGCTCGGTTGGATACGGCGGTGGTGAGCGTGGCGGTGGTGAGCGTGGCGGTGGTGAGCGTGGCGTTGGTGAGCGTGGCGGTGGTGAGGGTGGCGGTGGTGAGCGTGGCGGTGGTGAGTGTGGCGGTGGTGAGCGTGGCGGTGGTGAGCGTGGCGGTGGTGAGCGTGGCGGTGGTGAGTGTGGCGGTGGTGAGCGTGGCGGTGGTGAGCGTGGCGGTGGTGAGCGTGGCGGTGGTGAGCGTGGCGGTGGTGAGCGTGGCGGTGGTGAGCGTGGCGGTGGTGAGCGTGGCGGTGGTGAGCGGGGCGGTGGTGAGCATGGCGTTGGTGAGCGTGGCGGTGGTGAGCGTGGCGGTGGTGAGTGGGGCGATGGCGAGCGTGGCGATGGCGAGCGTGGCGGTGGCGAGCGGGGCGGTGGTGAGCGTGGCGTTGGTGAGCATGGCGGTGGTGAGTGGGGCGATGGCGAGCGTGGCGGTGGTGAGCGTGGCGGTGGTGAGCGTGGAGGTGGTGAGCGGGGCGGTGGTGAGCGTGGCGGTGGTGAGCGTGGCGGTGGTGAGTGGGGCGGTGGTGAGCGTGGAGATGTGAGCGGGGCGGTGGTGAGCATGGAGGTAGTGAGCGGGGCGGTGGTGAGCGTGGCGAGCGTGGCGATGGCGAGCGTGGCGAGCGTGGCGGTGGTGAGCGTGGCGGTGGTGAGCGTGGCGGTGGTGAGCGCGTGGGAACTCGCACCGCTTCTTCTGAGACGTCTGGCCAGTGCGGAAGAGTAGGCCAAATTCCCCCCAGAAGGGACCCTCTCGAGCGCTGCCTCGAGTGAGCCACCTTCTGTTAACAGTGGCCGGAGCAAGCACTTGCAGGGCTGCGCCTTTGTTCGGTCGAGTTCGTGTTAGAGGGTGGTGCACGGATGAGGTCCCTGGGTTACACGCCGGGGTTCAGCTGTTGCCTGGGGTTAGACCGGGATGCCAAGTGGAGCGAGTTGATGGTCTCACCCCGGTCACTAATGACTCCCACAGAGACCCACAGACTCACACGGAGACCCACAGACTCACACACAGACACATAGACTCACACAGAGACCCACAAACTCACACATAGACACATAGACTCACACAGAGCCACACATACTCACACAGAGACACACAGACTCACACAGAGACCCGCAGACTCACACAGAGACCCACAGACTCACACAGAGACCCACAGACTCACACAGAGACCCACAGACTCACACAGAGACCCACAGACTCACACACAGACACATAGACTCACACAGAGACCCACAAACTCACACATAGACACATAGACTCACACAGAGCCACACAGACTCACACAGAGACACACAGACTCACACAGAGACCCGCAGACTCACACAGAGACCCACAGACTCACACAGAGACCCACAGACTCACACACAGACACATAGACTCACACAGAGACCCACAAACTCACACATAGACACATAGACTCACACAGAGCCACACAGACTCACACAGAGACACACAGACTCCCACAGAGACCCACAGACTCACACATAGACACATAGACTCACACAGAGCCACATAGACTCACACAGAGCCACACAGACTCACACAGAGACACAGACTCACACAGAGACCCATAGACTCACACAAAGACCCACAGACTCCCACAGAGACCCACAGACTCACACAGAGACTCACAGACTCCCACAGAGACCCAGAGACTCACACATAGACACAGACTCACACAGAGCCACAAAGACTCACACAGAGACCCATAGACTCACACAGAGACCCACAAACTCCCACAGAGACCCAGAGACTCACACATAGACACAGACTCACACAGAGACCCATAGACTCACACAGACTCACACAGAGACCCATAGACTCACACAAAGACCCAGAGACTCACACATAGACACAGACTCACACAGAGACCCACAGCCTCACACAGAGATCCACAGACACCCACAGAGACCCACAGACTCACACAGAGACCCACAGACTCACACAGAGACCCACAGACTCACACAGAGCCACACAGACTCACACAGAGACCCACAGACTCACACAGAGACCCACAGACTCACACAGAGAACCATAGACTCACACAGAGACCCGTAGCCCCACACAGAGACCCACAGATTCATAGAGAGACCTGCAGACTCACACAGAGACCCGTAGACTCGCACAAACTGGCTTGTAACTAAACGGTGTTCTCAAGTGTAGCGAGTCGATGGACTCAGAGCTCCGGTAGCCATCGACTGCACGAAATAGCCAATCGCCTTAAAATCTGACGCAAGTTGGAGGTTGAGCGTCGAGCCCCATTGAATGCTCGCTCAGGGTTTGGTTTTAATCTTTTCTCTACGTCTCTCTCTTCCGGAGTCAAATTCGAGTTGGCGCCTTCGTCGGGCTCCGGTGTCCCCGCCTCAAGAAGCGAAGGGCTCCTCCGAGGGTTTGACTGCCACGCGGACAGCAGATGGCGTCTGAGGCGGAGTGGAGGGCGGCACGTGCAGGCCGGCCGGCTCGCCGCACCAACCGAGGCCGTTTCTCGAGGAGCGGTGTGGGGGTGACGCTTTGGGCAGCGGCAGAAGGGACGGTGACCGACGACTGGTCACGGCCGAGCAAGGAGGGCGCCACGGTGGCCAGGAGATGTTAACTACCTCGCCTGGTATACAGGAGGTCGTGGGTTCGGTCCCGACCCTGACGCCTGCTGCTGCTGTATATTTGGAGTTTGCGTGTCTCTCTCATCATCATCATCATCACGGTGGCCAGGAGATGTTAACTACCTCGTCTGGTACACAGGAGGTCGTGGGTTCAGTCCCAACCCTGACGCCTTGCTGCTGCTGTATATTTGGAGATTGCGTGTCTCTCTCATCATCATCATCACGGTGGCCAGGAGATGTTGACTACCTCGCCTGGTCTACAGCAGGTCGTGGGTTCGATCCCGACCCTGACGATGCCTGCTGCTGCTGTATATTTGGAGTTTGCGTGTCTCTCTCTCTCCGTGGAGCTTTCTCCGGGTCCTCCGGTTGTTCCCTCCACATTATGAATCGACGTCACTCGAGTATTCGACTGCTGCTATGAACAATTTCCACATGGCGATAAGCCACTTTGTTGAGCTGTCATTTGTAAGAAGCCAGGTCGCTTCTGGGAAAACTAGCAGCTCAGTGGGGCCTCACCTGGTGAATAAAACAATGATTTGGTAGTTGAGTTTAGAATTCCACATTTGATAAATTGGAAGTACTGTATATTTTGAGCTGCGTCTCTCTCCCCCTCTCTCTCTTTCCCCGTGGTCACGTTTAGAATGAACGTGACCACGTGTTTCATGGTTACACTCGCGCCTGGGTAAAATACAATATGAAAATCTACAACTACAAGATAACGCTCCCACGGCTTCCGCTTGCGAAATCCCCGGGGGGCCACCCAGCACGAGTGCTCCGTTGGGGCGCAGATGACTCACTCACCCGCCTTTGTATCTCCCCGCCCGCCCGCCGCGCGTGACCTCCGTGTCCGCTATCAACACGCTCGCTTCCTCCCCCGGCGCGGAATGTTCCTCTGTTGATGAGCGCGCGGCCCCCACACCCCGTGTACAATTATCCTAATTATAATTAACGATATTCGTTTATTTTTAAAGGACGGCTTTTTCTTTGGGGGGGGGAGGTTGGGTGGGGCCTTTTTTTGTTGTGTTTTCCATCTCAGCCAAACGACGGCGGGTCTATTTCGATCACGCCGACGCACGGAACTCCGCGTTGACTCCGCGCCACGGCAGGCGATCACTTGGGGGGGGGGGGGGGCCCGAGTGTAACCTTGGCGGCGAGGCCCCGGAGCCGGTCCGGATGGATGACCGTCGCCGGTGTCTGTGGCCGTGAGCGCGGGTCAGGAAGCTCGCCGGTGCCCGCCACCAAGTAAAAATCGAAGGCAAAGCTCCCCCGTGTAGCCTTCCGCAGGTTGTTGGGGCAAGTGCTGTTCGCGAGGGGCGCACGAGGGGGTTGGGTGGCCAGCACCACCCCAGGCCGCCTTTGTCTCCCCGGTGGCGATGTTTACTACGCACCGCACCGGGCACTCTTTTGAAGCTGAGTCGACATAGGGGAGGCTCAGGACCGGTTGAGATCATCGTCGCCGGTGTTGGCCGCGAGCGGGAATCGAAGTCGGGTCGCCGGGGTCGTATCGCAGCGCGCTACCTGCTACACTACCGCTGCTCCCCCCCGCACAAAGACAAAGATCCCCCCCCCCTCACGTGTAGCCTCAACAAACTTTTATGGCAAGTGCTGTTAGTGAGCAGCAGCGGCTGCGAAGGCCGGGCATGGCACAGGAGGGGATGGGGTGGCCAGCACCACCACCAACACCACAGCCATCACCGCACCAGATACTCCCACACTCACCGGGTACTCTCACTCACACCGGGTACTCGTACATACATACGTACACATGTGCAGCACACATGGACAGACGAACGGATGCATGGACAGACGGACAGGCAGACACATTGACAGACAGCCGGACACATTGACAGACAGACACATTGACAGACAGACGGACACATTGACAGACAGACACATTGACAGACAGACGGACACATTGACAGACAGACACATTGACAGACAGACACATTGACAGACAGACGGACAGACAGACTGACGGACGGACGGACACACTGACAGACGCACGCACACACGGACGGTGCTCACCTCAGCCTGGAAGCCCTCCACGAGGATGGCGACGAGGAGGTTGAAGAGGACGTAGTTCCCGAAGGTCATGAGGGCGATGAAGTAGAGCGCGGCCCAGGGCGACGTGGAGGCCATGCCGTTGTAGAGCACCACGTTCCAGTCTTCCTGCGTGAGGATCTGCGACGATGGTGACGATGACGACATCGCGTTTTAGAACTCGGCTCGCTTGCCAGCCCATTTGGGGCCTAGGCTGCCGGCTCGCCGTGCCTGCGGGCCTCGGGTTGAATGACCGACACGCCGAGAGACCTGGATTCCGAACCCAGGTTTCTTGAGGGAGAGAGACGAGCGGAGCCGGGCCTTCGAACCCTCCTTGTCAGTGTCCCCGGCTCAGTGTCTCGGACACGGCCGTCGCGAGCTCACCCGAGACGACGCACGCCGAGTTCCCGTTGAGCGCCCTGGGAGGGGCAGACGCGGTCCTGAAGATAACGTTTGGCGAGATACGGGGGACTGCGACTACCACCACTACCACCACTACCACCACTACCACCACTACCACGACTACCACGACGATTACTATGCAGTGAGGTGGCAGGACAGACAACTGTGTAGCGTTCGACCGCGCAGCTCAAGAAAGTAGTTCGTCGTTGACCGCTCAGAAACCGCGTTAGAATGCTCATGTCACGTGTTAGAGCGGTGCGCGCATTGCACGTTTTAACGAGAGCACATTTCCATGTTATAACGGGGGCACATTCCGTGTTGTGCAAAAAGCGTTCCCTCGTGGAAGAACGGCATTGTCGCGTGAACACCGCTGCGTGTTAAGCGAGGACTGCCGTACAGACAGACACACAGACAGGGAGACAGACAGAGGCAGGTGAGGCCTCGCCTGGAAGACGGTGACGATGGCCCACAGGAGGGAGTCAAAGTTCTTGCGGTCTGGGACGGTGTCTCCGTTGTCGAGGTGGCGGCTGAACTTGCACCCAAACAGGTGCATGCCCAGGATGCTTTGGGCCCAGCGGAACAAGGCAACGGGGGGGGGGGTGCAGATGGGGGGGGGGGCAGACGGGGGAGCAGGAAAAACAAGCGTTCGTGTGAGGAGAACCGGGTTGTCGTGTGGCCTGTGCTACGGCCTGTGTTACGGTTTGTGTTACGGTTTGTGTTACGATTTGTGTTACGGCCAGTGTTATGTTTTGTGTTCACACAGGGTTTCATTTGACTGCGTCGGGCGGAGGGAGGGCTGCACGACACAGCGTCGGCATTTTCACCCGGAACAAACAAAAATCGATTGTCAATCGCAATTTACAAGCTGCGGTGACCGCTCCACTGAGCGAGCCTCTTGCTCACGAGCTCGCGCCAAAGAGCTGGAACGAGATTTCCCTCCTCTCCGCCGCCCGCATTGACAACGAAGCATTGACAGCCGTGCGCTGGAGCCAAGCGGTGACGATTCCATGTTCCTATGGCCGGGGGGTTGGTGGGCGGGCGGGCGGGCGAGCGGGTGGGCAGGTGGGTGGGGTCGGCGGTGTTGCGGGCGCACTCACCTGAAGATGAAGATGAACAGCATGAGCAGCATGCAGAAGGTGGCGACGTTGTCCATCGTCTTGATGAGCACCACGAGCTGGCGCCGGAGCGCGGGCATGAAGCGCACCAGCTTGAGCACCCGCAGCAAGCGGAACGTACGCAGCACCGACAGCCCCCCGTCTGACTGGCCCACGATCTCCCACACGCTGGAGAGAGCGAGCGAGCGAGCGGGCGGGCGATTGAGCGAGCGGGCGGATGCGACGTACGTAACGCATGGAGAGAGAGAGACGCGCTCAGACACACCGTAGCTGCTGAGCGCTTATCAGTGCCCCTACCTTATTACAGACCAATTCAGACCTTGTTGGGCCTGGCACGGGCGATGCGGTGACTTCACCGCAACTTTAGCAGCGAACGGCGGGTGATGTCATTGTCTGCCCGCGTGCATCACAGCGTGTCAACCCCTACGGTTTACCCCGCATTCTCGTACAGGGGAAATTGAGTGTTCAGGTCCATGCGGCGTACAGCCGTTTCAATACGGGCACCTTGCTGCATCTGCACCACAGTTGCAGAATCCGCCACCACCCCGACCGCTGGGAATTGGTTTATCCGACAATGTTGATACTTTAAAGTGTCGTCTTTAAAACCGCATCTTCTCAAGTCGGTTTATTCCATTTAGCTTCTCTGTCTCTCTTTGGCCCTTTCCTCATCCTTGTTCTTACAAGGCACCTTGAGACATTGGTAGAAGGCGCCTTGTGAATAAATGTGAGTTATTATGAACAACTCGGGTTGAGCAGTTGTAATATCCCTGGGGACCATTTTTATAACTGTTGTTGCTGCCGGAATCGTAACGATTGGGACAGAAACTTCAACAGAATCGGCTTCATAACAATTTCTTTTACCCTCCTGGCATTTAAACAGTTGCGTTATGATCGAGGAATCATGTGTGGTGAACATGCAAACAAAAACATGCTCTGGTAGTATTTGGCGTTGTCTTTGAAACGGATTGGTCCACACCAGAGACAGCTTTCTCTAGATCCTCGTCTCACACGGTGTTAGACCAGAAGACGCCAAAAGGCGAACAGCACAAGAACAATGCCACTCTCAGGGCATTTTTAGCTCGGGGTGAGCAGCTACATCATGGGACCTTTCTTGCCATAAAGAATGGACCCTTTTTTACCGTTTCGGCAGCGATACATTCGGCGTTAAAACAAAAACGAGCTGGTTCCTTCATTTTGATCGTTACCGATACCGCAATAGAGATATTTATCCATCCTGAATCTCGCCATGCCTGACCTGATGATGACAATGACGCCGTCGAATATGTTGTAGGGGTTCTTGATGTACCCCAGTGGACCGAACGCCAGGAGCTTGAGGACCATCTCCAGTGCGAAGAGGCTCGTGAAGACGATGTTGCTGATCTCCAGTGCGCTCGTCAGCTCGTCTGGCTGCGATCGTAGCGGGGGGAGGGGGGTGTCTACCGTCAGTAACCTCTCGACCCCACGTCGTACCCCGACTGAACACCTGGACATTTCCCGCCCCTCCGATTGGCACATTTGGCTACGTACGGTGCGCGAGTGCGAAGGAAGTTCAACGTACAGACATCAGCAGCAGCAGCAGTAGTAGCGGAAATAACAGCAGCAGCAGTAGTGATGGTGGCAATAATAGTAGCAGCAGCAGTACTAGCAGCAATAATAGTAACAGCAGCAGTAGAATTAGCAGCAGTAATAGTAGCAGCAGCAGTATTAGCAGCAATAAGAGTAGCAGCAGCAGCAGTAGTATTAGTAGAAATAATAAGAATAGAAGCGGTATAATCAGTAATAATAACAGCAGTATTATCAGCAATAATAATAGCAGCAGCAGTATTAGCAGCAATAATAATAGCAGCAGCAGTATTATCATAAGTAATAATAGCAGCATCAGCAGTAGTAATAGCAGCAATAATAATAGCAGCAGCAGTATTATCACAAGAAATAATAACAGCATCAGCAGCAGTATTATCATAAGTAATAACAGCATCAGCAGTAGTATTAGCAGCAATAATAATAGCAGCGACAAAGCTGGCTTATCGTCCACCTAACGTCATCATCGCGTGGAAATCTATAGCAGCAGCTTGATGTTGATTCTAAATGTGGAGGAGGAAAACCAGAGAACCCAGATAAAAATCCACGCGGCCACGGGGAGAGAGAGAGAGAGCGAGGGACACGCAAAACTCTGAATATACGGGATCGAACCCACGACCTCCTTCATACCAGGCGAGGTAGTTAATGGTAACTGTCAGCACGACCTCCCCCCGTAACGACCCTTTAAAAGAGTCGGGCATTTATGATTAATTTCCAGCGGCGATCACATCTCACCGCGGCAAACTGTCCACCATTCTAGAAATGCGACGTGCGCGTGGTGTGTGGGGAGCGCAGCGGTCAGCGCTACGCTGCGCTATGAACCCGGTGACCCGAGTTCTATTCTCCGCTCACGGCCGCCAAACACCGGTGGCGATTATCTGAAACCGGTCCAGACTCAAACGAGTTCCTCGTGCGGTGTGTGAATATTGCTCCTGGGAAAGACAAAGGCGGTCGGGCGTGGTGCTGGCCACCACCACGCCCGGCTAATGGCACTTGCCCCAACAGTCCGATCAGGCTATACGGGGGATCTTTGTCTTCTGTGTGCTGAGTTTGTCGCGTCCTCCCCCTGCACTGCAGAGTGTTCCCGTTGATCGAGATTGTCCAGGTGAGAGCTCCAGAGACCAGGGGTGGGTGGCCAACTCCACGCTCGGCCGCCTTTGTCTCCCCAGTGGCGATGTTTACTACACACCGCACCAAGTACTCATTTGAGGCTGAGTCGACCCAGGGGAGGCCCATGACCGGTTCAAATAATCGTCACCGGTGTTGGCCATGAGCGGGAATCGAAGTCGGGTCGCCGGGTTCGTAGCGCAGAGCGCCAACTGCGCCACCACCGCTCCCCGGTGCACACGCACGCAGACGCGCACGCACACACACACACGCGGGAACACGCGCGCGCGCTCCCGCCCGCTCCCGCCCGCACGCCCACGCAGCACAAAGAAAACCTTTTCCAAATGCACTTTGCCGGCACGTGTTGTTTGCAATGGAGGGCCTCGCTTAATCCAAACACCAGCCCGCTTCGCAGGATCACGTACACACATCGGTGTTCATCCGGGCGCCTAAGTCGATTAATCCACGGACGGACACGCGCACGCACGTGCCACACACACTGCCTGACGCCACCACCTGAGAGCCTTTAGCCGGTGGTCCCCGTTCAATCGCTCGCGAATACGCGCCCGCATCAATATAGCGACTACGTCGCACTCGCAGAGCGAGCGAGCGAGTTAGCTTGTTTTGTCCGTCGGTCGATGGCCGGGGGAGGGCTGCGACATTCTAATCGTGACCCGCCACGGAGCCCCCCTTTGGCTCCGTGGCTCTGGTGTGCGGGGGCCGTCACGATCGCCGCCGACACGGAGACCCCTTTCGAGGGCGAGGGGCCTGAGGTGGAGCGTCAGGAGCCTCCTGGGGGAGGGCGCTCAGGGGAGCTCCAAATGTGGAGGCCAGAATTGGGCATTGCGCCAGATGTGAAGGACAGAGACCCAGGCTGTCAGCGACGCTCGCACTCCGTGCCCGCCGACGAGGGCGACCGCGTGCGCGAGAGCACGCGACACCCAGACCCCGGGGCTCGGACCTCATCGTATCCCAACGCGGTCGTGTCGGCTCGGTGTCTCCGACAGCGGCCGTCGGTTGTGAACTCGGAAGCGTGGGGCCGAGGCTCGTCTGCCAGAACGGGTGGTTTTAATTTGGTTCCATTTCCCGCGCGGCTCGCCAATGATTTACGGAGTTTTCACGTGACGCACCATCTCTGTTCTCTGTATGAGTCTATGGGTCTCTGTGTGAGTCTATGGGTCTCTATGTGAGTCTATAGGTCTCTGCGTGTGTTTATGTGTCTCTGCGTGCGTTTATGGGTCTATATGTGAGTCTATGGGTCTATTTTTGAGTCTGTGGGTCTCTGCGTGAGTTTATGGGTCTATATGTGAGTCTATGGGTCTCTACATGAGTCTATGGATCTCTGTGAGTCTATGGGTCTCTATGTGAGTTTTTTGCTCTCTATATGAGTCTATGGGTCTCTGCGTGAGTCTATGGGTCTCTATGTGAGTCTATGGGTCTCTATGTGAGTCTACGGGTCTCTATGTGAGTCTATGGGTCTCTATGTGAGTCTATGGGTCTCTATGTGAGTCTATGGGTCTCTATGTGAGTCTATGGGTCTCTATGTGAGTCTACGGGTCTCTATGTGAGTCTACGGGTCTCTATGTGAGTCTATGGGTCTCTATGTGAATCTATGGGTCTCTATGTGAGTCTACGGGTCTCTATGTGAGTCTACGGGTCTCTATATGAGTCTACGGGTCTCTATGTGAGTCTACGGGTCTCTATGTGAACCTCTCACATGGCAGCGCCGTCGGTGTTCTATCTTCGGCTGGCCCCTTCCACAAATTAAACTTCTAGAGATACATAGAGACTCATAGAAACTCATAGAGATACATAGATACTCATATAGATACATAGAGATGCATAGATACTCAGAGATACATAGAGACTCATAGAAACTCATAGAGATACATAGATACTCATATAGATACATAGAGGTGCATAATAATAATAGTACAATTTGTAACGCGCGCAAATTTGCAGACGTAGTGGCCGCAACTCAGAGGCGCGGAGCCAAGCTCAGAGTCGCTCAAAAGCATGATTGTAGAGAGACTCATATAGATACATAGAGATGCATAGAGACTCGCGGAGATACATAGATACTCATAGAGATACATAGAGATGCATAGAGACTCATAGAGATACATAGAGACTCATAGAAACTCATAGAGATACATAGATACTCATACAGATACATATAGATGCATAGACTCATATAGATACATAGAGATGCATAGAGACTCATAGAGATACATAGAGACTCATCAAGATACATAGCGATACAAAGAGACTCGGAGACTCATAGAGACACATAGAGACTCACAGAGATACATAGAGACTCATACAGATACATAAAACTCCTAGAGATACTTAGATATATATATAGAGGGGAAGGGAGGGGAGGAGGGGAAGGGAGGGAGGAAGGCAGGAGAGGGAAGTAGGGGAGGTAAGGAGGAGTGGGAGGGAGGGGAGGGCCTCGTTAGCACAAACATTGACGGCGTTGCTGCCAGAGGGCGAGGATCGTTGGAGGCTCCCCGACCCCGTCCGTCCGACCACCGCTTTGTGCCGAATCGGAGAACGTCGCTCGCAAGCCAGAACCGCCAAATCCTCTCCGTGACGTCCAGAAATCCAGAAGCGCCGCGGGGTCTTATTCCCTTTAAAATGGTTTATCCCGGCAAAACGAATGCCGTCGCCTCTCTCTCTCTCTCTCTCTGTCTCTCGCGTGTCTCTCTCTCCCCCGTGAGTTTGACGCGAGCCGGCGCTGGACATTCCACGTTCCCGTGGTGGGGACGGTTCATCCGTGCGGTTAAATACGCCACCGATGCTGGCAGAACAACGTCACGGTGATCGAATTGTAAATGTTGTAGTGGGTTTACTACACTATACACTACACTATACACTACACTATACACTACACTATACACTACACTATACACTACACTATACACTACACTACACTATACACTACACTATACACACTATACACTACACTACACACTACACTACTTACACTATACACTACACTATACACTACACTATACACTACACTATACACTACACTACTACACTATACACTACACTATACACTACACTATACACTACACTATACACTATACACTACACTATACATTACACTACACACTACACTATACACTACACTATACACTACACTATACACTACACTATACACTACACTATACACTATACACCACACTATACACTACACTATACACAACACTATACACTACTATAGACTACACTATACACTACACTATACCACACTATACACTACACTACACACTACACTACTATACACTACACTATACACCATACTATACACTACACTATACACTACTATACTACTACACTATACACAACACTATACACTACTATACACTACACTATATACTACACTATACACTACTATACACTACACTATACACTACACTATATACTACACTATAATTGTAAATGCTGTAGTGGGTTTACTCTCCAACACAACCGGTAAGTGCTGAACTAGCAATGAGTTTTGCTCGCGCATCAACGCCTTTACTAACTGGCCGTGTCGGGTGGTGGCGGGCGGCACTTGCCAACAACACATTCACGCGACCTCACCCAACATCAGCAACAACAGCTAAACCCACAACCTCTGTTTAACGAGCGCGTGGCAGAACAGAACAAAAAGAGTTATTTGCCCGAGCCCACGTAGGCTCCAGGAGACTCCATTAATATTGATTCACGTCCTGTTGTCCACCCGATCAATTTCTGTCACCGCCCCCCCCCCCCCCCCCCGACATCGCGGCTGTCGACGGCTCCGATATCTCTTCTGATTCGCCGCCGTCTAAAAAAAGCAACAAGCCAAGGGGAGAGAGGGAGAGGGTGAATGTCCTCCCCGCCGAGGCGCTACCGCTCGTCTGCTGCTCTGCAAGGTGCCGAGCCGCTGGTGGAAATTCCACATTCCTCTACCGTGGAATGGCGCGAGCCGTTGACGACTTCCCCACACGCACGCACACACAATGTGGTACTCGTGTTAGGTAGCAAAACGTGAACTTAGCATGACAACTAGTTCCACGTGAATCTATTGGTCTCTATATGAGTCGATTGGGTCTCTATGTGAGTCTATGGCTCTTTATATTATTATATGGGTCTTTATGTGAATTTAGGGATCTCTATGTGAGTCTACGGGTCTCTATGTGAGTCTATGGGTCTCTGTGTGTGTCTATGGGTCTCTCTTGCGAGTCTGCGAGTCTCTACTGTACGTGTGCACGCATCGACTCATGCACTCCAGAACCAAAGTAGAATTGCTGTGGCCGGGGCAACCGAAATCCACGGTTGAACACCAGGACACTAAGCATCGGGGATCTGAGCGTCTCAGAGTTGTTGAAACCACAGCCGGGCAATCAAAATCCACGGTTAGACACCAGGACCCTACCCAGCGGGGAACTCAGCGCCTCTGACCTCTGAGCCTGTGGGGTCACCTGCTGCCCCAGGGAATGCGCCGTTTAAGGAGTGGGGTTTGTGTTTTTCTTTTAAGTGGTGTGCCCGCTGGAATGTTGCACGCAAACATAAATAACTGCAAGCACGCACCTCTCCACTTATTCAATTAAAACGAATAACTCGCTTCAGACCATTAAACAGCCCAACGCACTCAGGTCACAGCCATCACCCGGACCGATAAGGGAAAGGTGAGCGATGGGCGGCAGCAGCGGCGGCAGCTGGCAGCAGGGCGCCCCGTGGACCGGAGGGGACGATTGGGGCGGACGATTGGGGAGCCGGCTCGTGATTGAGTGGCGGCCGAGGAATGCCTGGCATCTTGTTGGGCGCGACGCGATAAGCATCGCCGGCACGCCGATCCAAGTAGCAATAGCGTCACGCCCGTGTGGACGAGGGTGGCGCTAGGCAGGTCGACGTGGTGACGGCGGTTACCTGCTCGTGGTACTCGATGCCCATGCTGAGCGTGTTGATGAGGATGGCCACCATGATGCCCCGGTTGAAGTACTTGCTGTCGACGATCTTGCGGAGGCAGTGCGCGAGGGCACGCAGGCAGCGCCGGCAGGCACCGCCCTCGCCCTCCTCCTCATCCTCCTCCTCGCCTCTCCCTCGCCTCCTCCTCTTCCTCCTCCGCTTCCTCCTTTGCTGCTGCTGCTGCTGCTGCGTCAGCTGCGCCCGCTGCCGTCTCGCCGCGGCCGACGCCGCCGCCGATGCCGCCGCGGCCGCCGCCGCGTCCCACGCCGAGCGATCGCCGCAGCGCCCCAAGCTCCAGCCGGCGTGGTGCGGGCGCGAGTGCACGACGTCGCGCGTGAACTCGTACACGCACTCGCCCGCGCCTACGCCGGCGCCGCCGCGTGCGGCGACATGGGCCTGCGATGACAGCGAGAGTTCGTTCAGTCGGCCAGCGGCCCCCCGGCAGGACGGTGTTGTTGGGTGGTGGAGGAGGCTCTGGCCCCAAGGACGGGGACTGGCGAGCCCGGACGTTCGTCCGTCGACGGTGAACGCCGTCAGCTAGGTTTGCTCATCGGGGGTTTTGCACGGTCAGAGATAATTACTCACCATGTGAACTGCACCAATTCACATCCTCGTCGCCGTCGTGATCATCGGTTGGGTCAGTCAGTTTTAAGAAGCGCCACAGTGGCTGGGTGAGATGATTACTCCCTCCCCTGGTGTGCAGGAGATTGTGGGCTCGATCCCGACCCTGACACCTGCTGTATATGTGGAGCTAACATCTCGCCATGGTGGCTAGGAGATTAACGACCTCGCCTCATATGCAGGCGTTCGTGGGTTCAACCTGACATCACCTCGACGTGGAGTTCGCGTGTCTCCCCGTGGTTGCGTGGATTTCTATCCGGGTCCTCTGGTTTTTTCCTCCACATTTAGAATCAACGTCACACATTTGGCTGTTGCAACAAGTTCCCACATGGTGATGATGATGGTCGCTTCTGATAAAAGAGTTACAGAATAGCTCAATGGGTGGCCTCACACCTGGTACAAAAATAAAACCATTTACTTTTTAATTTAGCCCTTCCTTCAAACAAAAACAACTTGTGACACTCACGGTTACGCCGCCACCGTGTCTCGTCGTCGACAGAGAACGACTCGGAGGTGTGAGAAATCCTGAACAAAGTGGGTGCACGAGCGACCCCCCGCTACCACAAGCAATGGCCCGAGGTCTGCAGTCCTCTCACTATATTAACACGTGCTACCGACCAATCAACGAGTAAAGCGTGCCAGGATCCACAAAGCCCTCACCTCGTCCTCCTCCTCCTCTTCTTCTTGCCGGTCTCGATCCGCATCCGAATTATATCCTTCGCAATTCTCATTCTCGTCGTTTTCCGAATCGGAACACAAGTCATCGTCGTCATCGTCGTCATCGTCATCGTCGTCGTCGTCGTCGTCGTCATCGTCATCGTCGTCATCGTCGTCGTAGTCCCGCTGGGCGTGCCGCCGCATGGCCGACACGGCCTCCGCGCACAGCGAGCACTTCTCCAGCTTGCAGGGCAGCACGTCGCCACGCGCCGCCCCTGCGGAAAACGACACCGAAAGGGGGGGCGCCCCCCCTCCGCAGCACGAGCCTGGGGAAGGGGAGGAGAAGCACAGCCACAGCGCACGGTACGAAATGCTCGATCGCTCGCACGGCGCTCGCTCCCTTGCAGGGCGCTCGCCAACGCCGCTTGCGTCCCCCGTCGTCTGTGCGATGACGCGACGGTGACGTCGTCAACACGCGACGATGTCACCGCACGACGTCACGCAAAATTACTAACGCGGTCGGAGGCAGTTGTGTGATATACGTTTCCCGAGGGTCGCTTTCTAACAATGCAGTGGTCTACGATGCTGCAGGCGCGATCAGTCGGGACAACAATGGCGTAAGAAATATATTATAAAGTCAATGTCAGGAGTGCAGCTGTGCATTGTGGGAGCAAAACTACAGCACATTTAATTGTACTGTAATTGCAATGCACTTGACTTCAATGTAGTGCATTTCAATGCCAATCCAATAGACGGCGCATTGCAATGCATTATAATTAATTGCAATGCATTGTGGGAGTCAGCACCGCAGCACTTGGCATTGTAATCGCGATGCAGTATTGAAAGAGTGCAATGCAATTGCAAACGCAGGCCCCACTGAAACACGGTGCGATTGAACGTCAATCGCACCGCATTGCAGTTGCCGGCGCTACGGCACACCGCATGACGACCACGTCGCAAGCGAGCAGTGGGATACGGCGGCTCGGTAAACAACGACAACAACAACCACAACGACCTCCAATTAACGTGGTTGGCTACGCACGGTGCGAAAGAAGTTCAACATATATACAACACAATTCACTAGATTTTACACCACACTATACAATACACTACACTACTATACACTGCACAATACACGAGACTATACACTACTATACACTACACTATACTCTACACTATTATACACGGCTGGCTACATACGGTGCAAAGGAAGCTCAATTTACCCACACACAGGCACACACGCACACACACGCACGCGTATGCACAAGAGAGGAAGACCGAGCCAATGGCTGCACTCACTGCGAGCTCCCACAAAGTGCTGGAGCTTCGTGTACGGATCCATCGGCGGCGGCGCCGACTGAACCCTCTTCTCCTTCCCTCCGTCAGACACCGCCGCCACCGCGTGACACGCCCCGACGCCCCCCGCCGCCGCCGGCGCCTCTCCGCCGGGGGGGCCTCCTCCCTGGACCTGAGCCACGGCCGCGGCGGCCGCGGCGGCGGCCGCGGCGCTCATCCGCGCCACCGAGCGGAGCGACTCGGTGCGTGGGGAGGCCGCCACCGGCGAGTGGCGGAGAGGCAGCGCGTCGAGGTGGCAGTCCGCGTGGTAGACGCTGTGCACTGACTCCGAACTCGAGGCCTGCTGCAGGCTCGGGCCTACCGGCAGCATGAGGCTGTTGGAGGGACGCGCCGAACCGCCCCCGCTACCGCCGCCGCCGCCACCGCCACCACCGCTACCACCGCTACCACCGCCGTCGTTGCTTCCGCCGCTGCTGCTGCCGCCGCCGCTGGAGCCGCCGCATTCGCCGCACGCTTGGCGCAAATTTCCTAACTCGCTCCCGAGTAGCCGGGAACTCCCGTTGGCGTTTCCGCCGCCGCCGACGCCGCTGTCAAACACGACGAGCTTATCCGTCTTCTGCCGCTGCTGCTCGGAGCCGAGGTGGTAGTGGTGGTGGTGATGGTGGTGGTGGTGATGGATCAGGTGGTGGATCGAGCGCATCCTCTTCCGCCGCCGCCTCCTCTTCCTCTCCGCCGACTCCTTCGCCGGCCTCTGCCGCCTCCGGCCGAACGCCACGGCGGTGGCCCCGGCCGCGCCGCCGCCGTCGGCCCTCCCCCGCCGCCGGTCCCACGCCGCCGAGCAAAACCCTCCGGCGTACTCCGCGCCGGTGCCGTACTCCCCTCCGGCGCAGACGCTCCCGGCGTTCGCGACGCCGCCGCCGCCGAAACTCCTCCTGCGTCTCCGGCGGCGGCGCCACTCGCGGTAGGCGCGGCGGACCTGGCGAGCCGCCTTGCGGTACACGTGGCCCACGTACTTGAGCAGCTCCTCGTAGCAGCTGCCCGGCTCCGAGAAGCTGGCGAGGGTGCTGTCGTTGGAAAGGAAGCGGGCGCGCTGCTCGCGCATCAGCTGGCACTCGCGTTGCTTGGTCTCGGAGAACTGCGTGGCGATCACCACCAGGCACAGGTTGATCATGAAGAAGGAGCCGACCTGTGGGGGGTCACACACACGGCGGAATGGATGGGGGGGGATTACATTGTGCAAGAGCGCAGAAGGGTGGTCAACACATCTACGCCTCTACAGTGAGGGAAAAAAGTATTTGATCCCCTGCTGATTTTGTGCGTTTGCCCACTGACAAAGAAATGATTAGTCTATAATTTTAATGGTAGGTTTATTTGAACAGTGAGAGACAGAATAACAACAACAAAATCCAGAAAAAACGCATGTCAAAAATGTTATAAATTGATTTGCATTTTAATGAGGGAAATAAGTATTTGACCCCCTCTCAATCAGAAATATTTCTGGCTCCCAGGTGTCTTTTATACAGGTAACGAGCTGAGATTAGGAGCACACTCTTAAAGGGAGTGCTCCTAATCTCAGTTTGTTACCTGTATAAAAGTCACCTGTTCACAAAATCAATCAATCAATCAGATTCCAAACTCTCCACCATGGCCAAGACACAAGGCTGGAATGGGCTACAAGACCATCGCCAAGCAGCTTGGTGAGAAGGTGACAACAGTTGGTGCGATTATTCGCAAATGGAAGAAACACAAAAAAACTGTCAATCTCCCTCGGCCTGGGGCTCCATGCAAGATATCACCTCGTGGAGTTGCAATGATCATGAGAACGGTGAGGAATCAGCCCAGAACTACACGGGAGGATCTTGTCAATGATCTCAAGGCAGCTGGGACCATAGTCACCAAGAAAACAGTTGGTAACACACTACGCCACGAAGGACTGAAATCCTGCAGCGCCCACAAGGCCCCCCTGCTCAAGAAAGCACATATACATGCCCGTCTAAAGTTTGCCAATGAACATCTGAATGATTCAGAGGACAACTGGGTGAAAGTGTTGTGGTCAGATGACACCAAAATGGAGCTCTTTGGCATCAACTCAACTCGCCGTGTTTGGAGGAGGAGGAATGCTGCCTATGACCCCAAGAACACCATCCCCACCGTCAAACATGGAGGTGGAAACATTATGATTTGGGGGTGTTTTTCTGCTAAGGGGACAGGACAACTTCACCGCATAAAAGGGACGATGGACGGGGCCATGTACCGTCAAATCTTCTTCCCTCAGCCAGGGCATTGAAAATGGGTCGTGGATGGGTATTCCAGCATGACAATGACCCAAAACACACGGCCAAGGCAACAAAGGAGTGGCTCAAGAAGAAGCGTATTAAGGTCCTGGAGTGGCCTAGCCAGTCTCCAGACCTTAATCCCATAGAAAATCTGTGGAGGGAGCTGAAGGTTCGAGTTGCCAAACGTCAGCCTCGAAACCTTAATGACTTAGAGAAGATCTGCAAGAGGAGTGGGACAAAATCCCTCCTGAGATGTGTGCAAACCTGGTGGCCAACTACAAGAAACGTCTGACCTCTGTGATTGCCAACAAGGGTTTTGCCACTAAGTACTAAGTCATGTTTTGCAGAGGGGTCAAATACTTATTTCCCTCATTAAAATTCGAATCAATTTATAACATTTTTTCATGCGTTTTTCTGGATTTTTTTTTGTTATTCTGTCTCTCATTGTTCGAATAAATCTACCATTAAAATTATAGACTGATCATTTCTTTGTCAGTGGGTAAACGTACAAAATCAGCAGGGGATCAAATATATTTTTCCCTCACTGTATATAAGAAACGAAACAGGTGGACTTCTCCACAAATCTGGCTGTCGCCTGATGAAGCTAGTTGTAATCACTGGCGAAACGTCGTACTCAGATTGTAAATGTTGTGGCTTGGCTCTCCAACACACTGGTGTGCTGTACTAGTATACTACACTACACTATACACTACACTACTATACACTACACTACTATACACTACACTACTATACACTGCACTACTATACACTACTATACACTACACTATACACTACACTATACACTACACTACATACACTACACTATACACTACACTACATACACTACACTACTATACACTGCACTACTATACACTGCACTACTATACACTACACTATACACTACTATACACTACACTACTATACACTACACTATACACTATTATACACTACACTATACACTACACTACTATACACTACACTATACATTACACAACTATACATTACACTACACACTAGTGCTGTACTAGTGATGAATTGGCACCTTCTGTTTACGTGACAACCCTTACTAGTTGGCTGTGTCGGGTGGTGGCGGGTTTTAACGACACATTTATATATTTACGCGATCTAACCCAAAAACTTCTATTATGGATTATATTGGTCGCGAAAGCCTACGTGTTAAACTGAGGTTTAACACGTAGGGCGAAAGCGACGCTGGGTGTGGTGGTGTTGGTGGTGGGGTCTGGTCCGGTGCGGTGGGAACACGTCCAGCAAAAACGTTGGGAGCCGCACCACCACGAGCCGTGATGCTACACAGCCATCTACCACCGCAGGGCCACACGGCCGCACACACACAGCTGTAGACACACACGGCCACATGCAAGGCCACACGGCCATACGCACGAACATACACATGGACACACACATGTTGTGGGCGGGTCACCCTGGGACGCAGGTGGAACACTTTGAGGCTCCCACCGCTGATTGCGGCTGACAGGCGAAGAGGGGAGGCCGGGTTTTTATATTTTTGGTCGCCCCTTTAAATCAAGACGCGTCGACAGCAACGCGGCGAGGAGGCAGAGAATCGCAGCCGGGAGGAGAGAAGCTCGGAGCGGTGCGAGGCCGAGCCGCGGTTGTGCTCTGCGTTGATTGTGCGTGTGTGCGTGTGTGCGTCTGTGCGTGTGTCTGTGTGTCTGTAGGTGTGTGTGTGTGGCTAGGAGATGTTAACTACCTCACCTGGTGTACAGGAGGTCGTGGGTTCGATCCCGACCCTGACGCCTGCTGTATATTTGGAGTTTGCGTGTCTCTCTCTCTAATGATCATCACGGTGGCCCGAAGACATTAACTACCTCGCCTGGTACACAGGAGGTCGTGGTTTCGATCCCGACCATGACGCCTGCTGCTGTCTATTTGGAGTTTGCGTGTCTTTCTCTCCACGCGATTTTTATCCGGGTTCTCCGGTTTTTCCCTCCATATTTAGAATCAACATCATGTATTTACATTTTGACTTAAAACTTCCGGGACTGCAGGAATTCATATTCTAAGGTTCTTCCAGTAAAGTCACATAGATAGAAAAAAATGATTATAATATAAATAAATACAGTGAACAAAAATATCACGACGTTTCGATCGCAACACGGGCCTTACACCTGGTGAAATAAAAAATAGTTTTCGTAAGCACGTGGTGAGTGAGCGCAAGTGCGCTGTGCGACTTACGATGATGAGCAGAATGAAGTAAATGAAGTTGTAGAAGGAGTGAACGTCCATGACGTAGTACATGATGTCCACCCAGCCTTCCAGCGTGATCACCTGCCAGGGAGACACACAAAGACAAAGTTCCCCCGTGTAGCCTGTAACAGACTGTTGGGGCAAGTGCTGTTAGCGAGCAGCAGCACCTACAAAGGCCGGCACCCTGCCACACGAGGCGGGGTGGGTGGCCAGCACCACGCCAGGCCGCCTTTGTCTCCCCCAGTGGCAATATTTACGCACACCGCAGCAGGTGCTCATTTTAGGCCGAGTCGACCTAGGGGAGGCCCAGGACCGGTTCAGATAATCGTCACCGGCGTTGGTGGCCGTAAGCGGGGAATCGAACTCGGGGTCGCCGGGTTAGTACCGCAGCGTAGCGCTGACCGCTGCACCACCACTCCCCACCGTACACAACCACACACACGCGCGCGCAAAGAGACATGGGCATGGATAAATAGAGGACACCATTCAATATTGCACGGGCTGGAGACCCGTACAGCTCAAATATTAATGGCACGAAAGTGTAAATAACATCTGAAAGCCATATGTTTTAATCATGAGAACACTCATGCATAATGGACAAATGTTACATTTTTTAAGTGAAATATTGCTGATTAGGGTTAAAATAATATCTGCCACAAAATCGCAACTGCACACACACACACAAAGATCCCCCGTGAAGCCTTGCCAGACTGTTGGGGCAGGTGCTGTTATCAGACAGCACCTATGAAGCCCGGCACTGTGGCCAGCACAACGCCCGGCCGCCTTTGTCTTCCCAGTGGCGATGTTTATACAGGAGGCTGTGTTGACCTATGGGAGGTTCATGACCGGTTCAGATAATCATCAGTGGGTGTTGGCCGTGAGTGGGAATCGAACTCGGGTCGCCGGGTTTGTAGCGCAGTGCGCTAACCGCTGCGCCGCCGCTCCCCGTACTCGACTACTCACCTACCCACTCACTCAATGACTCACCTACCCACTCACCTACTCACCCACCCACTCATCCACTCGCTCTACTCTGCAACTCTGTATGCCTTGCCCGCGATCCGTTGTCAGACTCCGTTGAGAGGCCGATAAATATCACGCGGCATCGCCTCTCAACTCGCAGTGGCCTGAGTTGAACGGCGCACGAATAAAAGCAGGCTGCGTGACCTTGAAAATAACCAACTTGAATTTTGAGTGGCACGCTAAGTCACACTCGCGCGTATAATCTATTCAGTGATAAAGCTGTCGCTATTTTCAATGCAATCTCAGACCCTGATTTATTTATGTATTCGTGTTCTCCACGCTCGCTGTCGACACTGCAGTGTTAACGGTCAGCAGGACTGGAGATCCAGAGGTCAACGGTGCGATTCCGTCTCCTGGTGGTGCAGCAGGTTTCTTACATCGCTTATCCCACTCACCCACCCACCCCACTCACTCACCCACCCCACTCATCCCACTCACTCACCCACCCCACTCACTCACCCACCCCACCCACCCCACTCACCCACCTCACTCACCCACCCCACCCTACTCACCCACCCCACACCACCGCTCACCCAACCCCACTCACCCACCCCACTCACCCACCCCACCACCCCACCCCACTCACCCACCCCACTCACCCACCCCACCACTCACCCCACACCACTCACCCACCCCACCCCACCACTCACCCCACTCACCCACTCCACTCACCCACCCCA
Organism: Lethenteron reissneri; assembly: GCF_015708825.2. Taxonomy (NCBI): domain Eukaryota; kingdom Metazoa; phylum Chordata; class Hyperoartia; order Petromyzontiformes; family Petromyzontidae; genus Lethenteron; species Lethenteron reissneri. The sequence goes on along the minus strand of NC_083841.1, from coordinate 7,437,681 downwards.
CTCACCCACCCCACCCCACCCCACCACACACCCCACCCCACTCACCCATCCCACCCCACCCCACTCACCCACCCCACTCACCCACCCCACCCACCACTCACCCCACCCCAATCATCCCACTTACTCACCCACCCCACTCAACCCACTCACTCACCCACCCCACCCACCCACCCCACTCACCCACCTCACTCACCCACCCCACCCTACTCACCCACCCCACACCACCGCTCACCCAACCCCACTCACCCACCCCACTCACCCACCCCACCACCCCACCCCACTCACCCACCCCACCACTCACCCCACCCCACTCACCCACCCTACCCCACCACTCACCCCACTCACCCACTCCACTCATCCACCCCACTCACTCACCCACCCACCCCACCACACACCCCACCCCACTCACCCATCCACTCACCCCACCCACCCACCACTCACCCATCCCACCCACTCACCCACCCCACCTCACCCACCCCACTCACCCACCCACCCCACCCCACTCACTCACCCACCCCACCACACACCCCACCCCACTCACCCATCCCACCTCACCCCACCACCCCCACCACTCACCCACACCCACTCACCCCACCCCCCACCCCACCCACTCACCCACTCCACCCCACCACACACCCCACCCCACTCACCCATCCCACCTCACCCCACCCACCCACCCCACCACTCACCCACCCCCCCCACTCACCCACCCCACCCACCACTCACCCCACTCACCCACCCCACTCACCCAGCCCACCCCACCAGTCACCCCACCCCACTCACCCAGCCCACCCCACTCACCCAGCCCACCCCACCAGTCACCCCACCGCACTCACCACCCCCACCACCCCACCCACTCACCCAGCCCACTCACCCAGCCCACCCCACCAGTCACACCCCACCCCACTCACCCAGCCCACCCACTCACCCAGCCCACCCCACCAGTCACCCCACCGCACTCACCCACCCCACCACCCACCCCACTCACCCAGCCCACTCACCCAGCCCACCCCACCAGTCACCCCACCGCACTCACCCACCCCACCACCCCACCCACTCACCCCACGTAACACACAAACCAAGCGCGCGGTGGGGTAAAGTGTGGGTACTCCCACCTCTTCTTCCAAAATGTCTGGCTGGTGTGGAAGAGTAGGCCAAATACCATTCCAGAGGAGGGAGCCTGCGGTGGCGTCAGATGTTATTTTATATTTTCAGATTTAAATGTAACTTGAACACCATCTCATCGTGTATGTACAGAGACAAGGCAAAGATCCCCTGCACAGCCTTCACAACATTGTAGGGGCAAGTGCGGTTAGGGAGCAGCAGCGCCTAATGAAGGCCGGCACGGCGCACGAGGAGGTGGGTGGCCAGCACCACGCCCGGCCACCTTTGTCTCCCTAGCGGCGATGTTCATTCCACGGTGCACCGGGTACTCATTCGAGGCTGAGTCGACCTAGGGGAGGCCCAGGACCGGTTCAGATCATCGTGGCCAGTGTTGGTCGCCGCGATCGGGAACTGAGCCTGGGCTCGCCGGGTTTTGGAGTGCTAACCGCTGCGCCACCACTCCCCGCACAGACAGACGAGGCAGAGATCTCCGGCGTGGCTTGAACGGACTGTTGGAGCGAGTGCTGTTAGGGGAGCAGCGCCTATGCCATCTGCTGCTGGATATCGGTGAAAAAGAGCTTCATGGCTCATCGGATTTCTCCGGGATAAATAAAGATCATGATGACGCCCAAGGAACGGGGGGGGGGGGGGTGGTCAGCACCACGCCCAACCACATTCACTCACCCAAGCGCGTGACCACGCAGAGACAAAGATCCCCCGCGTAGCGTTAACAGACCGCTGGGGCAAGTGCTGTTAGCGAGTAGCAGCACCTATGAAGGCTACCGGGCACTGTGGCACACGAGCGGGTGGGTGGCCAGCAATCACGCCCGGCCACCTTTGTCTCCCCCAGCGCGCGTCGTGACGCTCACATGCGTCGCCGTATCTCTCCCGCCCCGCCACGTCCCTCTCCCGGCTCAACAAAGCAGATTAGCGCGGGGCCCCCCAATGCGCCGCGTACGAGAGCAAAACCCTTCCGCGCTCGCAGAGAGAAATGCCCCCCGCAGGCTACGCGGGGCTGCCGCGCCCACCGAGACGGACTAACGCGGTGAGACGACGACGACGATTATGATGATCAGATCTACGGTGGCGATGGGAGGAATTCCCGCGGGACAATTAAAGGCGGGGGCGAGGATCGATGGCCGCTGACGCCAGGAGGGTGGGCGGACCGAAAAAAGGCCGCGACGCGTGGCCAAAGGCCCACGCCCGGCCGCCTTTGTCTCCCCGGCGCCGCCAAAATTTGTTGTTAAGATTCATACGTGTGGCCTTAACAGACTGTTGGGGCGAGCGCCTGTGAAGGCCGGCACGGTACACGAGGGGGTGGGTGGGCAGCACCACGTCCGACCGCATTTGTCTCCCCCAGTGTCAATGTTTACTACACACCGCACCAGTTACTCATTTGAGGTTGAGTCGACCTAGGGGAGCCCCAGGACCGGTTCAGATAATCGTCACCGGTGTTGGCCGTGGGCGGGAATCCTACCCAGTTCACCGGATTAATAGCACAGCGCACTAATCACTGCTCCGTCGCTCACGCACGCACACATACGTACACGCACACACGTACACACACACTCGCACGTGCTTGTGTCTTTAGCCTGGGAATGCACCAGCGGGGTGTGTGAATGCGTGAGTATCTGCATGCCCTGTGTCTTTGTCTTTTGCATGCGTGAATGTGGATTATGATCCTGGACACAGTTTAGGATCATAATCTGGACACAGTCCAATCATCAATGAGCACCTCTGGCAGGCGATACTGCGTCGGCTGGGTCATGCAGCCCTGCATGAGACCAGGCCACTGCATGCCCAAGCAGCTTCTGTTTGGCCGGATCGAGGGGACTACATGGGCATGGTAGGGGATAGAGATGGGCCCATGCAGTACAGAAGGATGTGGAGCTGAACTGGCTGATGACTGAAATCAGCGGTGTCAAGATTGGCATCTGTGGAGGAGACTCGTGAAGGACGCTGCTGGGTTGAGTTAAAGGCAGTCACCCTCCGAAAACAATGGAGGACAAAGGAGCGACGCTCACAACAACCAGCGAAGCACTGGGTGGCTTAAACAGCAAGTTGGTACAGTGGGGGAGCGCAGTTGGTGCATCTGGCAGTCGACCCGGTCTCCTGGAGCCGTATCTCAAGACACTGAGACCCGGTCTCCTGGAGCCGTGTCTCAAGACACTGAGACCCGGTCTCCTGGAGCCGAGTCTCAAGACCCTGAGATGCGCTCTCTGCCTCACCCCCGCCTCCGCCATTCGTCACACCTGGAAGATGGCGATCCAGGCGTATCCGATGTTGTCGAAGTTGATGGCCCCGCGGAAGGGGTTCCGCTGCGCGGGGCCGCACCGTGAATAGAACTGGTTCCAGTTGACGCAGCTGTTGCTGCGCGGCAGGTCCCGGAACGCCTCCTGCATCCCGTCCGCCCCTCCGCCGTCGTAGTTGTGGAAGTGGCCGTGGTGCGGCGGGTGGTGGTGGTGGTGGTTGTGATGCCGCTGTCCGCCTTGCTCCATCGCGGCCACTGCCCCAGCCGCTTCCCCGTCGCGCTGCTGCTGCTGCAGGAAGAGGAGCGCCGGCAGCGAGCAGACGGCGCCGTCCGGGGAGAGGCTCGGCTCGATGTCGGCGCAGCGCTGCATGCCGTTGTCGGAGTTGAGGGAGCAGAGGAAGGGCGACTCGTCCCCATCGTCCGGGATGAAGTACGGGTCGTAGGTCATGTTGAACATCCTGGGAGCACAGGGGAGGAATGGGAGGGGACGGAATGGAGGTAGGCAGGGAGGGTGGGAGGCATGGGAGGGATGGGAGGGATGGTTGGGAGATAGAGGTTGGGAGGGATGAATGGGATGGGAAGGAGGTAGGTGGGAGGGTGGGATGGGAGGGATGGGAGGGAGGGAAAGGGAGATGGAGAGAGACAAAATAGAGAAAGAATCAGATTCAGAATGTTTATTTATACTAGAAGAGGAATCCGACGAGCTGTGAAGCTCGTTTTCCACAGATGCCCAGTCGGGGCATGGGGTCAGAACGTTACAAGAACAAACACAATACAAGAACACGATAGGAGTGCAAATAGAGAGAGGGGGAGAGATCGAGCGAGAGAGAGATGGAGAGAGAGTGGGGGAGCTGGAGACCAGGGATATGTAAATATGTAGAGAGCGGGAGAGATGTCGATGCGAGATAGGGAGAGTGATAGGGCAATGCGCCTCGCAACGGCATTCGCAATGCAACCGCAGTTGCGTGCGGTGCAGTTGCCAGGCGCTGCGATTGCGATCACTCACATCCACGTCTCCACGGCGACGCGAGACTGACAGAGAGATGCAGGGAAGATGGCAGCCGCTTGCTGTGCACAACCTTTGCCGCACCGGTTAAACTTTGGGCCTAAGCTTGGGTCTAAGCTGCACCCAGCTCTCCTGGTGCAGAGACACAAAGTGAGGGCTCGTGGGTAATTGAGTTTGTTGTGGTTAACCTGGTTTTATAAGCCACACTGGTGTATAGATATTGGTGTATAGATATTGGTGTATAGATACTGGTGTATAGATATTGGTGTATAGATACTGGTGTATAGTTATTGGTGTATAGATCCTGGTGCATAGGTACTGGTGTAAACACAGCGACATGGATGACTCTTTTGACGTGCAATGGAAAATAAAATATTCTTGGAATGAAATGGAGGCCATCTTGGATTTTGTTTATTGTTTAAGAATCATGTGCATGGGTTTTGTTTAGGCTGATTTATAAAAACGGATCACAAGCATACATATAGACTCTGGGATCACTGAAACTTAAAAAGTTTCTGCTCAAAAGGTATACGAAATGAACATTTCGTGACCAAAAAAAAGGCGGCCATCTTGGACTTGTAGGCAACTAACCGGGTTTGTTTCGTTTCGTTCTCTTCCCCGAGAAGCGACCCAAGGAGATCATTTATGCCGGAGTCGGCGCTTGCATCAATCACCACCTGAACAATTTGCTCGTGTTGTCGCTCCACCCGGAAGAGGGTGGCATACGTCACGTGACAGGGACGGGCTCTTTAAACGAGTGCTTGCCCGTACGCAACTTAACACTTGCGTTTAGATTACTTTGCTTATTTGGACGCTATAAGTTTCCGCATGATGCGCCACTTCGTTGGGATATCATTTGTGATGACCGGGTTGCTTCTGACAAAGAAGCTGATGCGCCTCGGTGAGCTTCCCCTTGTAAAATAAAATAGTTTTTTTTGGGGGGTGCAATTTGCTTAATTTACCATTCCTATACTTTGCACTCCTATCGTGTGATTTGGATTGCTTATCCCTCCACGGTTAGAAACATGCGTGAATATTATTTTGATTATATTGGCTGCTACAAATGTCCAAATGATGGGCCACTTTGTTGAGCTGTCATTCGTGGCCAGGTCACTCAGAATAATAAGTTAATACCTCAGTGTGCTTTGTCTGGTAGGATGGGGATGGTTTAGTTTTAGCTTTTTTGTACTTTCCACTCCTATCATGTTTTTGTAACTGTTTGTTCATGTAGCGTTCTCACTCCGTGCCCCGACTGGACGTTTGTTGAGAAGAGCTTCATAGCTCGTCGGATTCCTCCTGCAGTCTAAATAAATATTCAGATTCTGAACTTTCTGACCCCTGTGCCCCTACTGGACATCTGTACAGTTTAAGCGCGCTTAACGAGCATCCCTGCTAACGACTAATCGCTTAACGATGGGCCTTCATAGAGGCCAGTATGTAGTGTATAGTATAGTAGTGTTTAGTGTAGTGTATGGTAGCGTAGAGTAGAACCCCTCTTAACGACCACCCCTATTACCGACTAATCAATTAATTACGGGCCTCCATAGAGCCCAGTATGTAGTGTATAGTGTAGTGTATAGTAGAGTAGTGTATAGTGTAGTGTATAGTAGTCTAGTCTATAGTAGAGTAGTGCCTCCTTAGAGCCCAATGCGGTTCGCTTAACGACCGTTCCCCTGTTCATGACGGGTACGCGACCTACAATTTCGACCAATCGGCGTGTCCCAAAGCGTTCTGACCGGGGCCTTGGCCAATCGGCGAAGTCCGTTCATGAACTCGACGACCGGGCATAGGGGCACCGATTTACCATCGCTAAGAGGAGGCGTTCTCCTGCACAAATGCAGCGGCTGCGACAAGAAGGAACCTCCCCTAGTCGACGGCGGGGTTGGCACCGTGCGTCGCAGACGTAGGGCAAACGGGACACCTCCGCTCGCCCAATATCACGGAGCGCGCTCGATGTTTCTCACGTTGTTGTGCGCATGTGTGTGTTTTTTGTATCCGCGAGCGCATGCGGCGCGTGGAGCAGGAGAAGGAGGAGGGAGGCGGCCAGGAGGAGCGGGAAGAGGGTGGATAAATAAATAAATTAAGGTGCCCTGCCGCTGGAGTGACAAAAATCAATTTGCACGCTCCCCGCTACACGCCCGGTACACACACACACACGCGTGTGTGGGCGTGTGTGAAAAATGTATTAAATAAAACATCTCGTTAGATGTGACAATTCTCTGGGGTTGTGATGTCACTTCAAAAAAAATGAAGTGTCCGTGGAATCTGGGGGACATCCAAGGAGTGAGGATCAAAAACGAAAACGTGTGTATGTGTATGTGCGTCTGTATGTGTTTGTGTGCATGTTTGACGATTATCTGAACCGGTCCTGGGCCTCCCCTAGGTCGGCTCAGCCACAAATGAGTACCTGGTGCGATGTGTAAAACACGTGTCAAACATCGCCACTAAGGGGAGACAAAGGCGGCCGGGCGTGGTGTTGGCCACCCACCCCCTCGTGTGCCGTGCCGGCCTTCACAGGTGCTTGCTAACAGCGCTCGCCACAACAGTCTGTTAATGGCCATACGAGAGGAGCGATTGTATTTGCGTGCCGTGGGGGAGCCTCGTGAAGGACATCTTAGCCACCTGGCTAAAAACACGGCAAGCTGCCACAGAGGGGGAGGGCACAGGTGGTAAATCAGCTCAATCAGTCAATCCATAACACCCGAATCGTGACCTCCTGCACCTGGCCTGGCATATCAATCAGTCAATCCATAACACCAGGGTCTGTCACGTGACCTCCTGTGCCTAGCCTGGCATATCAGTCAATCCGTACACCTGGGTCCATCTAGTGACCTTTCTCCTGCCAACAGCGAGCCTTCCACACTTTCGCGCGACGGCCTCAAAGTGCACCTAGCCTGGCACAAGCGCTGTGAGATGATGTCATCGCTATCGAGTGGCGAACGGCGGATGTTGTTGTCTATGCACGTGCGCGTGTGTATGCGTAACTGTAGAGGGCGGAGGAGTGATGCTCACAACAACGAGCGGAATGCCGGGTGGCTAAAGCACAGCAAGTTGGCACAGGTGGTGCATCAGCCACTCGTCTCAGTCAGTCGACCCGTGGCACCTGGGTCTGCCCCGTGACCTCCTGCCAGCGGGCGTTCGACACTTCACGTGGCCTCAAGGTGCACATAGCCTGGCACAAGCGTCGTGGTGACGTCACTTAGTGGCGAATGGCGGTTGTTGTTGTGAGTACCTGGTGTGGTGTGTAAACATCGCCACTGGGGGAGACAAAGGCGGCCGGGCGTGGTGCTGGCCACCCACCCCCTCGTGTGCCGTGCCGGCCTTCATAGGCGCTGCTCCCTAACAGCAATTGCCCCAACAATATCTGCAGGTTACACGGGGAATCTTTGTCTTTGTTGTCTTCTTCTTCGGGGGGGGGAGCGGTGGCGCAGTAGTTAGCACACGGGCCTACAAACCCACCGACCCCAAGTGAAATTTCCCACTCATGGACAATAAACTGTAGCGAATATTTAAACTGGTCCTGTGCAATGTTACTGAGGGTCTACTGTGGGGTGTTGCCGTGGTGAGGTCTGGGACTGTTGTTGTTTTTGTTGCTGTGGTTGTTTGTGTGTTGTTGTGGTTGTTTGTTGCTGTGGTTGTTTGTGTGTTGCTGTGGTTGTTTGTTGCTGTGGTTGTTTGTTGCTGTGGTTATTTGTGTGTTGCTGTGGTTATTTGTGTGTTGCTGTGGTTGTTTGTTGCTGTGGTTGTTTGTTGCTGTGGTTGTTTGTTGCTGTGGTTGTTTGTCGTTTGTTGTGGTTGTTTGCTGTTGGTTGTCGTGCGTCGTCGTCGTTTGCCACCGCTGCCGCCGCCGCGTGCGTTGGCTCACTCGGTGAAGTTGTTGGCCAGGAAGCAGCGGTTGCGGAGCAGGCCGGCCCACAGCTGCACGCCGATGATGCCGAAGATGAAGAAGACGAAGAAGCAGAGGAGCAGCACGTTGCCCAGCATGGGCAGCGTGTCGAGCAGCAGCGTCACCAGGATGCGCATGCCTGCACAGGCAAGACAACGGTCGCCCCGCGTGGCCTTTTGGTTAGCCATCGAACCTTTGGCCAGCCACCAAACTTTTGTACCGGCCATCGAATCTTTGGCCGGCCATTAAACCTTTGACCGACCACCGAACTTTTGACCGGCCATCAAACTTTTGACCGGCCATCGAACCTTTGACCGGCCATTTCATTTTTGACCGGCCACCGAACTCTTGGCCGGCTATTGAACTTTTGACCGGCCATCGAACTATTGGCCGGCCATTGAACTTTTGGCTCGTCATTGAACAAAAACGGTGGTCACCGCATCCCGCAGCGCTGTCAGACGCCCTTCTGCGAGGCCGTCTGGAACGCTCTTCCTTCCAATATTCGAAAGCCACTGGAGCTTTGCACTTTTAAATCATCATCTGGGTTGAAAACTCACTTATTTATAACTGCATTTTGTGTTTAGTTTATTGTCCTTCCCCGCACCTGCGACTAGCACGGTTGGCTACGTACGGTACGAAAGAAGTTCAACATACACACAGTACAACAGATTGTCGGGGCAAGTTCTGTGAACGAGTAGCAGCGCCTATGAAGGCGGGCACGACACACGAGGAGGGGGGTGGCCAGCATCACGCCCGGCCGCCTTTGTCTCCCCCAGTGGCGATGTTTACACACCGCACCAGGTGCTCATTCTGGGCCTCCCCTAGTCGACCTAGGGGAGGCCCAGAACTGGTTCAGATATAATCGTCACTGGTGTTGGCCGTAAGTGGGAATCGAACTCGGGTAGCCGGGTTCGTACCGCAGCGTGCTAACCGCTGCACCACCGCTCCCCTGGACACACACACGTACACACACTCACACACGTACACACGTACACACACACAGACACACTCACACACGTACACACACTCACACACGTACACACGTACACACACACAGACACACTCACACACGTACACACACTCACACACGTACACACGTACACACACACAGACACACTCACACACGTACACACACTCACACACGTACACACGTACACACACACAGACACACTCACACACGTACACACACTCACACACGTACACACATGCACACACACAGACACACTCACACACGTACACACACAAACACACTCACACACGTACACACGTACACACTCACACACGTACACACACGTACACACACACAGACACACACACACGTGTACACACAGACACACTCACACACGTACAGACACACAGACACACTCACACACGTACACACACGTACACACGTACACACTCACACACGTACACACTCACACACGTACACACACGCACACACGTACACACTCACACACGTACTCACACACACACGTACACACTCACACACGTACACACTCACACACGTACACACTCACACACGTACTCACACGTACACACGTACTCACTCACACACGTACTCACACACAGACACACTCACACACGTACACACACACACACTCACGTACGTGTACACACAGACACACTCACACACGTACACACACACAGACACACTCACACACTCACACACGTACACACGTACACACTCACACACGTACACACACACAGACACACTCACACACGTACACACACACACACTCACATACGTGTACACACAGACACACTCACACACGTACACACACACACGTACACACACACAGACACACTCACACACCTACACACTCACACACGTACACACATACACACACGCAGACACGTACACACACACAGACACTCACACACACGTACACACTCACACACGTACACACTCAACACGTAAACACTTACACACAGACACGTACACACACATACACACTCACACACGTACACACGTACACACTCACACACGTACACACACGTACACACACACAGACACACACACACGTGTACACACAGACACACTCACACACGTACAGACACACATACACACTCACACACGTACACACACGTACACACGTACACACTCACACACGTACACACTCACACACGTACACACACGTACACACGTACACACTCACACACGTACAGACACACACACGTACACACTCACACACGTACACACTCACACACGTACACACACGTACACACGTACACACTCACACACGTACACACACACAGACACACTCACACACGTACACACACTCACATACGTGTACACACAGACACACTCACACACGTACACACACACACGTACACACACACAGACACACTCACACACGTACACACGTACACACTCACACACGTACACACACACAGACACACTCACACACGTACACACACACACGCTCACATACGTGTACACACAGACACACTCACACACGTACACACACACACGTACACACACACAGACACACTCACACACCTACACACTCACACACGTACACACATACACACACGCAGACACGTACACACACACAGACACTCACACACACGTACACACTCACACACGTACACACTCAAACACGTAAACACATACACACAGACACGTACACACACAGACACTCACACACACGTACACACACACAGACACACACGTACACACTCACACACGTACACACTCAAACACGTAAACACTTACACACAGACACGTACACACACAGACACTCACACACACGTACACACACACAGACACACTCACACACGCAGTGTCTGCGGGGTGTGTGTGTGCAGTGTGTGTGTGTGCGGGGTGTGTGTGTGTGGTGTGTGTGCGTGTGTGCGGGTGTGTGTGTGTGGTGTGTGTGGTGTGTGTGCGGGGTGTGTGCGTGTGTGCGGGGTGTGTGTGTGTGGTGTGTGTGTGTGGTGTGTGTGCGTGTGTGCGGGGTGTGTGTGGTGTGTGTGCGGGGTGTGTGTGTGGTGTGTGTGTGGTGTGAGTGCGGGGTGTGTGTGTGTAGGGTGTGTGTGTGTAAGGGGTGTGTGTGTGTAAGGGGTGTGTGTGGGGTCTGTGTGTTGTGTGTGGTGTGTGTGTGTGCAGGGTGTGTGTGAGTGCAGGGTCTGTGTGAGTGCAGGGTGTATGTGTGTGTGTGCGGGGTGTATGTGTGTGTGCGTGGTGTGTGTGTGTGCGTGCGTGGTGTGTGTGTATGTGTGCGGGGTGTGTGTGTGGGTGTGCGTGTGTGTTGTTGCTACTCACTGGGGACGCGGTTGATGGCGCGTAGCGGCCTGAGCACACGCACCGTCCGGATCGCGGACAGGCTCACGTTCTGCATGTCCAGGGAGTACTCCAACATCCTGCGCGCGCGCGCAAAGACAAAGGTCCACGCACCACGTTGTAGCCTGCTCCGGTCTGCCGTGGGTTGGGGGGGGCAAGACTTGAACCTCACGGCGGGACCCCCGGGGTCCCGAATAAACGGAAGTCGAAATCGTAATTAATGGAAGAAAAAAAACGCAGCGACCCACCAGAAATCGATCCTCTCTCGGTCTTCACCGAGCCAACATTGCCGTAGTCAGAAACAAAACTTTTAAACTTTGATTAGCGCATCGTGTAAAGCTCGTCGAGAAGAATCGATCGCTATCGTGATCCCAGGATCCACAGTGTCTCCAGTATCACCACTGTGATCCCAGGATTCACAGCGTCTCCAGTATCACCACTGTGATCCCAAGATTCACAGCGTCTCCAGTATCACCACTGTGATCCCAGGATTCACAGCATCTCCAGTATCACCACTGTGATCCCAAGATTCACACTCTCCAGTATCACCACTGTGATCCCAAGATTCACAGTCTCTCCAGTATCACCACTGTGATCCCAGTATTCAGTGTCTCCAGTATCACCACTGTGATCCCAGTATTCAGTGTCTCCAGTATCACCACTGTGATCCCAACATTCACAGCGTCTCCAGTATCACCACTGTGATCCCAAGATTCAGTGTCTCCAGTATCACCACTGTGATCCCAACATTCACAGCGTCTCCAGTATCACCACTGTGATCCCAAGATTCACAGTCTCTCCAGTATCACCACTGTGATCCCAGTATTCAGCGTCTCCAGTATCACCACTGTGATCCCAAGATTCACAGCATCTCCAGTATCACCACTGTGATCCCAAGATTCACACTCTCCAGTATCACCACTGTGATCCCAAGATTCACAGTCTCTCCAGTATCACCACTGTGATCCCAGTATTCAGTGTCTCCAGTATCACCACTGTGATCCCAACATTCACAGCGTCTCTAGTATCACCACTGTGATCCCAAGATTCACAGCGTCTCCAGTATCAACACTGTGATCCCAACATTCACAGCGTCTCCAGTATCACCACTGTGATCTCAGGACTCACAGCGTCTCCAGCATCACCACTGTGATCCCAATATTCACAGTCTCTCCACCATCACCACTGTGATCCCAGAATTCACAGCGTCTCCAGGATCACAATGACGATCCCAAGAGTAACAACATCTCCGACACGACCACGATGGTCCCGCGGGGCCTAGCCAGGCAAGCCCACTCACCCGGCCACGACGATGAAGAGGTCGAGGCGGTTCCACGTATCGCCCAGGTAGCACTGCTTCCCGAACACGCCGAGCGCCAGCATCTTGATGACCATCTCCACCGCGAAGAAGGCGAAGATGAAGTCATCGAACCTCTGGTGAGAGGGGGGAGGGAGTCACGAGGAAGGGGTGTCAGCCATTACACAGAGTACAAAATGGAGGCACAATTAGCGTTTCAGTGAAGACGGATGCATCTGTTCATTGTGGGACTTTAAGAAGCATTGTCTCTAAGTTCGTTGATGTTCTTATACTACTGGGAATGCCGTTATAATGTTAGGATTGCCGTTATAATGCTGGAAATGCCTTTATAATGAATGCTGTTAAATTGTTACGATAAATATGGGGCCTAGTTAACAACGAAGCCTGCCACTGGCATTATTGACTTAAAGCTTTCGTGACTGCAGGAATTCATATTCTTTGGGTCTTTTGGTAAAGTTACGTAACAAAAAACTACAGCGTTTCGATCGCAACGCAAGCGGTCGCCATCAGACTGAAAAAAACAAAAAAAGTATTTTTTTGTTATTTTAGTTATCTTCTTTTAACCTATCTATGTGACTTTAACCGAAAGACCCAAAGAACTGGCATTATTGTGAACGTTATTTGTAGTTGGTTAAGTCGAGCCACTCCTTGTGCCCATGTAACTTGAATGCGATCTTGAGGATGAAGAAGTATCTCATCCACAGTTCAGTGTTATATGCAGCGCTGTACATTGAGGCTGCAGTATGGTGATTACACAAAGCGACCTATTTAACACAGTACCTTATTCTCTTGTTGTATCGCTATTCAGTGCTAATGTAGGTGCCTGGTCCATCGAGGACCTATTGTTGAGATTCATGTTATCTAAGATAATGTTATGATGCTCCTTGTGTTCGTTCATTGTATCGATATTGCAAGTAGTAACAGATGCTGTATTTTGTGCTGTGTTTTTCCATCAGTTTTACCTCGTTCTATTCATTAAATACGCCGGAGTCGGATGTTCACCCTGGCTCTGCAAGTTTACTGAATGCGAGGTTAACTACTCGGATAGTGGTGCAACGCAGCGCACAGTGAGGCCGAGACACTCTTTTTCACAGGATGACCAGTAGGGTGGGGGGGGGGGGGGGTTGGAGAGAGAGTTAGAGAGAGAGAGAGCAGAGGGAGACAGAGAGACAGTGAGAGCGAGAGACAGAGTGAGAGATAGAGCAAGAGAGAGAGTGAGTCAGAGAGAGAGTGAGACAGAGAGTGAGACAGAGAGAGAGTCAGAGAGAGACAGAGGGAGAAACAGAGTGAAACAGGGAGAGAGACACACACACAGAGAGAGACAGCGAGAAAGACAGAGAGACAGAGGGAAAGAGACACAGAGAGACAGAGAGAGTGAGTGAGAGAGGGAGACAGAGCTAACGATGTTTTTGCACACACTGTGTCTCCACCACGCCGTTATCGCTCAGAGGCTATGGGCAAGGAAGGCTCTGGCCGTCAGGGTTGGGGGTTAGCGGCGAGTCCGGCCACCCACCCACCTTGAGGATCTTGCAGCGGTCGCTGGAGCAGTCGATGTCCTCGCAGGGCTGAAACATGCCGAGGGTGACGCAGTTGAGCAGGATGATGAGCATGCTGAGGCGCTCGAACCACGTGCGGAGAGAGCGGATGAGTCAAGGACCAGTGGCGCAGTGGGGGGGACTCGGTGCAGTGCGACAACAACAACAACAACAGCAACAACACAACAACAATAGCAACAACACGACAACAATAGCAACAACACAACAATAACATTAATAGCAATCGCAACACAACAACAATAACAACACGACAACAACAAAGATAACAACAGCAATAGCAACACAACGACAAGAAACAACATCCCAACAATAACAGCAACACTAACAACATTAACAATAACAACAACACAATAATAACAACACAACAATAAAAGCAATCATAACAACACAATGATTCTATGGGAAACTAATGGTTATATGGAAACAATAATTGTTATATGGAAACAATAATGGTTATATCGGAACCTAATGGTTACATGGGGGACCTATTGGTTATATGGGAACCTAATGATTACATGGAAACCTAACGGTTATATGGGATCCTAATGGTTATTTGAGAACCTGACGGTTATTTGGGAACCTAATGGTTATAGGGGGAAGCTAATGCTTATATGGGACCCATTTTCGACAGTCATCCAAAAGATGACAAACAAGGATGTGGGTTTTACCCTTTCTGGCAACCAAACAGGCGGGGGGGCTGAGATGCCCAAACAGCAACTGCAGGCCCGTGACCTCTACGGGACCTTCACGCTTCGTGCTGAGCAAGAAATGTTCTGCTGCGTGTGGCATTGCCCTTGTGCTGGTCGCCTCGTGGCGCTGTTCTCTGGTCGGACACTAGTGGTGAGACGAGGCCATGAAGAAGGCTGCGGCCGTCTCTGGCGTAGGCCAATCAGTGTCAAAGATATTGCCAGTATCTTCTTGGTTCTTTCGGTAAAGTCACGTAGAAGGGAAGTAATAAAATAATAAAAATAAAACATAATAAAAAAAATATATTGCCAGTAGATTGTCGGAGCCATGTCTGTTTGCGTGTTCCGCCACAGTTAGTGTGCGTGGTTAGTGCGGTACTTTACGCCTGGCAAAAAGGTTTCGATTTGGTGTTTTGCTCTATCTTAACGCAGCTCCCCGTTTATTTGCTATAAAGGGTTCAACCTATTCCTGGTTTCAGTCATTTTGCGAATGGCGAGGGGGGGGGGTGCGGGGGGGGGTGTGAATGTAATTACTGTCGGACAGCTGCACCGGTGATGGACTTTAACGAGTGCAATAATCGCCGTGATGCGGGGCTCTGCGGCCACGTAACTGGGAATGTTTTGCCAGTTTGGAATGAGTGGACACGCGTGGGAGGAGAGCCACGCGTGGCAGGCGAGGAGGCAACACTCGATCCCCGTGCAGATGGAACAGGTGGGGTAAACACCATCCTGACACTAACACCACCCCTAACACTACCCATGACACTTCCCCTGACACTACCCATGACACTGCCCATGACACTGACACGACCCATGACACCACCCATGACACTACCCATGACACTACCCATGACACTGACACTACCCCTGACACCACCCATGACACCACCCATGACACTACCTATGACACTGACACTACCTCTGACACTACCCATGATACTGCCCATGACACTACCCATGACACTACCCATGACACTACCCATGACACTGGCACGACTTGGGGGTGTGGGGGACATCAGTGTGGCGGGGTGGGGTGCATCTAATGAAGTATTCGCTATGATTCTGTATATGAGTCTTGTGCTGTTGTAATGTGTGCAATGTCGTGGTGATTGTTGTGGTTACTCGTCTTACTTCGCATTTGTTGTTTGCACAGGAAAACTATTTTACCAAATGCTTTCTATTCCTCGTTTTGCAATATTTTATCGCATCTTATTCCTCACTCTACATGTACCATTTTGCAATATTCTTCTCTAATGTTAATGTTCGGTTTAGTTAAATATTAAATTCATCTTTAATATATTGTAAAAAACATTTGTTCTAAAGAAACTGTTCTACATTAACTGTTCTAAAGAAACTGTTCTAAGAAACTGTTCTAAAGAAACTGTTCTAACAAAAAAATTATTTTCAAACCGAAGAGGAGGCAGGCGGCATTCTCAGCTCCCAGGTGCCGCCGGCACACTCAGCGAGGAGGGGGGTGGGGGGAGGGGGGGACCACGAGGGGGGGACGGGGTGACCCCGAGGGGGGGTGGGGGGGGGGACCCCGAGCGACGTTCCGCGACCCCTTCACGACCTCACAAGAATGCTCGCCGCATGCAACTTTTTTGTGTTTTTTTTTGTCTTTGGCGGTCCCAGCGACCAAGTGGCCCGACGGGTTCTCTGCACGGCAAGCGGCTTCACTTCATCAGCGGCATCTTCAGCGGCATCTTCATCAGCATCGTCATCGGCATCGTCATCGGCATCGTCATCGGCATCTTCAACGTCATCGTCATCTTCAGCGGCATCTTCATCGGCATCTTCATCAGCATCGTCATCGGCATTTTCATCGGCATCTTCATCATCATTTTCATCAGCATCATAATCAGCAGCATCATCAGCAGCATTTTCATCATCAGCAGCATTTTCATCACCATCGACATCTTCATCAGCATCGTTATCATCAATCAGCCGTGGTCGTTCCACTGCTGGATGAAATCCTCCCCCCCTCAGCCCCCACCCCGCCCCCACCCCATCCCCAGCCCCAGCCCCCACCCCCAGGGCCCACTCACGTGACCATTCTGGCTGTTGCCTGATGAGGCCGGTTGCTGTTGTTGTTGTAGGTTGTTGTTGTAGGTTGTTGTTGTAGGTTGTTGTTGTTGTTACCGGCGAAACGTCACCGTACTCGAATAGTAAACGTTGTTGTGGGTTAAACTCCCCAACACAGCGGTGTGTGCTGCACTCGGAACGACATTGGCCAAGTTTTGTTGACGCGACAAACCCTCCCTGATTGGTCGATCGTGTTCCCTAATTCACGTGTCCCTCTGCCTCACGTCTCATCCCATACAGAACCCTCTTCCCATCCCATACAGAACCCTCATCCCATACAGAACCCTCATCCCATACAGAACCCTCATCCCATCCCATACAGAACCCTCATCCCATACAGAACCCTCATCCATCCCATACAGAACCCTCGTCCCATACAGAACCCTCATCCCATCCCATACAGAACCCCTCATCCCATACAGAACCTCATCCCATACATAACCCTTTCCCATCCCATACAGAACCCTCATCCCATACAGAACCCTCATCCCATACAGAACCCTTTTCTTATCCCATACAGACCCTCATCTCATCCCATACAGAACCATCATCTCATCCCATACAGAACCCTCATCTCATCCCATACAGAACCCTCACCCCATACAGAACCCTCATCTCATCCCATACAGAACCCTCATCCCATACAGAACCCTCATCTCATCCCATACAGAACCCTCATCCCATACAGAACCCTTTTCTCATCCCATACAGAACCCTTTTCTTATCCCATACAGAACCCTCATCTCATCCCATACAGAACCATCATCTCATCCCATACAGAACCCTCATCTCATCCCATACAGAACCCTCACCCATACAGAACCCTCATCTCATCCCATACAGAACCCTCATCCCATACAGAACCCTCATCTCATCCCATACAGAACCCTCATCCCATACAGAACCCTTTTCTCATCCCATACAGAACCCTCATCTCATCCCATACAGAACCCTTTTCCTCATCCCATACAGAACCCTCTTCCCATCCCATACAGAACCCTCATCCCATACAGAACCCTCATCCCATACAGAACCCTTTTCTGATCCCATACAGAACCCTCATCTAATCCCATACAGAACCATCTCATCCCATACAGAACCCTCATCCCATATAGAACCCCACTCATCCCATACAGATGCCCGTCTCATCCCATAGAGAACCCTCATCCCATCCCATACAGAACCCTCTTCCCATCCCATATAGAACCCTCGTCTCATCCCATACAGAACCCTCTTCCCATCCCATACAAACCCTCATCCCATACAGAACCCAGTCTCATCCCATACAGAACCCTCATCCCATCCCATACAGAACACCCGTCTCATCCCATACAGAACGCCCGTCTCATCCCATACAGAGCCCCTCCTCTCATCCCATACAGAACCCTCATCCCATAACAGAACCCTCGTCTCATCCCATACAGATCCCATATAGAACCCACTCATCCCATACAGATCCCATATAGAACCCCCTCTCATCCCATACAGAACCCCCCTCGTGCAACTGCTGCTGCTGATTGAGGTGAAGCTACGAGGTTGTGGCGAGGAGTTCAACG